>NC_143013.1:253679000-253996143 GCF_055824585.1 Amblyomma mixtum
TGGCGGGGCGGGGGTGCATCGGGCGAGTCCAGTATGCCAAAAGCAGGGACATGAACTCGGCCTCGAGCAAAATTTATAATCGCAGTTTTAGAGTCAGTTAAAATATACCGGGCTTCCGTGCGGGTTATAGCAAGTGCAATGGCGGCTTCCTCTGCAGCCTCTGGGGACGTATCTGGAGGGAGAGGTAGTGTGAGGAGGGTGGATGAAGAGGAGTCCACCGCAGCTGCTGTCGCTTCATCACCCGTGCAGGCAGCGTCCACCCATACGGCGTCCGGCTGGGGGCCGTACGCTCGATGGAGTGCCTTCGCACGGGCTCTGCGGCGCTGCTCATGGTGGGACGGGTGCATATTCCTCGTGAGCGGCCTGATGACTCTCCGCGCCAACTCCGCACCTGGTGCAGACCAAATCACAAACTCCATGCTCCGTAATCTGGATGACCAATCGATCACCCACATTACGAAATACTTCAGCCAGTGCTGGAGGGAGGGTAACCTCCCGCAGTCCTGGCGCCACGCGAAGGTAATATTTATACCAAAACCCAACAAACCACTCACCATTCAAAACCTTCGCCCGATTTCGCTAACCTCATGCCTCGGGAAGCTCCTCGAGCATGTTGTGTTAGCGAGACTCACAAGTCACATGGCGGATAACCTTCTTTGTAACAAAGCTCAGGCTTTCGCCTAATTTAGTAAAAGGGAAGTTTACTGAACAGTGCAAACAAACAAAACATTGCATATAAACTCATGGCTGAGGGCAAAACAAATGTATACAATGTGGGTGGCCACCCAGAAACACCACGACCTTATTTTAACACACCGTACATATCACAAATTACAGCATATAGTGCATAAAACGAGCAGTGAGCAAAGAAGAATCAGTCTCCCGAGGCCAAATATGCGCGGGGGGGGGGCAAGGATCTTTCTCAGGGTAATTTGCCCTGACAAAATTATACACCAACATAATCGAACAAAACAGCATAGTCGGTAAAAAGGAAAGGGGGGGGGAGTTGGCCTGGCTAATACCGCAGCGTCGGTCGGCATAGCCAGCCGACCTTCATGCACGACAAAGAAGCGTGTCTGCCACCGTCGCAGAAACCGCGCCTCCCCATCCGCTGCAAGTCTTTCAGACAGTTATTTCCAGATGAGGATAGCCTTCGCCGGTTGACGCCGGGCTTCGGCCAGACAGCGGCGACACCAAATACTCACGTAAGAGAAATTTATTGGACCCTCGATCAAAAAAGGTCCCAACACGTACTCTGAAAAGCCTCGTATTGTTAAGCTGTTACAGGTATGTGCGGCGGGCTACCAGGTCCTCTTGCTTGGCCTAAATGCTAGTGATGACGAGTGCTGAATCAATACCAGTTTTTCTTGCGCTACTATGGTTCAATTTCAACAGAGTTGAGTAGACTGGGCTTCCTTTTTGTTCCGCACCAATTTTGTAGTCAATCCTAATAAAGGTACAAATAATTACCTTCGACAACAGAAGTTTGTAACGAGAATGGAATGGCGCCGTAGCTATCACGTTTAGAGTACACCTCAATCGCATGGCGAAAAATGAAAATTGGTTTTTGAGTAAAGTAAATGGCGGACTATCTCACGTAGCAAGGGAAAGGAAGGGAGTGAAAGAAGAAACGAAGAGGTACCGTATAGTGAACGTGCGCTAACATGACACAGATCACGGGCCTGCGAAAGCTTCGCTACGCTACCCGAAAGACGCGGGTTCAATCCCGGCCGAGACGGCCGAATTTCGATAGAGGCGAAATTCTAGAGGCCCGTGTACTGTGCAATGTCAGTGCACGTTAAAGAACCCTACGCGGTCGAAATTTCCGCAGCCGTTCACTGCGGCGTCCCTCATAGCCTGAGTCGCTTTGGGACGTTAAACCTCAATAAGCCAACCAACCACTCAGGGACGAGAACATCCCGCTCCTCTCGCTCGCAACGCCTCCCACTGCTGACAACCTCGCCAAATTCTTGCATAGACCTCGTCTTTAAGAACCAGGCATTGGTGCAGCAAGTCGAGCATATATCCATCTATATCTCCGACCACAAAGCTTCCTTCATGACAACCAAGAACTGTTAGTGGAGTGTTTCTTGAAAAGGGAATATGCGTGAAAAATAAGTTCTCTGTAACTGTACATACATGTCTTGCTCGTATTCTTTGCCTCAATCTATCGAAAAGCTGAAACAGCTGATGATTGAGTGGTGGTGGTGGTGGTGGTGAAAAACTTTAATCAAAGAGAGCTTGAGGGTTAAAAAAAAAATAACCCTGCTGCATGGTCGGTATCCTTAGTCCGGGACACCGCATGACGAGGCCCCGTCTCGCGCCCGCTTGACCAGAGCCCTTTGGGACTCCAGTGTGGAGCAGTTGAGGAGGGCAGTCTCCCATGCCTCTCGGGTGGGGGTGGGGGACGGGGGAAGGTGAGGATTCTGAGTACATGCCCACACCATGTGAAAGATATCGCAGATCTCTCCACAGTGCGGGCAGCGCCCATCTGTGTTCGGATCGAAGTGTTTTGCTATTGCAGGACAGAGAAGGGTTCCTGTCTGCAGGCGCCGCAGAGTTCGCTCCTCCGCCTTACTCAGCCCCTTGGCAGGTGCCGGGTAGAGACGGTGGCTGTCGCAATAATAAATTAGGATTTCGCGGAACCGCAGAAGCGGTTTATGAGCTTCTGAGCCATGAGAGCTAGGATGAGGAGCCCGGTGTGTGAGTGCTCGGGCGGCCGCATCAGCGGCCTGATTGCCTCGTAGACCCTGGTGGCCAGGAGCCCAGATCACTTTTGTGCGAGTTGGATCGGCGAGAGCGCGTCTTAGAATTTGCGAGGCCAGAGATGATATTTCGCCAGCAAGATAATGTTCACAGGCCCGGCGAGAGTCTGTGATAACTGTTTTCGATTTTGGATCGGCGGCAGCGAGAGCTATTGCGACTTGGTTGCGACTGAGAGAAGGATGAAAAGGAAAGTGCACGGGCCTGCCGACTGGCTCGAGCCGAGCCACCGCCGCTGCCACGTGCAGATAGAAGAGAGTTGAAAGATAAGAGGAAAGAGAAAAAGAGGGAGTAAAGACGCGCTGCAACACGCTGTCGTGTTCCACTCCAAAAGGCGAAGCTTAAGCGTCATTAATTAGCAGTTATTAGTACTTGGCCATTAATCAGTAATTAGTCATTAATTGCCAATTTGTCATTACTTAGTAATTAGTACTTAACTATGTGTGATGTTCTCCAGTGGTGACGTCACCAGTGCCACAGAGGCAGTCAGCCTCTGTGGCTCTGTAGCCCAAGAGTGGTGCGGAAAACGCTTTCGCCTTTACGTACTTCACACAGTCAAAGTGCCCCCTATGACGCCACCGCCGCGACGATTGCTGTGCCGTTGCTTCCGCAATTCTACTCGGGATGGACATTGGTCAAACCACAGCCAATTATCTTGCGTTTAACATGCGCACACTTTTCATAGCAAATATTTTTTTCGGAAAAATTTCTCGCGCATGAAATATTACACTATAACGGCTTCCGTTTTCGCAAATGTTTCACTGCTACCGTCTGCTGTCGCGGATTCGCGCCCCAAGTTCGTGCATAGGCTATGCTTTGTGCCGTGAGGAACTTCCCCGAGCCCTCACTTTGCATTCAGGCACTAGCTTCCACGGGCTGAGTGCCGATTCTCACTCGGCGCCGCGCTTACATTTTGCGAATAAAAGCATCAATTAGGAAGAGGAAGCATGTCCTTCCAGTAATTAGGTGACGGCCGAGTGTATGCGGACAACTGAAACATGTGGGTATTTGCGTAAGTTAATTCATGAAGTGGAAGTATTAAGGCGAAAGCCTTTAATGCCTCATCGTTGTCGACAGAAGGTTGTCAACAGAAGCTTGTCAGCAGAGGTGTCACGCTTTTCGGTTTGTCGAAATGGTTATGACGGCAGAGTGCACGGATTCGAAGTAATGAGGTCACCCCAGAAATAAAAAAAATTAACAGAAATAAGCAGATGACAAAATAAAAAGGAGAAAAGAAATAAGAACAAAATAAAAAAATTAGAAAACAAAAACAAATAAAAATTTCAGAATAGAAAGAAAAATATCAGAAAATTAAAAAATAGAAATAAATAAAACATTAAAAATTAAAAAGAGCAAAATAAAAAATAATGAAATAAATGCCAAACAGTGCGCCAGGAAAGGCTTTCGCCTTGCAGCACTTTAGAGAGCCAAAGTGCCCACTGAATTTTTTCCCTGCACGCATTGCGAGGCCACCGCCCGACTTGGAAATAAAACAAAACCAAGCCTCGACGAGTACGGTCAGCGTAAGTTGCGCTTGACGAAGCAGTACTTTGCACTTCAAAAACGGGCGCCGTAGTGGAAATAATCCCGACCACCTGGGAATCTTTCACGTGCACTCGCGTCGCACAGCACACGGGTGTCTTTTGAGTTTCGCCTCCATCTAGCGCGGCAGCCGTGGCTGAAGTTCGAACCCGGGTACTCCGGAGGGGTGGATTAAAAAGTGACGACAGTTGCATCCCCTCGTGGCGCAACCATTAGGATGGGACGAAGGAAGGAGTGAAACAAGGAGGAGCCCGAAGCCATATCGCTGCCATGGTGTTAATAAGTGCGAACGTTGCTGGCGCCACCTGCTTCTGGTAGAGAAAAACACGTCCCTGCGAAAACGCTTAGCTCCTTTCGGGGATCTCGGAGCCTCCTGCGGAGAGTTTTTCCTCCTTGGCTACAGATGCCGCCACTGCCTTTTGCGCGGCGGAACTCGGCTTTCTCGGTCCGCGACAACACCGTAGGTTGGTTGGTTTATGGGGTTTAACGTCTCAAAGCGACTCGGGCTATGAGAGACGTCGTAGTGGAGGGCTCCGGAAATTTCGACCACCTGGGGTTCTTTAGCGTGCACTGACATTGCACACTACACGAGCCTCTGGAACTTCTTCTCCAAAGAAATTCAACCGCCGCGGCCGGGATCGAACCCGCGTCTTTCGGGTCAGCAGCCGAGCACCATAACCACTGAGCCACCGCGGCGGCAACACCGTAGGTAGCTGTATGCTACAACTAAGCTAGCTGTTGATGTATCATACATATTTACATTCCAAAGCAATGCTATCGGCAACGAGGCACATGGTTGTGGAGAGCTCCAACTAATTTCGACTTCTGGGAGCTCAAAAAGGGAAGGGGAATACTAAGCCAGGCTAGACTAATAACGCAGGGTTCCCTGACAGCAATTATGTAATTTTTACCGAAACAACGCGCTTCTAACGCGATGGGGTTAAGTAGTCTGCGTCGGAGAAAAGTCGGCGTCGTTGACCGTGACCGAGAAATCCACGAAAAATCTCCAGAGAAGCAACCTGGGTGGGTCACCTGGATCACGTGACCTTGTGGCGTCATGACAACCTGCCCACTAGATTGTGAGCCAACTGCCCACTGTGGCAGGGGGCAGTTCAGTTAATAATTGGTCGCAACAGGTCGCTCGCGAATAGCAACTTGGGCCGCACAAGCCCCACCACGGTGACTGCACCTGCCATCGCAGTGCACTGGCGAATCCGCTTATCCGTTGCACCACTGCGTCAGGCGTGGTATGAGGACTCCCGGGGATCTGCGGCTGCGAGTGACGTATTTATGAGCGAATGTTATTTCGCCGTCTTGACGAACAATTACCGTTGAAATAAGCGAAAAGCAGCCCGTCGAGCTTAGCCGACTATGCGAAGGGTCTCGTAATCATAACAGCGCAAAACAGAGAGTTTCAGCCGGTGAGATGAAGGTGAGGCAGGATTAGCGCGCAAAAATTTGTGAGGGCGAGGGTGAGGGAGGGCAGAGGTGGTGAGGCGAAGATGAGGAAGAAAAATATGCACGGTTGGGGGTGCCTGGGGAGCACCAGATTGCAGAACAGGCGTCAACGCAGGTACGACGACAAAATCAATACAGATGAACAAAAAATGTTGTCTAACGACAGGGGTACAAGCGCCTCCTTTAGGCGCCGTTTTGTTTGACCCACAACTTGTACGATCTTCCTTTTGCCATAGGATGTTCACCAGAGGCTTCTCCGACCTGCCCCCCCAACCTCCCCCCCCCCCCCCCCCCCTTCCCACGCTGCCACCACACGGGCGGCTGGTCAACCTGGACGCGGTCGACAGGGGCTGTACACGCTGCAGCATGGTGGCGACCGCTTCAAAGAGCAGTGTGCATGGCAGCTTGGCATCGAAACCCGGAACCCTGGTGATTTGCTGCTCATAAATGCTCATAAGAGAGCCAGGTCTTTCTCTGGCAGTCCTTCGCCAAAAGAACAGGGATTGTTTCGTCGCTTCTGGGCTCTCATTTCTTCACCGTTTCTTTTAGAGCGCAGCTCTTAGGCGCCCTGTTATGGATTCCGCGTTGTAGTCGCCTTAGTAGGGGTAACACGTCACCTGCCAGCCGGGGCAGGTAGTAGCACAGCGAAGCGATAGCGGCTACGGAGAGAGCCGCAAGTGGTTCGGCGTACCGCAGAACTAGGTTTCGTGAAGAGCTGCGCTCAAAATTCGCACTACCGACTATCGTAATCGTCGATCAATTTTTTTTTATTCAAGCGGAGGGCAAAAGAGCTGTGCACAGAAAATAAAGTTATGAACAATGCACCCAATAGCGAGAAAAGAGAGAGAGAGAAATGGACGGAAAGGCAGGGAGGTTAACCAGGCGATGCCCAGTAGGCTACCCTACACTTGGGGAGGGGAACAAAGGGGAAAAAAGGAAAAAGAGCGGCAATGAAATGAGTTTCGCAGAGAATCAGCTAGGCCTCACCGATATTTTCATCCATAAGCTTCCCCTAAGTATCACCTGTGAAAGATGCACTGCCATGAACACTACTGTGCGACAAAAAAGCCAACTTAACGTCAGAAGGAAGTCGCGTATGTAGCAAGCTCTAATGCGGATGGCCTGAAGGTATTTATTTATTTATTTATTTATTTGATTCTTTGTTTTTTGTTTACTTTTTTCCTATTTATTTATTTATTTTAACCCTCAGGGCCTGCAGGCATTGCAGAGGGGAGTAGGCAGAAAATATAGAACAAAACAATGGAGAAAAAGGAAACGGGTACATCAAAGATTAGTCCTGTGTATACAATGTTAGCTAAGACGAAAATACATTAGTGCAGAACAAAATCCGCAGAGTTTATACAACATCAGCCAAAGCTTTGCGAAAGTTATTTATGCAAAACAAAACACAGGACGTAGCAACAAGCAGAATTTGGAAAATTAGGGTTATGCGAAGTATCGCCGCGCATACATTAATTAAAACGTTCAATTATTTGGAGCAGATGGTTTATTTATTTATTTATTTATTTATTTATTTATTTATTTATTTATTTATTTATTTATTTATTTATTTATTTAAAGTACCTTATAGGACCCAGCAGGGCATTGAGTAAGGGGGCAAAAAACAGATTAAGTACGATAGGAACAATTAGTTAAATACAACGCGCAAAACAAGGCAAAAAGTTTAGTTTAGTTTATGGGGTTCAACGTCCCAAAGCGACTGAGGCTATGAGAGACGCCGTAGTGAAGGGCTCCGGAAATTTCGACCACCTGGGGTTCTTTAACGTGCACTGACATCGCACAGTACACGGGCCTCTAGAATTTGTCCTCCAAAGAAATTCCAACCGCCGCGGCCGGGATCGAACCCGCGTCTTTCGGGTCAGCAGCCGAGCACCATAACCGCTGAGCCACCGCGGCAAAAAGTAAAAACAATCATAATTATGCAGGGCAAATCGTAACTAAAAGACATACGTTGCCGCGAACAACAAAAAAGTAAAAAGTAGCAAGAATGCATCGCATGTGCCCAATACACATCTAAAGAAAAAGAAATAACCATAATAAAAATGCGAATTGTTGAAACTGCACAAGAAACCAAAACATAACACTTTAGCAACGAGAAAAAAAAAACAACTTATAGGACAGAACAACATATAACAAGACACAATGTCATTAAAGAAAATGTTTGTGCAGCTGGTCTTGGAATGAATGGTGGTTGCAGAGAGATGCGATACTGTCGGGGAGATCATTCCAAAGAACAATGGCACGCGGAAATGCATATGAATTGAAGGCTTGGGTTCTTCCCTATATGCGTTTAATGCTGGCAAGGGAGATGGCCTGGTGGCGTGTTCGCCAAATGCAGCCGGTACAGCCAGCGATGACAGCGCCGCCCACCGGCAGGTAGCAGCCACATTAAGGCTGGTTATAAATATTCATTCAGAACGACAGCTTGACATCGCTGCGATGGCGCAGTGGATTAGAGGCTCGTTTTGCGTATGGAAGGTCGGCCGTTCGACTTCGCTCTCTGTACTGTAGATTTATTGTTTTTTTTAATTTCATTTTTTTCAATTATTTCCCTTTTAGGTCGCAAATCGTGATGCTTAGTGGCATATAACGCCGTTTAAGAGGATTTATTATCCCTTTTAGGTAAGGCGTAGTGACAATCTTCAGTCACCGTGATCAATTCACCGTTGTTTCAAGCCTTGTGGCTGTACAGGCTGCAGTTGGCGAATACGCGGCCTGGTGCTGTGACGATATTTATGAGTTAAGCAGAAAAGAGCGATGAAACGACGAATATCTAATGGTTTGAGGGAGGTATCAAGTTTGATCTCAGTGACGCTGAAATGGTTATTGTACTTTTGTGTAATGAAACGAGCGGCTCTATTTTGTACGGATTCAAGCATGTTGATTGGGTAGTTTTGATAAGGTGACCACGTCGGTGAAGCAGATTCTAGTTGGGGACGCACAGTTGTTAAGTAAGCCACTCTTCTCACGTTATTAGTGGCGTTTCGCAAGTTCCGGTGCACGTACCCAAGTTATCTTGAAGCTTTGGCACAAATGCATTGAATGTGCGTGGCTCTTGAAAGGTTATCCGTGAGGTTAACACCTAAATCTTATCAGATGATGCCCAAGACACTACAGTACCATCAATGAAGTGCTAGAAAATATAATTTGTATGCTTTTGGGTGAAAGAGATAACTTCGCATTTAATTGAGTTGAGCATTATTTGCCATTTACTACACCAATTTGAAATGAGGTTCAGGCCAGTTTGGAGAGCGAGATGATCGTCTATACACAAACGGAAACAATTGCTCACGAGGAAGGAGCGTTATCGGCATGAGTAAGATTCAAAAACACGGTCTGGCTCGCACCTCGATGACAATAGAGGATAAAACGCATATCACAAAGCATTAAATGACTTTAGTTTAAGAGTTCGTCACTAAACTTCGGGCATCTCTAGGGCGCCTAGCAACTGCAGCAGCTGCCGACGCCGCGCTTCGCCAGATGGCGCCGCCGCCACCGGCGCTTGCTTCGTCAGTTGTGCGTAGTAGAGGGGGATTAGGTGTCGCCTAACCACAAGCGAATCCTAAGCGCAGCCAGGCAGCCGTTGCTTTATCAACACAACCAGGTTTAACCAGTGCTAAACCACTGCCATTTTTTTTTTGCCTCGCTGATTATGCTTGGTATAAGTATGGAAGACAACGCGAACTAAATGTACTGTTACGGCATTTTCTCAATACCATGCACAAAATGCCGCAGGCAATCCGCAACCTTCGGAAACATCGCATATTTTGCCATCTCTCTCCCAAATGCGTTCAGATTTCAGTGTCCTCGCCGCACTGTCACCTTTTTAGCTCCTAAAAATTATTCAGCACGCTTTGGTGCGTGCCGGATCCCCATTTGGAACTCCGCGTGTTCCGACGCCACGGGAACATAATATCAACGCGGGAGCGTTAAACGCCCCGTTGTCCAAAAAATCCGATGTCGACGTTGCGAGCGAAACATCGCAAGCATGACTCTGGCAGCTAGGTGATGCCCAGAGAGCAACCTGGGAGGCAGATGAGCCACCTGTAGGTCACGTCACCTTGCGACGTCATCACAGCCTGTCCATCGGATAGTGAGCGAACTGCACGTCGTGGCTGGGGGCAGCTAAATCATTGACTGGTCGCTCGGAAAGAGTAACCTGGGCCGCACGAGGCCCACCGCTCGGAGCACTTACCATTGTAGAATAGTGGCGCATCGCGTAATCGCTGCACCACTGCGCCTGGCGAGGTGTAAGGACTACCAGGGATCTGTGAATGTAAAGTAGAGAATGACTATCCGCATATATGAAAATTAACCCATTACACTACCGCGTCATGCCCTTATGGCGGAGCTTAAGTATCCCTTCCAATTTTCTTGTTCCGACTTCCGTATGAGGCGTTTTAAGGCCGCAATACAGGCAACATTCTTACGGCGGCAAGTCGGCGATTTTCGCCCAACGCGCGCCCTCGACGCCCGGCGTCGAGAAAACCGCCGCCGCCGACGATCTGAGACACTTTTAGACACTTCTTGCGCGGAATCCGGTGAGCCAACAGCAGCGCAGAAAGCCCGCTCTTCCGGTTTGGCTGCCCCTGCCCGCCGCCGCCAAAATGGCCGCCATGGCCGACGAGCTACGCAGGGATACTGGCACGGAAATGTTACTGTCGAGCGAGTAAACGCTCAATTAGACATGCAATGTCGCTTTATTTATTTTTTTTTTTGGGGGGGGGGGGGGGGGGAAGAACACGACAGAGTTAGGACCGAAATGCCGACATTTTACTTCCGGAAGTGAATGTGTCGAATAAAACCGCAGCCACTGGTGTCCGTGGCTGAGCGAGCATCCAAAGGTATACGCGACGGCATGCATTCAAGCACGCAAATCCTTATAGATACCTATGCACGCGTGCTGAAATTATTGCAGCTGTGTCGGAATGAACACTTTCGTGATTAAAACATAAGAGACCGCTTCGCTCCTCTCAAATAGCTCCTCGTTCAGTGGTATTTGCCACTTGTTGACCCCATTCGCTTTCGCGGCGAGGTATACGCGCAGGCGCCCCGCCGTTTATTCGCTTCATGCTTCTTCGGCCGGCCGTCACGCCGCCACGACGTTTCCTGCCGCGCGAACTTCGTCCAAAAAAACGTCGCATGTATCCCGGGCTTTATGCGCGCTACCGCAGTGGCAAGTACAATTACGCGGCTGAATTCGGCGTCAAATCACTTCACAGATTTCCTTTATTCCCTTGCTGGTGACTCCTACATAGCAACTTCGTACAGCTACCTGTGATATGCGACGTACGTGACTTAATCCTTGAAGCAGCGCCTGCTTTGCTACATTACAGATTAAAACAAGAGAAATAAAAACTTACGTACAACCCGGCGCGATTGTTGCGTCACAACAATTTGGATGGAACACGCTTAATAAAAGAAGATATTAAAGACTATGACAAGGAAATGGTTAGTCGTTACAATAAATAAGGAATTTTTGCAAAGTTCTTAATCTCTCGCTACGTATAATTTTGGGCGCCCCACCTATAGCCGGCAGAACATCTCCAGCTTTGATCTGCGTTATTTCAACGTGATTTGACCCAGCCGACAACTCTTTGATTAGCTTGGTAATTAGGAAACGCATTACGCGAGCGAATAGAGCAGCGCTTTCGTTTGCGCCAGACCAACATCCATGGGGCGGTTCTGTAAACACACCGTTGTTTGCTGCCGGGGTTAACTGCATAGCTGTCGCACAGTTGACGTTGTGTAATCACAAAATCAAGCAAAACACTACGTAATATCAGAGATGTGGTAGTCGCGCAAATCTAGTAGAATCACAATCGCGAAGCTCGCTCAGCAAAGCTTACCTAGTTTCCTTTTTTTCGGTGGTTCGCAACCCGTTCAGATGAAGTTTCGTGCGCGAAATTCAGCACGGTCTAGTATTAATGTTTTGATTAACTTTTGATTTGATTTTGATTAAACCTCGATGCACTCTTCGTCAGCTTCATTCAAGAACGCCAAAAGAGCTTTTACGTTTCCTAACTCATACATGGAACAAAAAAAAAGATGAAAGAAGATAAGTTTTTGATAAATTATGCTTTTTCTTTACTACGTCCCACAACCCCATCTGAGCCTGCCGCCACGTTCATAAACATAAATTTGTGTTTTCATAAATTTGTATTTTAACGTAAATCTTTGTCCAAGTGCGAAGGTACTGGCATTTAATTAATCACGCAAACTGTGTCATCAGTTACAAAGGGGATCCTTATATATTTTTCATAACAACGCAGACGTGCATGTGGCGGGCGAGAAGATCAGCATACATAACTCCCGGATAAGTTGACAAAAGCGCTCGCGATCAAGCAGGTAATTATTACATCATTTAGAGAGAGGAAAGCATCAACTAATGAAATGCTTGGAGACATTTACGCCGCGGGTGCCTTCGTTTTCTTATCGTAAAGAAGGAAGTAGACAAAGAGTGCGGCTATGCAGTGAGGAGGAGGAGGAGGAAGAACACTATTTTACTTAGCTTTTTTTTTCCCCCGCGCATATATCTCCCTGGCATTCACCACCGTACTTTGGCCAATCCCCCCGCGTGGGTATGTGCCATTCTAAGGCGAAAGCCTTTAATGCCTCATACTGTCGTTAGCAGACGCGTCGACAGACGCGTCGGCAGGAGTGTCGAGAGACGAATCGGCAGCCTTGTCGACAGACGCGTCGGCAGGAGTGTCGAGAGACGAGTCGGCAGCCGTGTCGACAGACGCGTCGGCAGATTCGTCCGCCTTTCGGCGTCACTGCTTAAAAGGCTCAAGGTTCCAGCATGAATAAAGGCGCATCTAGTGAATGCATGGGCTCCATAAAAAAAATAAAAGGAGTAAAGTCAAGAAAATGAAAATAAAAAATAAAAATAAGAAAATAAACCCAAATAAAAACAAAATAAAAATAAGATGTGGAAATAAAAAAACAATAAAATTAAGAAAAGGATCAAAAAATAAAGAAAACAAAATATAAAAAATAAAAAGTTAAAAAAGAGTGGCCAGGAAACGCCTTCGCCTTGCAGCACTTTAGAGAGCCAAAGTGCCCCCTGAATTTTTCATACGGTGAAGAAGAAGAAGAAGATTTCGCGCCTAATAAGTGCCCAGGGCACGCATAGCTTGCAGCACCACACCTAGTTGGTGTGCAAGAAAATGCGTGAGCGAGCTTCAGTTTTAATTTGCGCCGCCTTTTGCGAGACGCGTGAAACCTCTACTATGGGACCTCTTTCTGCACATATGCATATGTGCACTCATGAATTAAGACACTAATAATTCTTTTTCTGGCGTGGCTCTGATATTTTCATGTCCAACATTCTTGAACAAAAATTTAGATATTGGAAAATTGTAAACTATTGTTACGGAAACATTCAAGGTAATGGTGCAGTGTTCTGATATGTAGCAAAATCTCTCTTTTAAGGAGTTTCCATCGATTGCATCGAGCAGTTAAGATTGCCGCAGAAAAGCAATGGGGAACAATTTTGGTGATAGCAAAAATTTTAATAGAAAAAAAAGTGCAAGACTGTCATCGGGTTATCTGCGGATATATTGAATGGTATAGTTAAATCTTACATTGTGTGAAAAAATTGCGCTCATAAACGGTTTACCACTCAAGAATGCTTTTGTCCAGAACTGTTGGGTACGGTTGAGAAGACGCGATATCCGCCCTGCGCTTATTGTGTTCGAACCTCGTCATGTAGCCCGTCAATAAAAGAGTTGATGCCCCCTATATGAGGCTACATGGGGTTAATTGGAGAGACATGGGAGAGGCATTTGCCTTGCAGTGGGCGTAGTCAAGCTGGTGATGATGATATATGAGGCTATAGAAGCTAATTTTCGAGCACTGTCTAAATATCTTGCTAAATAAAAACTAGAGAACACCTTCAAGCCTCATTCGACTTCAGAAAAGTGACACTGTGGATGCTGAGAAGGCTTCACGATTCGCGCTTCTCATGTAGAACCATATGTTGACTTGTCCGTGAAAAGCTGCGTTGCTCGTGAATAGAAACTAGTTCGTCACTGAAATTCTCTCCCTTATTACAGACAAACCCCAGTCTCAATGAAATACACTGTTCGTCATTAGGAGCTTTCGGCCTATTTAACAGAAACAGGCGGAATAGGCAGAAATATAAACAGAGGCTGTTCATTCTCTGCTTTCAAAGATGACTTCCGGTGAAGGTTCGGCACGGTATATATAGCGTGCTCTTTTCTATGCTTATGTTTATTTCTCCATAGGTGAAGTAAATAATCCCTCCTATTGCTTAGTGCAATAACTCATTTTCATCCTTCATTTCTCTTAACAAAAAAAATCTATAATTATTGCTACGTGAAGCGTCTATAGATGGCGCCAGCTATCTCAATAGCTGCTGCCTACCCATCCTCCCGGAGTAAACTTCTAGCGGACGGCTCTCATTTGATCACGTCTTCGCCCGAACTGCTGCGCAACATACTCTTCTGGGCAGGTACATACAACCTATTACATATTGTGCATACGTAGCTGTGCCGAGTCAAGTGGTTAGATAGTTGTGATGCGAGCGAGCGATCGCCGTCGGCTCAACGCGCGCAGCTGTAGCTCGTGGCATATGACGTCAGACCCAAGCCTCCACTCCTCCCGATTTCAAGGTCAAATTTCATAGCCACATGACCTTCAGGTTTGTACGGGAGGAGTAAAGCTTTCGCTATGAAGCAGTGTGATGAAGTAGCTTTCCGGTGGCTTTGAGCATAAACAAAGAAAAATTAAAAAACTCGCCAATATAACGGCACGAAACCTTTTTAAATGTTGTTTTATTCATGAGTGGCCCGTCCATGCACTGTGATGTTTAAAACTTCCTGCCCCCCTCACGGTATTCCATCTTTCATTGAAGGGAATGTAAACAAACAAAGCATTGCCTATGTCCTCACTACTTCCAGAATTACAGCTCGTTCGCTTCAGCAAATAGTTCAGCAAGATGGAGCAAGTGCCGATGATTCAGAGGAGACGCTAAGGGACAACTCGACGCCCAACGTCACCCGACGCCATCGTGTCATGTTCCGGCATGCGGTGGTAATGAGTCCGGACGGCTCGATTCGCTCCGGTGCATGGTTTCCCATGCTTCAGAAGACGCCGATTCTTTTTTCTCCTCTGTTCGCCTCTGGCAGAATACAACTTTTTTGCGCGCGAGTTTGGGGACTCGTTAGGCTCGTTTTTCTTTCCCGTTACAGGAAAATGAAGGGAAAATTAGAGACGAAAACTGGGACGACAAGTGCGGTAAAGGCGGGGAACAACACCAGCTCGAACGCGCAAACTTGCGCGATGGAAAAGAACGCGAAAAGTGGCTGGACGGACCGTTCTCGTTAGGCGCATTTGTGGATGAGAGCTGTTGAAGCGGGACCAAGTCGAGAGGACAGACCAGCGCGTGCTGTAAACAATGCGTGAGTGCCCGTCTCCCTATATAGATGCTCTCCCGGCGAAGAATCTCCAACGAGCGCCTGATTGGAGCCGCGCTCACTTCTCAACCACGCTGCATGACTAATCAGGCGTGAATTTCCCGCTCACTCAGTCTCATCGACCGACCTCCGATTTTTTTACTAGCTCTTTACTTGCGCCTTGCAAAGAAAGATGGCAAAAGTCGGTGCGAAAGCTAGAGTACGCTGGGAGGGGTGAACTTTGTTAGTGAATTGACGCGGAAGAGAAAACCTTTGTGCAGATGGACGGCACATAAACTGTTAATTGAGCATATGAATACAAGGTTTCAAATAATATAAACCACAGTTCTTCTCGATGTTGCCTCCAGGGAACGTCATTAAAAGGCTCGCCCAGTGGCTTCAAGTGTAGCAACGAAAAGTTTGTTGTGAAAGCAAAATTTTCACAGCGGTTGATGCGAGTCAATTTCTTTTTTCATCTCGCGAATTTGTCGAAAATCATTTTAGAGCCAGCATATGGATGGAAACGACGAGTTACTTGTGCCTTGATGAGAAAGGTGGCAAAAGTCGGTGCGAAAGCTAGAGTACGCTGGGATGGGTGAACTTTGTTAGTGAATTGACGCGGAACAGAAAATCTTTGTGCAGATGGACGGCACATAAATTGTTAATTGAGCATATGAATACCAGGTTTCAATTAATATCAACCATAGTTCTCGCTGTTTGCCTCCATGCAACGTCATTAAAAGGCTTGCCCAGTGGCTTCAAGTATAGCAACGAAAAGTTTGTTATGAAAGCAAAATTTTCACAGCGGTTGATGCGAGTCATTTTCTTTTTTCATCTCGTGAATTTGTCGAAAATCATTTTAGAGCCAGCACATGGATGAAAACGACGATTCCAAAAGAACACTTAACTCCTTATTTTTAACTTTTGACAAGCCGCCCTAACAAGACGGCTCAGAGTTAAGTCCATAAAAAAACAGTGGGATAGCAGCAAAGCAACGTTTTGCACTGACGCTCCTGTAACAACAGGACATCGCGGTAGCTGTATACCACGATGCTCTCCTCTGTGCGCACATTAAATTATTTCAACGCTGCGTTTTTCACTCTAATAAATTTAACTCAAGTGAAAGTTCAGTTTTAGGCTAAAATAAAAACTTTCGCGGCATTTCTGCGAGGTTTTGCTTGAGAATAATTGTATTTTTGCTCCTGAATCCACGTAATAGATGCCCAACAATGGTCAAGTAAGAAACCTCCTGGCATTCCTATGCCTCTCAATGGTGGATGAACTTTAGAGAAAACAGTTTTCCCTGTAGTTACATTAAGAAACACCTTGGAGGAGAGAGTGAACTCTGCCTCAGTCACGTGTGAAGGCATCACCAAGCGGTAGACAAGTTGCAAGTTGGTTTGCAAGGGTGGAAGAGGGGGCTAGTTGGTAGTTCATCTTGAGGAAAAACACAGCGCATTCCTAAGACACGGACAAAGAAAGGCAAGACGAGACAGCGTTGGTGCAGGCAAGTTGGTGCAGGCTTTAACCTGCCCACCTAGTTTTTTCTGGAAGACGGATGCTGACTTTACTTCAGAACTGGGTCACCAACGGAACTCAGTGAACAATGACCGTTCCCGGGAACGCCACCAGAGGTCTCCTGCTAATGCCTCTTTCCAGGAATTGGCCTCGCCCTAATCCTATATGACTAACTTTCTCGGGTGAGAGAAGTGAAAATAGATGCCAAAAACAGGCGCATTCTTGTGCAGCCTTCTGTGGGTAGCACTGCTCAGTAACTGAAAAAAAAATGAGAAGGGCCCATGGGTGCAGACAGAGGGATGAAAGGATAGAGGTGAGTCAACAGGAAGGAAGTGGTAACAGATACAACCTCCTGCGGCTCCGTTTTTGCTTCCTGCCACCTTACTTTCTCTCTCTCCTGGAGAGAACAAGAGATAAGCGATGAGTAAGCAAGTGTGCCCAAAGAAAAGAAAAAGTGTTTGTCACGTTGGTAAGATTTCTGTCGCAGATGTCGCTGCTTCGCCGTGACGTCACATATTTGGGATCACGTGTCTTTTCGCCCTAAAAACTGGCGAGACGAGACGCATCGTTTCAGTTTCCGTTCAGTGTGTACATTGGCAGCAACGGCACAGGTTTCTCTCGCGTGCAGTAGAGGCGACCATAGCGCGATCACAGCCTGGAGAGCAAAGTGACGTGTTCCCCAAGCCACTCAGACGCCACGATGCCTTCCTTGAACCGTCGTCAGCGCCGCAAAAAGGTGAGTCCGATATGCCTTTTTCGTACCTTTATTTCAGCAGAGAGCAAAGATTTTGCGATCACATTTCACAACTCTACCATGTTCACTGCCCAGCAAGCACCTTGTTCTTAGCGCGCTCAGGGCTGCTAGCAGCAAATCCTTGTTTCAAACACGTTGCCTCGTATACAGAGAGGTTTGCAAAAACTTCAGGCATTCACTTCCCTGCGTTGCGATGTTGTTGTTGTTTTTTTTGCCGCACGAACAACCATTTCCTTTAACCACGTAGATCTTTAGACAAGCTGGTATCGCGTTCTTACAGAGAGGCTAGGCGAGGAAGCAGAAAAGCGGAAAGGCTTAGTACTCCTTTCTTTGTTCCTTCGCGCTGTGTTTCCGTGCTAAGCCTATTTGCTAAAACGCATTTCCTCCATCATCCACTCCATGCGTACTTACGATGTGGTTGGCCTGAATTTGATTTTACGTTAGTCGAATTTTTTTTCTTCGCTCTTGGTGATAGTTACTGCGCTGGATGAAAAATTGAAACAAAGTCTGTATCTAACCGTGTTCTGAGGTTGCCATGTGGTACAAACATCGGCGCTGTTTTTACTTGGGTGCTCCGCCGCGCTTGTCCCGAACAGCGCGTCAACCCGATGTGGAACCATCTTTTTCTCCTTTGTTGTCTGTTTTGTGGTCACCTCACCTTAAGTTTCCTGTGATAAAGTATTCAGTAACGTGTACCAGGTGCAAAATACGCTCGCCGTGTTTCTGCGCGGTGCTTTTACCACGGGCTGCGGCGCTCAAGTTTTTCCGACAAATTTTTTACCCGGCATTAATCATCTTGAGTGCAACTTCCCTCCGCAGCGTAAAAGGCTTAGGTCTTTTCTGACAATTCAGCCGCTGTGTAGAGCTTATTCACGTGACATCAACTCCGCTAACTGATGATAACCTACTCTTGCGCTGAGGTTCCTATCAAGTAGCTATGCACCAACCAGCCTAGACCACAGTCCTGAACCAACTGCATTACATGCATGCGTATGCAGGCAGTCGTGGCGTTCGAAAAAGATGGCGGTCGCATCTCGTCTCGCCCACACATGCGAGACACTCCTATTGCCCAGCTACTCGGAAATGGCCCCCCTCTTCCCCGAGGCGTCGGGGAGGAGACTATTGTCAGTGTCCTTCGAGTGAAGTGGGGCGCGATACCATCCCTCCATCTCCCTTTGTGCACGGTCTTTAGTGCCCGCAAGCACCCCGCATTCGGAGATTTTAGTTTCGACAAGCAGGATTTTTGGGTGCAGCAGAGGCTAGCCAGGAAGCCAACCTGCAAATCATGAATCACCAACTGGCCCAAAACATTCCAGGTAGAGGGGGAAGGTTCGGTCAGCTTTCTGGGGCTATGCAGACAAGACTAGGCAGGAAATGGGTTGAGGCTTTGTCCCGTTGCCGTGAAGAGTGGCCTCTCCGACTTCCTGCAGCCGCTCCCCTAGCCCGAACAAATGACAAGCCCCCCCCCCCCCCACACTTCGTGAACAAAGGCACTCCTACATTGCTTTCCTGCCTAGACTTGGCTGCATAGCCACAAAAAGCTGTCCGCGAGAATCGGGGCTCCTCTGAGGGGCATCTGGCGCTTTGTTCTCCAGCACTTTCCAATTTCCCCCATTCACTACTATCACCCATCTATGTCTCTAGACCTAGCAGACCGCTTCCTATATCTCGGTGTCAAAGGCATATCTCCTTTGCTTTCTTGCCCAGCCGCTGCTGCATTGCCATCCGAAGTAACCGGTTTCTGGACCCTAAGTTGGTGGCCGCTATGACGTCAATGCAAACTATGTTTTCCCTGTGTGAAAAAGAGTTTGGAGCTACGCGCTGAGCACGCCCCTGAAGAATGTGTTCCGTTTCCGGGGGTAAAAAAGTCTGCCGCGATGTGGTTTCGATTGTAGGACTAGCTTTTAGCCTAAAGCTCGCCGTCTTTTGAATTGCCTGCGTGGTTCCACTCCACTGAGTCATAAACAGACGGTGTCTACTGTGCACTCCGCGGCCCCCCTGAGCTGTTTCCGGGCGCGTCCAGAAGGTAGCCGTTTTCGGAACAAGAAAGCGGAGAAGCTGAATTTTTCTTCTGTCTGGGCGCGGCCTGTACCGAGAAAAGCACTCTGCAGGCCGCGCCGGGAACGGCAGAATGCACCATTCACTTCAGAACTGCATGTTCAGACCGCGAAGATACGAGCTTTTACGCGGTTTCCATGTTCGGAAAACATCTGCGCGCACTGTGAGTGAAGCCATTTTCCTATTTACTGAATCCTATTGTCACGTGCCACACCCCGCGACTACGGACGCTGAAGGAGTGCTTTTTGGACATACCTGACGCACCACAAACTCGATTCCGCGACCGCGCGTCCTACATGAAATAAGCCGGGTTATGTACGCTACATTAAAACACGGCAAGCGCAAATACCTTAACAGGGGTATGTACAGTTCTGATCCCTTCAAGCAACCGATATAGCGTAGTCAAAGCTTTCACAACGTAGCAAATTATGTGATGGGCGCTCGATCAGCACATTTTGGCCTTCGGTTAAAGACCAAAACGTGTCATGCAGCCGCGGTGGCTCAGTGGTTATGGCGCTCAGCTGCTGACCCAAAAGACGCGGGTTCGATCCCGGTAGCGACGGTCAAATTTCGATGGTGGTGAAATCATAGACTCCCGTGTGCTGTGCGATGTCAGCGCACGTTAAAGAACCCCAGGTGGTCGAAATTTCCGGAGCCCTTCACTACGGCGTCCCTCATAGCCTGAGTCGCTTTGGGACCTGAAACCCCCCATAAACCAACCCAAAACATGCCATGAGATTATGGCGGAAAAAAGCTACAGTAAGATCACGGCCGCGGTAAGATACTCATGCTGTAAGAATTGAGCACTGCAGTTTCAAAGAAACGAGGATTTTTAAGTTCGATTTCGCAATGAAATTCGCATAATGGCGCCATAATGTTTTGAATTTCTTGGATGGAGCGGCCGCCACATGTAGTATACTAGAACTTTCGTCAACGAGGCGTCAGTCAGTGTACCGTAAAGAGCTTTAGGAGTGAAAACTGAAATGGGCGCTGCTCTATACTAATGATCTCTTATTACTTTCTAGTTTTTGGTACAGCACTTTTGCCGACGTGCAATCGCCATCGCGCTCGCTGATAATTGTTTCGAGCACCGGGATGCATAAAAGCGGGCGCATGCACTGATTAAAAAATTCTCGGTAGAAATTTCCTACAGCGTTTCCAATAAAACCATTGCGAAATACAACGCCTTAGCAACCTCTCCGTCGTGCCGAAAAAAAAAATGGTTCCTTCTTTCAGTGTTCTGTCCCTTCAAATATTGAATCCCGGCCTGGCCTGATCAAATGTTTCTCATCATACTTCCTAAGGAGAGTGTAGTGGCGTATGACAGAGCCATACTCTTACTAACCTCAGCACGCGTACAACGCAAAGATTGTGCTAAGGAACGCATCAACCCCAGAGCGTTACCCTGTTCCGGGCTGCCATTTTGCATTTTGTCGCGCTACCTATAGGGTTTATGCAAAATGCGGTACCATGTTTTTGCTGCCGTGTGCTATCCGCCATGTTGGAGAATAGCCTCCGAAATCGCAGGACGTATCTGTGTACGCACGTCACTCGATTTTTTTTTCTGGCTCAAGGTGCCCATTTACCGGGTGTTTTTTTAGAAGGTCCAAATTTTTTTTAAAAAGGTAAATTGCTTTAGATTTATTTTAGCACTGGGGCTATATTGGAGGCTACGGCGGGCACCAGGAAAGAAGAAAACTGCTTTAATTAGTTCGCTGATTAACTAAATATGTTAATATACTTTTCTAATTTTTATTTTAGGGGTTATGTTGTATTCACAGAATTGGAGATCGTCCTCCAAACAGTCCAACCGAGAAAAAACAATTTCAATTAAAAAATTTTCACGAACGTTACGAGGCGCGAAAAAGTCACCCTGGAAGGCATCTTCACACCGTAACTCAGCGGCTGGGAGCGCCTCTGACGTAGTTCGCTCCGCCCTGCGCTTGGCGTCACACGGCTGATATCACCTGAAGCCCGGACGGGCGGCCTGCGCTATCGCTGCTTGTTTCGCTCCGCGGCCTCGCGGAATGCCGCGTTGGCACAAAAACGCACTGACACAAAGCGCAGGGCGGTGCGAGCTGCGTCACAGACGCTGTGTTATAGTGTCAAGCTGCCTACCAGGGTGTCTTTTTCTCGCTTTGTAACGCGCGCAAAAATTTTTTTCATGAAATTTTTTTTTCTTGGCTGGATTGTTTGGAAGACGATCTCCAATTCTGCTAATACAACATATCCCCTAAAATAAAAATTATAAAAGGTAACTAACGTATTCCGTTAATCAGCAAACTAATTAAAGTAGTTTGCTTCTTACCTGGCGTCCGCCGTAGCCCTCAGTAAAGCCCCAGGGTTAAAACAAATCAAAGGGAATTTACCTTTCTTTAAAAATTTTGGACCTTCAAGAAAAAAACACCCGGTATTGCTCTGTGCCTTCCCGTACACAAAAAGACGTCCAAGGAGAAAAAAAAAGGTAGGGCGCCTGATTCGAGCGCGTTTCTATTTCTCCTCAGCAAAGTAACTTGGAAACTTGGACGGCGTGGATAGGTCAACTGACCACTCGTCACTTATTTTTACCGCCTCAGTTGCCTGGAAGGAGGGTTTTCCGACAAGAACATGCTTGAGGCCAGAGCGTAGGAAGTGGCTGTAGTCACCCTCCAATATGGTGACATTCCACCTGTTTCGCTTTTCTCCAGTAGATGGCAGCAGTTTTGCATAACGGGTTGAGAAGGAGTAGGCGATTAGATGATTCGCGCTTACCCAGTGCATAGAAATAGCTTAGACGGGAAATAGACCTCTCCATTTAGCCTTCCTGGCATGAGCAGAGCAGGCGACAAAATGAACAGGCAAATCCTGTGGAACATATTAAAAGATGAAGGTATCGGTCATGAGGTAACTGATTTTCTATAGGAAGTATACCGAGATAATAAAGTTGAAATTACTTGGGAAGGGATAAAAAGTGCAACTGTGGAGGTACATAAATGATTATGGCAATGTTGTCCTCCTCAACAAGGTTACAAGGCAGTAATCTAGGTTATAATTTGTCGTACAGATTAGGCTTAGAGGTCGCTGAGCACCGGCTGCCGGGTTTCATGTATGCGGACGACATTGTACTGTTAGGAGGATTTGCCAGCTGGTGAATTGTTGTGCAGACGAAGGAGATGCTATAGGTTTCAATTTTATCGCAACTACGTCGGGTGTGATGGTTTTCAACGATACAACTGATGAGGTGCTTACAATACAAGGCCATGAATTACCCAGAGTTGCCGAATACATATATTTCGGGATATGCTTAAACGAAGGGCAGATATACATGGAAAAAGCACGAACAATCTGTTAGGGCAATACGGCGAAGATATGCCGGGATAATGACACAGTCAGCATTATCGGGGTACAATAAGCATTCGATAGCTTTTTTGCCGAAAAGAGGATCCACTACATTTGTTATCGGCCATCTTCGGAGCCCCATGGAGCGACTCCACAGGCGTTTCTTGGGAAAAGAGTCACCTAACGCAGCAAGATGTACTGCTTGACAAATCGCCGCTGTCCAGTCAATAAAATGGGCCTTTTCACCTCTCCTGCTGGAACGGAAGGTGACTCAGTCGCTACTGCCGTCAAGAGACAGGCTTTAGCGTATACGCGCTTTTACAGCGATAAGCTGCTTAACCACAAGCGTAATCAGGTGCTTCGTAAGGAGCAGGCGACAAAAATTCATTGACGGCGGCGGACCATAGCTTAACCGCGGCCACGTTTTAGTTTTTACGTAAAATATTAAAACCATTTCCGCTTCACTGCATGCAGCATTTATCTCGCAATACATAAGTGACCACGAACATGAGGGGGGGGGGGTCAAGGAGGGTGGTTGCCTCCCCCACCTCCCCCTTACCTTTTTGCGCTCCTTTCACCAAAATCTAAGTGCTTGCACTCAGATCACATTTTTGACAATGGTTTTTCTTCATAGATTTTATTAATGTACAGAGCAGTGCGGCCGAGCTATATGACTCCGTAGCCAGTCGAAAAGCTTTTCATTTAGTAACCTAAACCAATCACGTCATAGCAGGAGCCGTTGATTGCCTGACCCCTGTTCATGAGCATGATTAGCAGACTTGAAACACATTAGGTGCAAACTTTTTTGATGAAATCGATCACTCCTTGTGTACACATCTTATCAAGCTGCGTATTTCAATCTTTATGTGCATTTGCAAGTCTACCTTTGCACAGTGCCAAATAAAAAGTATACAAAGAAATGAAATTTATTGTAAAAATTCAACATTAAATAAAGAAAAACACAAATTTAGCCTGGTTGGCTGCACGGATGCTAAACAGGCTAAACACGCATGTGTTTAGCCTGGTTGGCTCATGGTTTTGCATTGCTGGTTCGTCGGCACGTCTGGCGGCGATATTAGGCTGAGGTTAAGTTGATCTCACATGTTCGCGCCGCAGATGAAAGTGGATGAAGTCGAGGCGTGATCGACTGCGGCGACAGCGTAGCACTATCGTGTAGTGGCCAATGAAGCTCAGCTGTCCACGCCGTCACGGGTTTTACACCCATTCGCGGCAATATTTATTTATTTTATCTCTGCATGGGACAAGATTATACTTAAGGTCAAGCTTCACTCTCGGTCGTCGAAATATGTGACCATTCTGTGTTTAAATCAGCTTTAACTAATCTGATGGTAACATAGTACATGTAATTCTTGCGCACTGCCGTTTATTCTTTCCAGCTCACGTGGTAGTTCGAACAGACCTGGTCTCTCTCTCTTTTTTTTTTCCTTCACAAATTCTGCTGTTTGGTTTGGTTTATGGGGCTTAACGTCCCAAAGCGACTAAGGCTATGAGAGACGCCGTAGTGGAGGGCTCCGGAAATTTCGACCACCTGGGGTTCTTTAACGTGCACTGACATCGCACAGTACACGGGCCTCTAGAATTTCTCCTCCAAAGAAATTCTAGCCGCCGCGGCCGGGATCGAACCCGCGTCTTTCGGGCCATCTGCTGTTTAAGCTCATGACAGAATATGTGCACCAGTTTTTTCGTGCCATTTTCTACAACATGCTCCTTGTGTCTTTTTTTTTTGCGTGGTATGCTTTACTTTCATTCTATGCTCATAATTTACTGTTAATGACTGTTAATTTGTTTGATTGTATTTGCTGTAACCTACTCATTTGCGCGAGCCATATTTTTGTTCACATTTTGTGTTACTAGTGACTGCTGTTCTTTTCTCATTTTGTCTATTATACCCCACTCCCCTCTGTAATGCCCTCGGGCCCTGAAGGCACTGAAATAAATAACTAAAAAAAAACCCCGGTGAGCCGGTTAAGCCTTCTGAAGTAGTGTGTTCGCACTAGAAATTAAATGAAATATTATTATGACGAGCAGTTAAAGGAGCATAGTCACCTAACATTTGGGTAAGTGTTTTCTTCTTTGTAATGATGCGGAAAGAATTATTATACATTATTATACTGTTTTGCTTTTTCGGTTTCAACAATTTAACGATGGCTGTGAGGTCGAAGTGTGGTATAGGTCACGTGAGGCATAAAAATTCGTTGTCATTACGGCTCTTGAGGAAGGCTGGTTTCAGCATAGAGAATCAAAACGCTGAAGCCACCCAATTTAGGTGTCTACACTCCTTTAACTGTGAAGTCCACCCGTGAATAAGTGCAAGACATCAGCTAACTTGTGTGTTGTGTATTCAGCGTTGCACACTAACGAAATGCGGGACACTGGAAAGTGCATTTTCGGGTAGAAGGTACGTTCAATCCAATTTTTGATGAAGTCTTTTCAGCATGCAAACATCGGCTACATTCAAGTTTTTCCCTAAAACGAAGGGTATCTTATATGCATTGACAAATGTTATCGTGGATGTTCTCACGCCACAGCACACAACAGGGCGAATACATGACATTCATATTAATGCGGCATCGAGAAGCGCAATACTGCGCACGGTTAGCATGGCTTTCTGACCATCCTTCGAGCAGCCTGGTTGAATTTTTACTGGCGCCTCTTACAGCCCGTGAAAGTTACGACTACTGCAATTTGTGCGACATTCTCACCACTCACTATGTATTCTCTGTTCAGCAGCAACTCAAGAAGGCCGAAGAGCAACGCAAGCAGACCGAGGAGCAACTCGCGCAGACTGGGGAGCAGCTCATGCAGACTGAGAAGCGAGCCACACAGACTAGGGAACAACTCAAGCACTCTGTGCAGCAACGCAAGCAAACTAAGGCGCAACTCAAGCAGACTGAGAAGCAACTGGACCAGACCGGGAAGAAACAAATGCAGACTGGGGAGCAACTCAGACAGACTGCGGACACCGAAGAAGCCTCTACGCCAGATGCTGTGTTAGAGGCGCCCAATGTCTCTGGCGAGAGTCCGGACGATCCCTCACCCTCTGCAGACTGCTCCGAGGAACAGGTCGTCGGTGTTGAATGCCCTGAGAACCCAGAGCCGACCAAGCGTGTACGGCGCTCCGTGGCTGCGTGGGCGACCTGTATGCGAGAGGTCTTTCTGGAGAGGTGCGACGCTATTGATAAACTTGTGCATCTACAGCGATAGCGATAACAAGCTTGAAGGGGACGTGGGAATGCTCACGGTCGGGTGGTGCGTGTCGACAAAGTCGTTGTAGTCATTATTACTTTGTGGGTAATGTTAACACTTCGCCCTGGGCACTGTGACTATCTGTTATGGCTCTTCCAACAGTTGAATTCAAGGCAACTGTGCAGGCGCGGAATGCTGGACCCTCAGTTTGGGGCCCATCAGATCTCGCGTACACTTGGTTCTTTTCATTCTCACATCTATAATGTTCGTTTCCATTTCACTTGCTTAAAACCAACCGCTTTGATTTTCGCACGCAGATACATCCAATCATTGTCTATGCCCTTTCGCTGAATTTTTAATGTCCCCCCCCCCCCCCTCCCCCCGCTGCTTGCTGCAAATAAACGAACGCATTGTGATGGCCAACTGAAGGTGTCGAAGCTGCATGATGGAACACAAATTTTGCTTTTTTAGGAGCGCAAGTAAAAGTACGTCCTATGATTAAGTTGCAGAGACCCTCGCAGTGATTTCCGAACGACCTTTGACGCACCTCCTTCACGTGAACGGTGTTCGCAGGCGACGATCATTGCAGCAGCCGCCGATGCACGCACAGCTCATTGGCCCCACCTTTGCCGGTGAAGGGATGACACCGGAACCCACCGGCCAACGGCGGCTCTGGAATCCCAGGGAGTCGCAGACCCGCAGCAAGCTTGAGGAGAGGCGCGTGGTCGAGCCTGACCCTCCGTTCTCCTATAAGTAGTGAGTTATCCTCTTCTTCAAACGACACCTCTTGAGGCACATCTCCATGTCACCGTCCCGCTAGCCGCCGATAATTCTGTATAGCTGGGCGTGGTTGTTTGTGCTATTCGCCCTGGAGGTGTCCGGGTTGGCAATTTTTCTTTTTGTTGATCGTTTGCTTACCAATTCTCAGCCGCTTCGTAACGTGTAGACGCCGGGAAGGTGTCCCAACAGAAAAGAGGAAGATAAAATGCAAAGAGAAAAGAAGGGATAAACACAAGAAAGTGGTTGGGAACGAGATGCGACCTGCGCACACTCCCGCACGCAAAAGTTCGTACTTATTGGTAACATGATCGATGTTAATTCGAAATCTTTGTTCACGGCGTGTTTCTCAAAGATACGAGACTATAAGAGCACTGTAAGATACCGGGATAGAAATATATGAGGTAAGAGTCCATTTCTCCGATGTGTAGCAAAATCTTTTGCTTTTCTCGATGGGGTTGTTGTTTTTTTCTGCTGCTTTAATTAACCTCCCATTGATAAAAACTACAAAAATTTAAAAAATATATACATCCCCTATGCTCTTTTGTTTCGGTGACTGTTGTCTTTCGTCACTTTTATTCAGAACTGCTGGGCATGACTGCACCCGCTGATCAATAAGGCCAAGATGTGCCAAAGCAGGTTATTGACGGGGTTGTTGATGCTAATACAGTAGCAAGCACAAACACGCCACAAGGATCAATAGCTACCACAGGCAAAGCAAGAGAATACAAGTTTGCCACGTTAGTTGTTTATTAATAACGGCAGTTAGCGTATGTTCTCGCCTGACCCGGTATTTCTGTCGCTCTTTCATTTTCCGTTTCAGTGTCCGGAACACGCTGTTCAAGTATGGTACGTATTAAATCGATTTTCTACTCTACCATGCGTCCCTCGTATTTCGCAATTGCCAGACAGAACGTACTCCGACACTGCTGGCAGAAGCGAGCCGCGTAACTGTGGCTACTGGACGAACACGGCCGTATGTGGCCATTTCAAAAAGGTACCTAGGACCGCACCGATCCTCGCCCTTTAACAGAGATAAGGTTCTGGGGCCGTGACCATCGATTGTCTTAAAGGCCTAAAAGGCTTTGTTCAGCTTCCTGAGACCGACTGGCTGGAGGGACCAGTTGTGACAGTGCCCCCTCCATCCCTCTGCTTTTCCCCTTTTCAGTCCCGTCATCCCTCTTCCCCTGTGCAGGGTAGCCAACCAGAACACTCTTCTGGTTACCATCCCTGCCTTCCCTCTTCCTTTTTATCTCTGAACTTATCTTTAAAAAAAAATGATGCCCAGGCTTAGCTTGGTTAAGCCAAGAATGCGTTGCATATTGCGCGGTCTTTTTGCGCGAGGTATTGCTTGGCGGCACTCCATTTTCTCAGCAGCTTTTCTTCCGTGACGTATGGATGGATGGATGGAGGGATAGGAGCGCCCCCTTTGAAACGGTGCGGTGGCAACCGCCACCATGCTCAGGCGTCTTTTTTTTGTTTTCTTTCTTTTTCTTTCTTTGTTTTTTTTTCACGTGGTTTGGTGACGTCACGTCACCACGTGACGTCACGTGGTTTGGTGGCTTCCCGACCGCGCCCAAGGGCTGAACTGAGTGATTGCAATATGCTACGCATAGAAGGAACAGGGCGACTTTTTACTGGGACGAAAGGAAAGACACAACAAGCGTCGTGAGCAGCACTCTCAATGCATAGACTTTCTCGATATCACCTAGAGGCAAAAAGTTGGCGCCACCGTCTATGCGAGTTTCATCCACAGCGGGAATGCCGGGAAGACGAGGTGTCTTATTTCGCTTGATTTGAATTAGGCTGAAAACGTAGACTGTGCCTCGAAATCTGCAGGTGCGCCGCAATGTCCACCTCTGCCTGCGCGCAGATTACATTATAATATTCGTGCGCTTTTCACTTCTTCAATAAATTTAACAAAATTGTTGGGCTGGTATCGTCAATGTCGCAATATTTCTTTGTGTTTTGCCGGGAGAAGGCATATTATTAAGGTAGAATTCACTTTCATGCCCAGCAATGCCTAAGCCTAATATGAAAAGTTCCTCTTCCCGGCATTCCCCGCAGCTCTCCATGGAAGTTCACGTGTTTGAGCTTCGTTCATTTGAATAATGCGGGAAGTCGTTTAACGAAGGAAACGCGTGAACAACGGGACAAATAAAATAAATAAATAAAATGCATGGACGTGGGGAACAGCTTGTGGCATATTTAGTTTTAAGGGTACGTCAGTCGCTGGCTGCCGCTGCCGTTCCGTCAGGTCCTCCACGGAGGACGCTAAAAGCTACTTCTGTGCTTTGAATGCGAAAACATGTTCTCATCTTGAGTTCAGCTGCGAGGTTCTATTAAGATATTCCTTTCTTTCTAATGACACACCTCCTCAGGGAACTCATACACTAGGTTCAATTTCACTGACGATTGAGCGCCGGGGGTTTCTGGCATGTGAGTTGCGTGCTCGCCTCGCACTCTGAAAGTCCTTGCTTCAATTCCCCGCAGCTTTGGAAGAAAGTTTATTTTCCTCATTTCTCTCTACTAAAAGTCGCTGTCTTATGGTCTACTGCTGACGTCGTGCGAGACAATGGTGACGTCATTGAGGTTTTCCTGCTGGACGCCGCCGGGCTTCGTTGCCGATGAGCGAAATAATGCATATATATATATATATATATATATATATATATATATATATATATATATATTTGAATGAGGGGCTCGTTACAAGTATGAGAGAATCCAACAGCCACAGAAGCCAACAGAAAGAGGGGATTTCAATTTATTTATTTTGCGGTGTTGATCAATTTAGAATATTACTGAATATGTTATCGCTTAAAGCTAATTGAGTAGAAAAGCAGAAGAAAAAACAAACACATGCCGCCGGTGGGAACCGAACCCACGACCTCCGAATTACGCGTCCGGTGCTCTACCAACTGAGCCACGGCGGCGGCTGTCAAATCGTCTGCTTTCGGGGGTATTTATGTTTACAAGTGACTTAACATTCAGTGTTCATTAGCGCCACGCAGGTTCATAAGCGGCGGACGTAGTGCGTCCTGAGTTACCGCTGGTGTGACGTGGAACGTCATCGAACGACGAGGGCGGAAGCTGTGTGAGAACCATCTTATGCTTCCTATGGCGGCAAGGCTGCCAGAACCGAGGCCCTCGCTAAGCAATTAAGCTTAGCGATTAAGCTGAGCCTTCTCTTGTTTGCCTAATTATATATATATATAAACAAAGCAGCAATGCACGCAGGGGCAGACCGTGACCCCGGCGAGCCAGACAGTTTCCTCGCAATAGAGAAGTGATCTCTCTTTCCTTTCTCCCCTTGCTATCTCTCCCTCCGTGCCCCTTCCTACGCGTAGGGTAGTATACTGGGCATCGCCTAGTTAGCCTCCCTGCCTTTCCGTTCGTCTTTCTCTCTCTCTTTTTCTTATTTCTTCATGTACTGAACTTTTGGGGTAGTTTGCAAGATTTTGTCTGTGGATGCTTTGGTAACTATCTGCATCGCAGACAAAGCGCTTATGCTGTATCGTTATCGACTGACAAGCGCGTTCTAAAGTTTTAAGGCGAAGGCCTTTAAAGGGAGACTGAAGCACTTTTTTTGAAAATCAGGCTGGCAGCGGCGTCCTATAGTTTTCCATGCTGTGTACTGGAATATCGCATCCAAATAAGGCAAAAACAAGCGCGAATTGACTTTTTTAGCCGAAATATGCGGCCTGTGCCGCGGGGCACGCCGCGCGGCGCGCCGCCGCCCGTTATTGGTCAAGAGAGGTCGTGACGTCACTTTGAGGACTGGAGAAGCTGCCGATGCGGATCCGGCGCTGCGTTGAGTGCAGATCGCAGCTTTCCGTGTCGTTGTAAAAGCGAATACGGCGACTATTTTTTTTTTTTACTGACCTCCGAAGAAAAGCATACTACAGTTTGCTCATTCCACGTATCGCCTGAAACCAAAAAAGGCACAAGCGAAAAATTCTACGCCTAGCACACGCATACGCCAGCGTCAAAGACGCGATGCAGACCATGCGCAAAAGGTGCCAGCACAACCTCGGCTCGTATTCTCGGAAAGGAAGGGGTGTGAACAATACTCAAGTCAATTACCACCACCGGACGCCTCCTGGCTCGCCCAGGAGAGCGTCATCCTAAAGAAAAGTCCCAAAGCACTGTGTACGAAAAATCCTGTGCTCAGTACCCGGTGTTGCAGGTTGGGGCAAGAAAGTATTTCAAGGAAACGATGAAGGAGCACGAAGTTGATGTCAAAATTAGCGAAGCGCAGTGGCCAAGCACTGCGAGGCATGTGACCACAGGATAGTGAAGCAATCATTGTGCGCTGGAAACCAAGCCAAATACGCGCACAAGGCTGCTGCTTCACTCGTGGCGCGTTCAGCAGATGCCGGAAAATATTAATCGCTGCCTCGGAAACCTTCGCCCTTCCTAGATTTGCAGTTTAGGTTCAGTGAAGTAGTTGCCAACTATATGTGTGTTTAAAAGCCAAGCTAGCTGCAACTCGCCCGCTTCCACAACTTGATGAAGAAACCGAGTAAGGTTGCGGTGTTTTTTTGCAAAAACTCGGTTGGCATTCATTTCTCTCATAAATTTGCATCCGAAATCAACGTCGAACGCTTTCATTTTAATCGCTTAGCTACGATTAAACGAGATGCCGCATATGAAGAGCTTCGATGCTTGCTTGCTTTGCTTTATTGTGCTTTGCTCTGCTTGCTTGCTTGTTTGGACATGTCGAACCGAGTATAAAATCACTAAACGAGCCTTGCTGAGCACGCCTCAGGTGGTCTGGCCATATGCTTCATATGCTTCAGCCTCTATAAGGTTTCTTCAGGGGCTAAGTGCGCATGTTTCTACTTTTAAAAGAGGCCCTTCTTCGGAATGGTGACACGCCTCCCATGCGCGACAAAATCGGAAGAACTGTGTCATATGGTTCAGCCGCGCCTTTTCGACAGAAATCTCCAGAGGTCACATTCGGGGCAAGCTCTGCATGTAGCCGCTCTTAGGAAAATGCTTCGAGCAGAGTAGACTTGCTTTTGTCAGCTTGAATTCTTCGTCACAGCAGCGAGCGCTTGCGCTGCGAGCTTATGATCTTGCGAAAAACAGTGGAAGACGACACAGTCTCGGCCGTACTTGTTCATGGACACGAACGCAGAGTAGTACCTCGTGTTGAATCTGATTCTCAAGGTCGGCTGACACGCTTTGTACGTCACAACGCACGCAGCATGAGAAAAAACGCGCGCTGAAAGCTCGCTCGGGTACGCCAAAGTATCCCCGGCTCCTCAACGTGACGTCACATTGGCCGACATGGACGAGGTTTCCCTCTCCGCTGTTCTCCTCTCCAACGCTCGCGCGGGGCGCGGGAGATTTGAACGTCGCGTTTTTAATTGGTGATTGCTCCACTGTTTTAGCCAAAATCGAAAAAATAATTTCACAGACGTGATCAACAATGACACTACTTCAAAACCCTAAAAAATTAGCTGATTCGAAAACCGCCTCAGTATCCCTTTAATGTCTCATACTTTCGAGACCAAAACGCGTTAGCAAATTTGTCCGCGTTTCGGATGCATGCCTTATATGGGAATATGCCAATCAATACTTAATCGTCTGCAATCGAGAGACATCGGAACATGATATAAAGGGATTTCATGATTATATCATTGTACTTAATGACTAAATGACTAATTGGTAATTAGTAGCAAAGAAGTGGCATGTGGGACTGTGCACTGCGCCTTTACCTTAACTAACATTAATTAAGCAATATACTAGTTAAGGTAACGCCAACTATCACTAACAATACATTAACTAGTATCACGAAATGTGCAAGTCATGCTTAACTATCATTAACCATCACTAATAGTTAGGTGTTCCTAGCCGTTTCATAGACATTATGTCGAACATTCTAGAGAGTTCCATCACTTGAAAGGCGAGTGACAGGACATGATGGATGGCATTAGAACAATAGTAAAGACCAATTTAGCCTAATTAACCTTTCTAGTCAGACCACATAAATAAATAAAACCGATTCTGAAATCGGTCGAGTTGGGAATCGAACCAGCGTGTCCGGAGTGCGAGACGAGCACGCTACCACTCCGCCATGCCAGCTCGGTTGTTTGGAATGAACAGAGGCGCGTGTAGTGAATATGGTGTCTTCGTTCACTCCCATCATCCTCCCTTCCCGTTACGGCGAGGTTCAGGTGTCCACCGAGATATGCGAGAAAGATACCTTTCCTCAAAAACAAATTAACCGTCGAGCAAGGCTTAGAGCCGAACGGGCGATGGCGCTCTGTGGACTCCCTGGCAGCGTTGCAAGACGCTGTCGCGTTCCGCTCTTAGAGGCCAAGCTTAACATCTTAACCACACATCAGCGACACAAGCAGAAACACCGCGCTTAAGGCTTTCGCCTCACCGCACTTTAGGACAACAAAGTGCCCCCCTGAATTTTTTAACCATGGCATCTTCTGGACTGTGCGCCCTCCGCCCCTGTGTGTGTCCACAGAACGCTTCGACGATTGGCTCAAGGACGTGCACCACGAGTACCTCAAGCTGGTCAGCTGGAGGAGCCCCTTGCGCACTGCCCTGCTGCTCACGGTGAGTGGACTGTCCCTGTGTGCTACGCACGCCTCCTTATCGAATCTAAGTCCGCATTTAGAATCTCTGTAGCAACACCTTGCTTGCATTATAAACCTTTTCAAAAGGAGGTCGATGGGCGCCCCCATATTGGGCATTGGGCTGTGCTCGTTCCCTACACAGCCCAGAAAATCCTGGCGACTGAGCGAAAGCAACGAAGTCGAAACTCACTGTTTTCCTGCGCAGTGAAATATAGCGTTAAACAGTTTATCGAGGCGAAATTCTAGAGGCCCGTGTACTGTGCGAAAGTGAGTGCACGTTAAAGAACCCCAGGTGGTCGAAATTGCCGGAGCCCTTCACTACGCCATAACTCATAGCCTGAGTCGCTTTGGGACGTTAAACCCAATAAATCAAATCTCTTAGAGCACCGTATATTGGTCATACTTGCTGTTTAACACATTTGTAGGACAGCTGCTAAATTCCACATTTAAAGAGTCATGTCAATGAAGAAGCTTGCATAGTGGCATCTGTTATACCAGACAGTGCGACACAACCGCGCAGGGGGAAACGTCCGCAGTGTGCTTCAGTTGCACTATTTGCCGGAGTGAGAGTCGCGAACGCTCCTCCCCTGTAGCTTCCTCTTCACTGGCAGCTAACTCACAGAGATACTTGAATGTTTCCTCATCTCTCCGCCTTCCCCAGGTGTTGTTGTTCGCGACCTGGGCGGGATGCCTTCTGCAGCTGCTGCTCGCCCCGGCTGTCGCCTACCTCATTGCACAGCTCTTCGGTTGGGGGTAAGTGACGCAGTGAACAGTTACGAAAACACTGTCCCGAGGAGTCGCATCCTACAATGCTCACCACTTGAGCGCTTTCGTTTAGGCCTCTGGTGTCGTACCTATGACGTCTTGGCCATGGTCCCGGTGCGCAGATATCCTTTCGCTTCTCTCGATTGATAGTGAGCAGAGCTCTTATTTACGCGTTTTTCTTCCAAGGCACTGCGAATGTGGTCTTGGACTCTTAAGCACTTCGTCTACCTGTACAAAGGGTACAGGACAACCCGTAGGTGTGTGAACAATAGCTGAGCGTTTTTACATCCTTGCAGTCAGGATCTGAGTTGTCAGCCGATAAACTCTCCTAGGCGTTGATTTAGTCTTCATAGACGGATCCTTGTAACACTGCACGCGTGTGAGGTGCATTTCCACAAAGGACACAGTCCTTCCGTTTCTCTACTGCGCTCTGCAAAGACTAATATTTTAGGAAGGGTTCAATTTGGAATGATCATGTTGATGATTGCTCCTGGTTGTAGTAGTGGAGGTAGCGCAGAAATTAGGAATACGGTACATTAGCAATTTTTCGAAAATAAATGCAGATGGTTCTTTTTGAAACCTACGAAAGTGGTTACACAAGTATGACGCTGCTGTGTATAGTTTTTCTACACGTTAAAATGCAACTATTAGATTCTCGAAAGATTATCAACGTCGAGGCATAAACGGAAATGAGCACTGAAAACATTCTTTTTAAATCTCTCTCGTTGTGCTTTGCCTACGAGGTCTGTCTCTTTCATAGAAAATGACTTCACTTTTCTGAGCTTCTGTACGTGGTTTGTGGAGCTGTTTTTCATTGTTACTTTGTCTCTACTTCTAGCAGCCCCGTCGTTTCCGACCAGACTAAGGTGAGTGTTCGCGTTTCTCCTCCGACATTTCTCGCCCTTGCGCACAAGCGCATATTGCGAGATTTCGCGCTCTGCCTCTGTGCTCGGAGGCGAAAGACAACTCAGTGGTGCTGTGGTAGTTGTCATTGGAGCACGTTAATTTGTTGAGCGTTTTATCAGAGAAAGGTGTTTGAGCGGATCTTGCTGCACTAAGGAGTCACAGGTCAAAATAAATCATAATTTTATGATTTCTTCTTCACCTGAGTAAACACTATTTCACTATTTCATAGATTTCAGACACAAACACAAACTCAACCCAGAGGTAAGAGCTAATCTGGCGCACAATTTCCTCCTAGATACTTTTCGTTCTTATCAAGCTCTGCATTGGTAGTGACAACATAAATGTGCGCTTGTCACAGTTCTAAAGTTGGCATGAACATAGCAGACCTAACATACTTCAATTAGTAAAACAACAATACAATCAACACTCTTCACTGCATGAACAAATGGATGCAGCTTCCTTTCGTGTGCTCTTGCGCACTTGTGCTTATACATCAAATAATAAGATATACACAGCTTAAGAACTCAGTGGCTTTTCCCAGTGAAAGGATCTCCTTCCAGCCAATGCGCCTGCCGATTCTGATGTCCATGCTAGCGTGACAACGCCAGGGAGCGGCGCCACAATGGAGAGAAGTCTATCCCCGATCACAGAGGGAAGGGATTATCCCCTTTCATCTACCACTCCCTGCGTTGTCACACTAGCAGGTGCATGAGAATCGTCCGACGCCATTGCCTGGAAGGGGGTTCTTTGACGGGGAAAAGCTGCAGAGATCTTAAGTTGCATCCGACTACAGAGCAAAAATATGCATGGACAGCAAAGAACCGACAGGATCCTACCCTTGCGTCTCTTTGCCCTGTCGTTGTCCTGCGCTCTTTTCTAATCATGTGGTCCTGTCACTCTGCGGTTAATATTTAGTGCGTTGACTTCGCTTACCTGTGCGGTGTGAAAACAACTTACGCCTTCTTTCATTCCTAGCAATCATTTGCTCGGCCCCATATTGAATTATGCCCACACGCAATAACTTCTAACACTCTGTTGTTGATTAGAGTTTCCATCATTCCGCTCTGTGCCGCCACGGCGAATTTTGTATCCTAGCCCACATGCATACAGCACCAGCTTTGCGCAAAGTAATTCACAGCTCCTAAGAGCCCACATGACAAAATCAAGCTGTCCAAACAATGCAATCATAGCCTTGGCTCTCCTCTTTCAACCGCCGTCCAGTCACGCAAGAATACCTTTCCCGGGCGCTTCTTCAAGCCAGCGAATGACCTCATCAAGGTCCTGAACCTCGACATGCGAGTCTCGGTGAGGAGTTTGTCTTTTTTCTCATTTGTCACAGCTCTTTCAGGGTGTATGAGTGAGTGGGCGTGAGATAAAAAAGGGGAAAGGAAACCTCTTCATAAAGTCTGACCTGACGATCCAGCGTAACCTGATGTCCCATGCAGGAGAGACAGCCATGACAATTGGAGTCTTGAAATAAAGTCACCACCAGCAGCAAAAGACCTCGTCTTTATTTTGAATTTTCAATAAATGTTTCTACTACTACTACTATTCATAAAGTAAGAATGTGCAGGGTGTTACTACAACAGGATGCAAACCAGGAACGATGGACCAAACACGTTTCAAGGAAGGCTCCTGAGCCAGTCTCGGTCCTAACATCGAAGATGGCTGGAAGGTGTCTCCATGAGCACTCGCATTGTCTGTTATTGCCTTATGTGCAGGTCACGGCAAATCACCTGTCTTTCTGTGTTGCCTCATCGCATTACGGCTTTACAGCAAAAAGAATAAGCAGTGTATTCAGTATGTTTTGCGTCAATCACTAACATTTCCTTCTCATTTACCCTAATATTTTTGTTCATGTTAAACATTGCAGAAAACGTTCGAGGAAATCTCGACCGTTTTTGACAAGGCCGAAAGGTAAGCTAAAAACTAAACAGATTATTTATTTCACTTAAGGTGTCATTGTAATAAATTCGTCGGATCAATTTCGTACTACGACGAAAGCAATCTGTTCTTTAGACCGCACGCAGTATACAATTTAATGCAATTCACATGTCTTTGTGCCTTGCGTACATGCGTTCATTTCCTTTTATACTTCCCTGCATTTCTCTCTTGCTTCAGAGGCTGCATGGCAGGGGATTAACATGGAAACGATTCCCCCCCCCCCCCCCCCCCCCCCCCCCCCCGCACCATAAAGAGAATAGTTCAATTGCAGACATCATAGGCATAGCCTTACTTGTTTGCAAGGTTAATCGTTTCAGTAGCTACGCCTTCCTTCGTCAGTTGTAGATGCGTCAGGCAAAATATAGATTATTACACACCATGTCACGTAAGTTAGTCGATGCCGCATAATATCACCGCCAATTTCTGACCGCCTTCAACACCGCCTTGGCTGCGCACAATAGCCACTTGGTTTCGACGATCCGACTGCAAGGTTTCTTCACCCGCCCCTCCGTATTCAGTGCCGCGAGCGCTAAACAGCTACAGTCGGATACAATTCAATAACGAAGCGACGTTTCCCCGTCAGAGGACCCCCCTTCCAACCATTGGCGTGTGCCGATTCTCATGAGCCTGCTAGCGTGACAATGCAGGGAGCGGCGTGACAATGCAGGTGGGGGAATATCCCCGGCTATGGAGAGAGGGGACTACCCCCTTTCATCTGCCACTCCATGCATTGTCGCACTGCAGGCTCAGGAGAATAATCCAGTGCCATTGGCTGGAAGGGGTCGTTTGACGGGAAAAAGCCGCTGCGTTCTTGAGCTGTGTCCGACTACAGTGTAACTATCTCTAATCATGAAGGCAGAGGACTATCGCTTCTCATCTCCTACTTCCTTCATTTTTGCGCTAGCAGGCTCATGAGAATCGCCAGTGCCACTGGCTAGAAGGGGCCCTTTGGCAGAGAAATTCCACTTCGTTCTGTAGTTGCACCTCACTGTAGCGTACAGTAGCAACCATATCAGACACGAGCAAGCATCGTAGGTTTCTCAGCTAGGCATCGGAGTCTGAGGAAGCGGCTCGTGGCACCCCCTCTCCCTTGCCTCTGCGTACAATTGCGTCCTAAAAGAATTCATTTCGTGGTCGCCGTTTCCTACCGCTCTTTTTTTCTGTGTTCAGCGCACTTTCTTACCTCCCTGTGTGCTTTGCGCAGCCTTTTCTCTTGGAAGAACGCCAGCACCACGTTCTTCTTCATGCTGGCGCTCATGGAACTGACGGTGTTCGCCTTCTGGCAGGGACAGGAAGCCGCGGTGCAGGTCGCAGGTAAGGACCTTGGCGTGCAGGGTCGTTCTTTTTTTTTTACCTTGCCTCATTTGTTTCATAGTGACCAGTATTAAAGCCACGTTTCCTGTTTCCGCCTACAATGACGTGATGCATGACATGCACGACATGCGTGACTGCGGGCAGCTGCGCTGTGTGGTACGAACACATTGGCATCACGACTGACTGCATAGTGACGCGAGGCAAACACACAGCTGCCAGACAGGAAATTACCACTGTATACAGCTTTGAAATGTGACGCCACTGAATATCTCGTTACGCAGTGGTAAGTGCATTGCGAGTTTATTTATCCATTACACTAGCAGATCTTATCGACAGTCTTCTCCAATGCGTATTATTCAGACAACATGGACTACAGATATTTGTTAGCTTATTTACGAGAGCACCCGGACGTTGTCTGGACAGTTGCGACTCTTGCCCATCGAAAAAAAAAAAAACATTTTTATGGTAGTATACCGCAAAACAAGAAAAGAAAATTAAGGCTTTTTTCAGCAGATTTATGCGTCATACTTTATTAACTACAGTCGCAATAGTCTAGACTTCTGATGCCGATTGTTGCCCAGGGGCTCTGAATGTCAGTTAGCGAAAGCAAGAAGTGCAGTTACTTTACAGATTATGCCACACTGAGTAAGCATTTCGGCAATACTTTCAAACGCAGCAGGAGGTCGCGCTCGCATTTAGGGCCGACAGCCCTTGAGGTTTGCTTTGTGTTAACCCTCTGTACGCGCGTTGCGTTTTCAGTGACGGGCATCCTGCTGAAGTTGTTCGTTGTGGACCAGGTGTTCAGGCGCTTTCCCCACCTGGCGGCCAGGTACGACCTGATCGGCCGCGCCTGGAACAAGCTGCCTGTGCGTGACGCGGAAGTCACCGGGCGACGCGAGAACCGCGGATAGACGCCGGCAGGCGCGCCTCGCGCTGCGTCGGGCTCCTTTCTTTCGATGGCAGGCACAGTCCGCAGCTTCCAACCCTAAGAGGCCAGGCATAGCTCACTACCTGCTAGCCGAGCCCACACCGATCCCTTAAGGGTGGGAATCTATTTCGAGATAGCCGGCTGATCTGCATTGCCACGACTGGGAGCCTATGGATGCAGGCTATGGCTGCCGGGAGAGCGACACCTACGCCAGATATTCTTGGCGAAGAAAGCGCACTCTGGCGTTTCGCACCTGAGCTACCCCGCCATTGCAAGAGGTTGTCGCCTGGAGCTGTGCGCCATGAGCACATTTCCGGCTTTGTTTTCTTCTTGTATAACTCGTTTGAGGGCACTGTGCAATAAAGTCCGTCCTGCAGTCTCACAGTCTTGCTGTGTCGCACTTTAATATATCGCCGAGGGTCGCACCAAAAGAATCGCAAGTTTCTACGTATGGTTAATGCTGTAGCAGGTAAATACCTCTGCGGATGTAACTTGAAGCTCAAGCAACATTGGAAAGTGAGCATGTAGCTTGGCTTAAAGGCTGCTGAAATTTTTTTCAGGAAAGTTGAGTTAAAACTGTCAATTTACTTATTTCTTGCCCTATAACCCTGATATCATGCACCATTTAAGATGCATGCAAGCATCTCGAATCCTCGAAAATGGGATTACGCCATCACGGCCTTGCAGAGGCTCCGGCTGCCACCGGCGAATGGCCACGGGAGCTGTGACATTTGAACTGCGCTCTACACTAGCGCTCCAGTGACTACCAGACGGCACATGTTGAGCTGCCTTCTAGTCGTAGTCATTCTAGCAATGAAGTTGAAGAGCCAGAAAAAATCCTGCATGGTGGTGGTGGTGAAAAACCTTTATCGTCTATTTTTACAGAGCTTTTATTGAGCTAGTGCCCTATTGGCCCTTTCCCCTCACAATACTAGGTGGAGCCCCATTGGCAAGCAACGCCGCCCGGGTCCGGTGAACTAAGGCTTTTTGGGCCTTTAGGTCTTGACAGCCGAGCAGAGCCGCCTCCCAGTCCTCTCTGGTGGGATTGGGGTGGGGGAAGAGGGGTTGGGGGGGAGGGGGATAGATGGGTTTGTTTGACTCGCCCAAACCATGCGGAAAGTGTCAGCCACATCCCCACACAACGCACACGCCATCAAAAGATGTATTGAAACGTTTAAGCACCGCCGGGCACAGTACAGTGTTAGTGAGAATTTTGATGAGGCGTTCGGCAGCGCGATCGAATCCCTTACAAGGGGCCAGGTAGCGCCGGTGCGCCAACTTGTAGTAATCGGTGATGTGTTTCAATGTAAGGGCGAGATTGTCTGATTGAGAAAGCAGTCGTATGACGGCCAAGCAACGGAGACGAAAAGGCTTTGGTTACAGCGAGTTTCATATACCAGAGACACCCAAGAAGGAAACAAATGGGGTCGCGTACTGGTCACCTTTGGTGTTCCCTTTTGTGCGTTCGCTGTGCAGTGACAACAAAGAACGAAGCCGAGTTGGGCTGCGCTTGTACCAATGCATCGATTGTTAATTCACCGCAGTCCACCATATTCTACACCAGGGTTTCTCAAACTTTTTTGCTTGGAGGAAACCCAAAAGCCTTCAATAAGTTCCAGGGAACCCCCCCCCCCCCTCCCCCCCCCCTGATCTTTCACTTACCAGCAATGTTGTCGAGTGCATGTTTGCAAAGAGAGAGTTGCAAAACTTAAATGTTTATTGCACAGATTAATACAAATACTAATGTGATGGGTGGTACTGCTTCCCTTTTAAGAGCAAGTCAAAGCGTGGCTCAGTAGCACTCAGAGCCAGTCTTATATCAGCTGCCGGGTCAGGGCCGGTGAGGGTTCTTGCGGAACACAAGAAGACAGCCCGCGGAACCCAGTTTGAGAACCCCTGATCTACACCCTTAATTCAGTACAATCGCCAAAATTCAACGTAATTCAGTCTTAATGCACATTAAGAAGGCAAAATATATCTATAGTCCATCACTATCCACCGTAATCGTACTTATTCCTTCGCGCAGCAACTTAATCAAATGTACTAGGGGGTACCCAAAAGAAACCGGACTAAATTTTTTGGTCGGCAAAGCTTCTGTGGTACCGCGTTTTGACACTAGGAGCGCATAGAACGAACATTCCAGAGTCAGTAAGCTGAGTGCCGTCGTTGAAGGAGGTCAGACTAGTTTAGGCAGAGTTTTAGAGTGACGACTGTTTTGTGTCAGTGTCGTTTTTGCAATGGCTGATTTTCGTGAACAGCGTACGCCGGTGAAATTCTGATTTTTGCTTGGAAAAAGTTGAATGGAAACTCTTGAAATATTAAGAAAGACGTACAAGGACGGTGCTATGGGGACAACTCAAGGGCTCCTGAATCGAATCCTGAATCAAAGAAACAATCATGCCAATGGAAAACTTCAAATTCACCTCGCCCCAAGAAAGCTCGTCAGGTGAAACCAAACCTCAAAACAATGCTGATTTGTGTTTTCGACGTGAGAGGAGTCGTCCATTGAGAATTTGTTCCGCAGGGTCAGGCAGTTAGCCAGGCTTTCTACTTGGATGTTTTGAAAAGATTGGGCATCAGTGTGCGGTGGAAGCGGCCAGATTTGTGGCGGTCGGGTGACTGGTTTTTCCATCATGGCAATGCCGCTGCTCCCACAGCCCTGTCTCTACAACAATTTTGGACCAAAAATGGCATGACCCCTATTCCTCAACCCTCACACTCTCCCAACCTTGGCCCGTGCTACTTTCTTTGTTTCCTAGAATGAAAAAATTGGGTGAATAGAAAGCGTTTCGCTGATGTTGCTGAGGTGAAGAAAAAAACGACGGAGGCACTGTCAAGCATCACAAAAGATGAATTTCAACAATGTTTAGAAAAATGGAATAAAAGATTCGACAAGTGTATCATTGCAAGTGGGGAATACTTTGAAGGAGATTGAAGGTCTGTGCTTAAAATGTGAACAAATAAGTTCAAACAAAAATAAGTCCGGTTTCTTTTGGGTACCCCCTCGTACTCGACTCTTTATACAACCTAATCCAGCTTAATCATACGTAATCAACCTTAATTCAACGCAACCCACCCGTAATCTAGCACAATCCACCAAAATACTAATTCATTCACACTACTGCAACTTAATACAATTCTTAATCCACCATTCTACAGCTATCCAATTCAATACACCCTACTGCGACCTACTTAAATGTTTAGATTTATTGGGGTTTAACGTCCCAAAGCGACTCAGCCTATGAGGGACGCCGTAGTGAAGGTCTCCGGAAATTTCGTCACCTGGAGTTCTTTAACGTGCACTGACATCGCACAGTACACGGGCCTCTATAATTTCTCCTCCAAAGAAATTCGACTGCCGCGGTCCAACCCAGGTCTTTCTGGTCAGCAGCCGAGCAAAACCACTGAGCTACCGCGGCGGGTCTAATTCAATGCAATGCCCTTTTATTCCTCCAGAATCCACCTGCCCTACTGCAGCTTAGAATAAACTAATCCACTGTGAGCGAACTTATTCCACAATTACAACCTAATTCAATGAAATCGACCCTACCTCAACTTCAACATACTCTACTCCTGAGCCAAAATCTTAACCGCAATATGCTAGAATACATCACAGTCCAACGTAATAGGATAGGATAGGAAAACTTTTAATGTCCAACAGACAGAGGGTAGCCAGAGGGCTACCCGCCTAGACGACGGCCGAAAGGTCTTGACTCTCGGCGGTGGCTTCGGCCAGTCGGACGAGTTGTAACTGAGTCGCCGGGTCGGAGCTCAGTAGTAAGGTCTCCCATCTTTCGTGTTTATACCTCGTCCCTCCCGGGGGGCATGATGACATTCCCATAGTATGTGGTCCAAGGTGGCCCTAAGTTCGCAGTTTTCGCATTTGTCTCAAAATTGCCCTGGGTGCTATAAAGAGTCCAGAGGGCCGGGTTTGGAAAGGTGTAAGTTTGTAACCGGCGCCAGTTGATGGCTTGGTACCTGGACAAGAATCTATCCGCTGGAGGAAGTCTAGCTCTTTGAAAACGAGAGTGCTGTGTAGTTTCTCTGTATGTCACCATGCGATCCCTGTCTGTAAAGACCACCTCGCTCGGGTCCGCCCGGAAGGAAAAGCCTCGGGCGAACTCGTGGGCCGTCTCATTACCAGGCAGGGATGCATGTGCTGGTGTCCAGACTAGTGCAATTTTCCAGTGTATTACATGAGGGCTTAGAATTATATTCGTCAGAGGGTAGACGCGGCCCCTGCTGAAATTTAGTAGGCAACTTTGGAGTCACTGATGATGTACCTCGCTTTTGTGCCTACACAAGCCAGTGCTATGGCAGCTTCCTCTGCAGTCTCTGGGTTACCCGAGATTATGGAGGCACTTATTTTGAGGAGTTGTTTATTATCGACGACCGCGACGGTCATCGTGTTCCTACCATACTCAGCGGTATCCACGTAGACCACGTCCTCGTTTTTGCAGGAGCGGAAGCGTTTCTCTAGTGCCTCTGCCGTCCTGTCCGTCTTTCTGTGTGTTTTGGGTAGAATTTAGCGTTGTTTTTACTTTCCTGAACACAATGTCACACCAACTAGCCCAACAAAAGGTACTGTTAAACGAACTCTGCCCGTTTGGCCCGGCGCACTGAGTGATGAATAGGATGCATATTCCTGGGTAATGAGGGTACAATTATATCGTCCTGAATTTCTCCGAGCATGTCAACTTTGGCGGTTGTTCTGTTATCTCGGCTCAGATTGAGTTTTTCTAGAATGGCCCTGCCGTTTGGGGTCCCGGCTAAGCGTTCGATTTGGGACGTTCTCACTGTCAGTAATTTCTTCCAGGCTATTATGCATGCTTAGCTCTAGGAGGCGCTGTGTGGATGTACGGATGGGCAGTCCTGCAGCTTGTTTCGTGCACCACCTGATAATTCCATCTATCTCTCCCTTTTCTGAAACTTTAAGATCAAGGAAGGGGGCAGCATACGAGATACGGCTATTTATACGAACACCTGTACCAGCCGCATGAGATTCTGCTCTTTCTTGCCGTGTCTCCTGTTGGCAATCCGCTGTAGGAGTCGTATCGTTTGCTGCGCGCAGTTCTTCATCTTAGTTATTGCATCACCGTTGTACCCGTTGCTTTGTATAATAATGCCTAGAATTCTGATTTTTTCAACATGAGGAATCTCCGCCACTTGCGCTTGTAATTTGATGTTAGGGATGGTACTAGTTTGTCTTTGATGCAGAGGTCGATAAAAAAGAAGTTCAGACTTCTGCGGTGAGCATATATTTTTATGATTATTATTATTATTAATATTTATAATTATTATTATTATTTATTTATTTATTTATTTATTTATTTATTTATTTATTTATTTATTTATTTATTTATTTCATCCTCTCCCTGCCCTTCTTGTGGTAGACTCCCCCGGTGTTCCTCTCCCGTGTGCTTTCCTTTTGCCTTTACTACGTACAGGTGAATACTAACCTTTACCTCCCGATCCCCCAGTGTGGGTATTTGCCATTCTGTCAAAGGCTACAACAACAGCAACAACATTGCAAGCCCCTACGGCTGACATAGTTTTCGACCTCATTTATGGCCTTCTGTAGCGTACGTTCGATGTGCGCGTCGTGTCCACGGGTCATCCACATGGTGATGTCGTCCGCATACATGCAGAAGTTCAAGCCATCTATCCCCTCCAGCCCCTTCGGGAGCCGTATCATGGCCACGTTGAAGAGAAGAGGGGAAAGTACCGAACCCTGTGCAACGTCATGGGCCGTCTGGCGTGGGCACCGCGTCGTTCGTACCATCGCCGTACGCAAATCCGTCTGGGCCGCCGCGGTGGCTCAGCGGTTAGGGCGCTCGGCTGCTGACCCGAAAGACGCGGGTTCGATCAGTGCCGCGTCGGTCGAAATTCGATGGAGGCGAATTTATAGAGGCCCGTGTACTGTGCGGTGTCATGAAGAACCTAGGTGGTCGTAATTTCCGAAGCCCAACTAGACGGCGTCCCTTAAGTCGCTTCGGGACGTTAAACACCACAAATCAATCAACCACGAAGCCGTCCTTCTTTGTAACAAAGCTCAGGCTTTCGCCTAATTTAGTAAAAGGGAAGTTTATTGAACAGTGCAAACAAACAAAACATTGCATATAAACTCATGGCTCAGGGCAAAACAAATGTATACAATGTGGATGGCCACCCAGAAACACCACGACCTTATTTTAACACACCGTACATATCACAAATTACAGCCTATAGTGCATAAAACGAGCAGTGAGCAAAGAAGAATCAGTCTCCCGAGGCCAACTATGCGCGGGGGGGGGGGGGGGGGGGGGGCAAGGATCTTTCTCAGGGTAATTTGCCCTTACAAAATTATACACCAACATAATCGAACAAAACAGCATAGTCGGTAAAAAGGAGGGGGGGGGGAGGGGGGAGTCGGCCTGGCTAATACCGCAGCGTCGGTCGGCATAGCCAGCCGACCTTCATGCACGACAAAGAAGCGTGTCTGCCACCGTCGCAGAAACCGCGCCTCCCCATCCGCTGCAAGTCTTTCAGACAGTTATTGCCAGATGAGGATAGCCTTCGCCGGTTGACGCCGGGCTTCGGCCAGACAGCGGCGACACCAAATACTCACGTAAGAGAAATTTATTGGACCCTCGATCAAAAAAGGTCCCAACACGTACACTGAAAAGCCTCGTATTGTTTAGCTGTTACAGATATGGGCGGCGGGCTACCAGGTCCTCTTGCATGGCCTAAATGCTAGTGATGACGAGTGCTGAATCAATACCAGTTTTTCTTGCGCTACTATGGTTTAATTTCAACAGAGATGAGTAGACTGGGCTTCCTTTTTGTTCCGCACCAATTTTTTAGTCAATCCTAATAAAGGTACAAATAATTACCTTCGACAACAGAAGTTTGTAACGAGAATGGAATGGCGCCGTAGCTATCACGTTTAGAGTACACCTCAATCGCATGGCGAAAAATGAAAATTGGTTTTTGAGTAAAGTAAATGGCGGGCTATCTCACGTAGCAAGGGAAAGGAAGGGAGTGAAAGAAGAAACGAAGAGGTACCGTGTAGTGAACGTGCGCTAACATGGCACAGATCACGGGCCTGCGAAAGCTTCGCTACGCTACCCGAAAGACGCGGGTTCAATCCCGGCCGAGACGGCCGAATTTCGATAGAGGCGAAATTCTAGAGGCCCGTGTACTGTGCAATGTCAGTGCACGTTAAAGAACCCTAATCGGTCGAAATTTCCGCAGCCGTTCACTGCGGCGTCCCTCATAGCCTGAGTCGCTTTGGGACGTTAAACCTCAATAAGCCAACCAACCACTCATGGACGAGAACATCCCGCTCCTCTCGCTCGCAACGCCTCCCACTGCTGACAACCTCGCCAAATTCTTGCATAGACCTCGTCTTTAAGAACCAGGCATTGGTGCAGCAAGTCGAGCATATATCCATCTATATCTCCGACCACAAAGCTTCCTTCATGACAACCAAGAACTGTTAGTGGAGTGTTTCTTGAAAAGGGAATATGCGTGAAAAATAAGTTCTCTGTAACTGTACATACATGTCTTGCTCGTATTCTTTGCCTCAATCTATCGAAAAGCTGAAACAGCTGATGATTTAGTGGTGGTGGTTGCGACTGAGAGAAGGATGAAAAGGAAAGTGCACGGGCCTGCCGACTGGCTCGAGCCGAGCCACCACCGCTGCCACGTGCAGATAGAAGAGAGTTGAAAGATAAGAGGAAAGAGAAAAAGAGGGAGTAAAGACGCGCTGCAACGCGCTGTCGTGTTCCACTCCTAAAGGCGAAGCTTAAGCGTCATTAATTAGCAGTTATTAGTACTTAGCCATTAATCAGTAATTAGTCATTAATTGGCAATTTGGCATTACTTAGTAATTAGTACTTAACTATGTGTGACGTTCTCCAGTGGTGACGTCACCAGTGCCACAGAGGCAGTCAGCCTCTGTGGCAGCCTCTGTGGCTCTGTAGCCCAAGAACTAACACTACTAACACTACTACCGCACAGTAGTTGTGTTTTTGTCAGTCATGTTGTTTGACAGTGCAATGGCAATCGGCTCCGCTCTGCAGTCTGCAAGCGTTTTTAGGCGGAGGTAGCTGGTGGACGCTTCGGTGTGTGTTCCGGCCGCCGGCTTGCGTCGGTGGCCGGTGTTCGACCTTTGGACGTGCCCTATTGTTAAGGTGTCCTTCGGCTGGCGGGCGCCGCAATATGGTGAGCCAGCCACCTACAAAGGCTCTTGCCTTTGATGTTGTCGTCCCTGAGGGGGCTAGTCCGGAGGATGTCGTCGATGCGACAGCCTCCGTTGTTGGATTGGAAGAAGTGTACTGCGTCCAGCACTTCGGTGGACGCAACTACCAAGTGACCGTGAAAAGTGAAGCCGCCATGGCTACAATCGTTGAAGCTTCCTGCCTCACCATCGGCAAGGAACGCGTCGCCATCGTTCTCCTGAGCCCGCAGGTGACCCAGGTGACTGTTCGTTTTCTGCCCGCACGTGTACCCAGTGACGCCCTTGCCAAGGCTCTCTCCCCTTTTGGCAAGGTGCTGCACATTAGTCGCGGCGTCATGGGATCGCGTCCCACTGTCACCACCGGGACCCGCTACGTGCGGATTGAAATGAAGCGAGAGTCACCCGTACCCAACTACATCAAGGTCGCGGGCCACCGCGTGACGTGCGACTACAAGGGCATGCAGCGCGTTTGCCGGCGTTGCGGGTCCACTGCGCACTTCAGGGCACAGTGCACGGCTCCTTTCTGCGCCCGCGGTGGGGTCTTTGGGCACCAAGGCCAGGGTTGCGTGCTGCCATGTCGTCGTTGTGGTGATCCGCACGCTACTGTGGCGTGCGCTATCAAGCCCTCGTACTCGGAGGCTGCGGCCCGCCCTGCGCCCCCGCAGGCCGCTCAGGGAGCGGTTGAAGCCATCAAGGAGACCGGCGGATCCAACACCGCCGCCGTTACGGGTGCTTCCAATGCGTCTCAGCGTCGCTGCGTGGAAGAGCCGGAGTCTGCTGTTGATGTGTCCAGTGCTGCACCAAGCGAGCAGACAGTAAAGGTTCCTGCTACGTCAGCCTCAGTCTCTCCGAGCGTCCCTGATGACACAGGGGCCGAGCCTACTGTGTCCCTGGAAAAATCTGAGGCAGGGAACGCGCCACCCTCGGAGCCCGCGCTAGAACCCGCGGCCAGCGTTGCGGTTTTGAGCAGGGACGCCGACATAGCTGAGGTCGACGGTGACGACAGCAGCTTGACGTCCTCGGCCTCTTCAGTCAACCTCGTCATTGACGAGACTGTCATCACGCCTGAGGAGGACCCGACGCCGCCGTCGCCGTCTTCGTCATCGCTTTTACGGGAGCCAAGATCATCTCCAGACGCTGACCCTGTGCAGTCGCCGTCCTCTTCTACGTCGAGGATCAGCGCTAGCACTTCTAGCGAACAGTCGTTGGATATTGAGATGGTCGCTTTAAGTTCGAGCTTAAAGCGTCCACATGCGTCGACTACGGACTCGGACAATTCTGCTGGTCGGCCAAGGAGGCCACGTGCCTCCTCTGGTCCGACCCTCCGCAAAAAGTGAGGTGGTTTAGCGCCATTCGCGGCGCGCTTTGTATTGCCTAAGCATCACCACTGTTCAGGTTTCATTATTCATTTCCTAAATGACTAACCTTCAAATTATTACTCTTAACGTGCAGGGGTTCCGCAGTGTTTTGAAGCAGGCAACGGTGGTCGCATTCGCTCGTTCCTCGGGTTGCGATATCGTCTGCCTGCAAGAAACCAATTTTTTTCGTCTCAGTGACGTGTTGAAATTCAAGCGTAGGTTTGGCGTCGATGCCTTCTTTTCGTACGCCAGCACGCGTTCTAGCGGCGTTGGCGTTCCAATTGTTTTGAACCGCTCACTGTTGCGCGATCATCATGTTATCTACGGTGCGCTTGGACGCGTGTTGGCGTTCGACTGCACGTTTAACGGACTTCACCTGAGAATTCTTTGTATTTATGCGCCTGCGCATTCCAATTTGGTAAACGCATCCTTTAAAGATTTAGATGTGTATTTTCTTCGAGGGCGTAATGTTGTGATGTTGGGCGATTTCAACTGCGTGCTCGATACGGTCGCCGATGTGCAAGGCCCTGGTAGGGGTAGGCCAGGCTGGAATGCGCGTGAGTTGCGCCGCTTAGTGAACCATTTCATGCTCACGGACGCGTATGAGCTCCTCTATGGCAACGTCTTTGTGTGGACTTGGCGTCGCGGGTTATCGGCGAGTCGGTTAGACAGGGCGTATGTTCCGACGAGCCTTTCGCGGACAGTGTGTGCAGCTAATGTACTGACGCTACCATCCTCGCCGGTGCACATATCAGACCACCGCCCTTTTCTTCTATCACTCACGGTTCCGGTGCCTGCAGTATCACCTCATAGACCATGGCGGTTGGATGTACGCATACTTCACGACGCCAGCACTAAAGACGGGCTCACACGGGTACTGCGTTTTTCGGTTGTTGGGGCGTCGCCTGGTGACTGGGACCGTCTGAAGGAGCAGTGGCGTCACCATTGCGCCGCATCTGGTCGAGCCCTTAGGGCTCGCGTGTCAGATGAGGTGCGTGTGGTGACGGCGAAGCTGCGTATTGCTCAACGCACCCCGTCGCCTTCGTCGCTTATGTGCGCATGGAAAGAGGAGCTTTCGGAGCGCCTACAGCGTCTTTTACGTGCCTCCTCTTTGACAGCGGCTGCATGGCGTTGTCGACGCAGTCCAACTGCTCATCCCGAGGTGCTTCGGTTGGCCCGCCAAGAGCTGTTGTAGTACACTCAAGGTGCCCCTGCCTTTATATATTCCGCCGGGGCTAGGTCCCAACCAGGTGGCAGGAATTTCAGTGCGTTTTTTAGCCATTTCAGGAGTATTGCTCAGTCGGTCATTCTAGTCGATCGCAATGTCGTTTCCGCAGCCCCATTTTTAGCAGGCTTGTCGCAGGTTTCCACTGAACTCCATGACGGCCTTATGGCTGTGCCAACAACAGATGAAATCAAGGAGGCGTTGGACTCCATGAAACGAGGCTCAGCGCCTGGTCCAGACGGCCTTCCTGTGGAGTTCTATTTAAAATTTTGGGTTATTGTGGGCCCTATTTTCTCGGAAGTATTAAAAATATGCTTTACTGAACACGTATTTCCTGAATCATTCAAAAGAGGCCGCATTGTCCTTATTCCTAAAAAGTCTCCTATGTCGACATGTCCGGCAGATTGGCGCCCTATCACCCTGCTAAATTCAGATTACAAAGTATTAGCAAAATTACTCGTTCGTCGTCTACGAGCTCTCCTCCCGTCACTTATTTCCTGCCACCAGGTTTGCTCCATCCCAGGCCGTGAAATACATAGTTTATCTTCTGTAACGTGAGACATCCTAGCGTATACTTTACGACGGCGCGCACAGGGTCTTCTTGTTTCCCTTGATCAGGAAAAGGCGTTCGACTTCTTAGAGCACGAGTACATTTACGGGATGCTGGATGCTTTCGGCTTCCCACCTTCTTTCGTGCTTCTCATTAAAGAGATGTACAGAGATATTTCAAGCACTCTGTTCCTCGATGGCCGGGAAAGTACCGCATTTGATGTTCGCCGCGGCGTCCGTCAAGGTTGTCCGCTCTCCCCCCTTTTGTTTGTCTTAGCATTAGAGCCTTTCCTCTTGGCAGTCAATCGCCACTCCTTTATTAGAGGTCTGGCTTTGCCAGGCAGCGAAGCGGTACGCGTCACGGCTTATGCAGACGACATCACTCTGTACTTAGCTGATGAACGCAGCCTGCTTGAAACTTTAAATGTTTTCCGTGAGTACGCCTCCTTGTCTGGGGCTGCTCTTAATTACTCGAAGAGTTGCTACTTTTTTGTGGGGTCTTCCCAGACTCGTATTACATCTTCAATACCTTTGCAGTGGTGCGCGCAGATGCGCATTTTAGGTGTGACCTACGACTGTGCTGGAATATGGAATGGTGTGTGGTCTTCGGTCGTCGAAGACATTACAGCTCGTGTGCGAAGGGCGCAGACATTCGAGTTGCCTCTGCTTGAGAGGCGCTACCTGGTTCAGTCCGTCATACTCGGTGCCTTCTGGTACCTCTGCTACACTGTTAAACCACCCCTCCGTGTCATAAGGCGAGTGCAGACTACAGTTTTTTTCGTTCTTTTGGTCAGGCGGAACCGAGCTTGTAGCCCGTACTGTTCTTGGTCAACCACGGGAGAGAGGAGGGTTTGCCTTTCCAAATTTGTCCGTCACGTCCTCGCTGTTAGCGTTGAAGAGTATTTTGCGTATCCTGCTAGGAAACGCGTCTCCGGCGCGAATCCTGGCTCGGTACTTTTTGGGCCCTTCTTTACGCTTTTTGGATCCGGCGGCCCCTGTTAATCATGGACCCCAGTCAGAGCAACCTACCGCTTTCTACGCTTCATCAGTGGCCTTTTACAGGCATGTAAGAGCAGTAGCACCTGCTGTCAACATCGTTGCAGACCGTGTGGTGGACATTATGGGCACACTATTGTTACCTGTTGTGCCGGCGTCTCGCCGCTCACCTATGCGCCGCGTTCAGTGGGCGCGTTTAGCGTCGACACCTCTCCCAGATCATCTACGTGACTTTGTCTGGAAACTTGGCTGGGCAGTGCTCCCTACTTGTGATCGGTTAGAGCGGTGGGGTGTGTTACGCTCCAGTACCTGTCCGAATTGCCCGCTCCCGGAATCTAATCGCCACGCTACAGTCACCTGTGTTGTAGCGCGTGTCTTTTGGCGCGCGGTTCATGCGGGATTTCGTGCGTAGGGCATTTCGTGCTTCGTCTCCCGCGGCCGCTTCCCCAGCGGCCGTTTTGCTCGCCTGTTAATAGTTGCAGGTCTTTTTAGTTTATGGCGCAGTCGATGCGCCGCGGTCGCTAGTGGCTTTCGACGCCGCGCTATGTGGCCAATTCTCGGCCGTCTCCGACGGGAGCTGATTAGTTTTTTGTCCGAGGAACTCTTTTTCTTGGGTGAGGAAGAGTTTCTCCGACAATGGTCATGCCCATTTATTTCTGTTAATAACGGTCGTCTTGTCTTGGTTTTTAGGCCAAACTGGCGCTAAGATCTCCTTTTCAATGTTTCAATGACTAATTATCGACTTTTCGCTCTTCTGTCAATCGGTATATATGCATTCTTATTTTACATTGCCCATTCCTGTTAGTTACTTAGAAATGTTTATGGTACCTCTTTAATTGGCTCACCTTACATGCTTAATGTCATGTGTTTTTGTTAATGTGAATGTATCTTGTAACCTTGGCATGTGTACATATGTAAATAAATTTTTTTCTAAACTGAAGTCAGAGTGGTGCGGAAAACGCTTTCGCCTTTACGTACTTCACACAGTCAAAGTGCCCCCTATGACGCCACCGCCGCGGCGATTGCTGTGCCGTTGCTTCCGCAATTCTACTCGGGATGGACATTGGTCAAACCACAGCCAATTTTCTTGCGTTTAACATGCGCACACTTTTCATAGCAAATATTTTTTTCGGAAAAATTTCTCGCACATGAAATATTACACTATAACGGCTTCCGTTTTCGCAAATGTTTCACTGGCACCGTCTGCTGTCGCGGATTCGCGCCCCATGTTCGTGCATAGGCTATGCTTTGTGCCGTGAGGAACTTCCCCGAGCCCTCACTTTGCATTCAGGCACTAGCTTTCACGGGCTGAGTGCCGACTCTCACTCGGCGCCGCGCTTACATTTTGCGAATAAAAGCATCAATTAGGAAGAGGAAACATGTCCTTCCAGTAATTAGGTGACGGCCGAGTGTATGCGGACAACTGAAACATGTGGGTATTTGCGTAAATTAATTCATGAAGTGGAAGTATTAAGGCGGAAGCCTTTAATGCCTCATCGTTGTCGACAGAAGGTTGTCAACAGAAGCTTGTCAGCAGAGGTGTCACGCTTTTCGGTTTGTCGAAGTGGTTATGACGTCAGAGTGCACGGATTCGAAGTAATGAGGTCACCCCAGAAATAAAAAAAAATTAACAGAAATAAGCAGATGAAAAAATAAAAAGGAGAAAAGAAAAAGAACAAAATAAAAAATTAGAAAACAAAAACAAACAAATAAAAATTTCAGAATAGAAAGAAAAATTCAGAAAATTTAAAAAAAATAGAAATAAATAAATCATTAAAAATTAAAAAGAGCAAAATAAAAAATAATGAAATAAATGCCAAACAGTGCGCCAGGAAAAGCTTTCGCCTTGCAGCACTTTAGAGAGCCAAAGTGCCCACTGAATTTTTTCCCTGCACGCATTGCGAGGCCACCACCCGACTTGGAAATAAAACAAAACCAAGCCTCGACGAGTACGGTCAGCGTAAGTTGCGCTTGACGAAGTAGTACTTTGCACTTCGAAAACGGGCGCCGTAGTGGAAATAATCCCGACCACCTGGGAATCTTTCACGTGCACTGACGTCGCACAGCACACGGGTGTCTTTTGAGTTTCGCCTCCATCTAGCGCAGCAGCCGTGGCTGAAGTTCGAACCAGGGTACTCCGGAGGGGTGGACTAAAAAGTGACGACAGTTGCATCACCTCGTGGCGCAACCATTAGACATATGGTTTTGAGGAAGAGAATAGGCGCAGCAGTCACCTCACTTTATCAACCACACCGGGAAGGATGGGACGAAGGAAGGAGTGAAACAAGGAAGAGCTCGAAGCCATATTGCAGTCATAGAGTTAATAATTGAAGTGCGAACGCTGCTGGCGCCACCTGTTGCCGGTAGGGCAAAACACACTCCTGCGAAAACCCTTAGCTCTTGCTCGGGGCTCTCGGAGCCTTCTGCGGTGAGTTTTTCCTCCTTGGCTACAGAAGCCGCCACTGCCCTTTGCGCGGCGGAACTCGGCTTTCTCGGCCCGCGACAACACCGTAGGTTGGTTGGTTTATGGGGTTTAACGTCTCAAAACGACTCGGGCTATGAGAGACGTCGTAGTGGAGGGCTCCGGAAATTTCGACCACCTGGGGTTCTTTAGCGTGCACTGACATTGCACAGTACACGAGCCTCTGGAACTTCTCCTCCAAAGAAATTCAACCGCCGCGGCCGGGATCGAACCCGCGTCTTTAGGGTCAGCAGCCGAGCACCATAACCACTGAGCCACCGAGGCGGCAACACCGTAGGTAGCTGTATACTACAACTAAGCTTGCTGTTGATGTATCATACATATTTACATTCCAAAGCAATGCTGTCAGCAACGAAGCACATGGTTGTGAAGAGCTCCAACTTATTTCGACTTCTGGAAGCTCAAAAAGGGATTCTAAAGGGGAATACTGAAGATACTAAAGACTAATAACGCAGGGTTCCCTGACAGCATTTATTTCATTTTTACCGAAAGAACGCTTTTAACGCGGTGGCGTTAAGTAGTCCGCGTCGGAGAAAAGTCGGCGTCGTTGACCGCGAGCTAGAAATCCACGAAAAATCTACTGAGCAGCAACCTAGGTGGAACACCTGGATCACGTGACCTTGTGGCGTCATGACAACCTGCCCACTAGATTGTGAGCTCACTGCCCACCGTGGCAAGTGTCAGTTCAATTAATAATTGGTCGCAACGAGTCACTCGCGAATAGCAACCTGGGTCACACAAACCCCACCGGTCACACCACCTGCCAAAGCAGGGCACTGGCGGATCCGCTTATCCGTTGCACCACTGCGTCAGGCGTGGTATGAGGACTCCCGGGGATCTGCGGCTGCGAGTGACGTATTTATGAGCGAATGTTATTTCGCCGTCTTGAAGAACAATTACCGTATAAATAAGCGAATAGCAGCGCGTCGAGCATAGCCGACTATGCGAAGGGTCTCGTAATTATAACAGCGCAAAAGAGAGAGTTTCAGCCGGTGAGATGAAGGTGAGGCAGGATTAGCGCGCAAAAATTTGTGAGGGCGAGGGTGAGGGAGGGCAGAGGTGGTGAGGTGAAGATGAGGAAGAAAAATATGCACGGTTGAGGGTGACTGGGGGGCACCCGATTGCAGAACAGGCGTCAACGCAGGTACGGCGACAAAATCAATACAGATGAACAAAAAATGTTGTCTAACGGCAGGGGAACAAGCGCCTCCTTTAGGCGCCGTTCTGTTTGACCCACAACTTGTACGATCTTCCTTTTGCCATAGGATGTTCACCAGAGGCTCCTCCGACCTGCCACCCCCCCCCCCCCCTCCCCGCCCACGCTGCCATTACACGGGCGGCTGGTCGACCTGGACGCGGTCGACAGGGGCTGTACACGCTGCAGCATGGTGGCGACCGCTTCAAAGAGCAGTGTGCATGGCAGCTTGGCATCGAAACCCGGAACCCTGGTGATTTGCTGCTCATAAATGCTCATAAGGGAGCCAGGTCCTTCTCTGGCAGTCCTTCGCCAAAAGAACAGGGATTATTTCGTCGCTTCTGGGCTCTCATTTCTTCATCGTTTCTTTTAGAGCACAGCTCTTAGGCGCCCTGTGATGAATTCCGCGTTATAGTCGCCTTAGTCGGCGTAACACGTCGCCTGCCAGCGGGGCAGGTAGTAGCACAGCGAAGCGATAGCGGCTACGGAGAGAGCCGCAAGTGGCTCGGCGTATCGCAGAACTAGGATTCGTGAAGAGCTGCGCTCAAAATTCGCACTACCGACTATCGTAATCGTCTATCAATTTTTTTTTATTCAAGCGGAGGGCAAAAGAGTTGTGCACAGAAAATAAAGTTATGAACAATGCACCCAACAGCGAGAAAAGAGAGAGAGAGAGAAATGGACGGAAAGGCAGGGAGGTTAACCAGGCGATGCCCAGTAGGCTACCCTACACTTGGTGAGGGGAACAAAGGGGAAAAAAGGAAAAAGAGCGGCACTGAAATGAGTTTCGCCGAGAACCAGCTAGGCCTCACCGATATTTTCATCCATAAGCTTCCCCTAAGTATCACCTGTGAAGGATGCACTACCATGAACACTACTGTGCGCCAAAAAGCCAACTTAACGTCAGAAGGAAGTCGCGTATGTGGCAAGCTCTCATGCGGATGGCCTGAAGGTATTTATTTATTTATTTATTTATCTATTGTTTTATTTATTTATTTATTTATTTATTTATTTATTTATTTATTTATTTATTTATTTATTTATTCATATTACCTTATAGGACCCAGAAGGGCATTGAGTAAGGGGGCAAAAAACAGATTAAGTACGATAGGAACAATTAGTTAAATACAACGCGCAAAACAAGGCAAAAAGTTTAGTTTAGTTTAGTTTAGTTTATGGGGGTTCAACGTCCCAAAGCGACTGAGGCTATGAGAGACGCCGTAGTGAAGGGCTCCGGAAATTTCGACCACCTCGGGTTCTTTAACTGACATCGCACAGTACACGGGCCTCTAGAATTTCTCCTCCAAAGAGATTCCAGCCGCCGCGGCCGGGATCGAACCCGCGTCTTCCGGGTCAGCAGCCGAGCACCATAACCGCTGAGCCACCGCGGCAAAAAGTAAAAACAATCATAATTATGCAGGGAAAATCGTAACTAAAAGACATACGTTGCCGCGAACAACAAAAAGTAAAAAGTAGCAAGAATGCATCGCATGTGCCCAATACACATCTAAAAAAAAAGAAATAGCCATAATAAAAATGCGAATTGTTGAAACTGCACAGGAAACCAAAACATAACACTTTAGCAACGAGAAGAAAAACAACTTATAGGACAGAACAACATATAACAAGACACAATGTCATTAAAGAAAATGTTTGTGCAGCTGGTCTTGGAATGAATGGTGGTTGCAGAGAGATGCGATACTGTCGGGAAGATCATTCCAAAGAACAATGGCACGCGGAAATGCATATGAATTGAAGGCTTGGGTTCTTCCCTATATGCGTTTAATGCTGGCAAGGGAGATGGCCTGGTGCTGTGACGATATTTATGAGTTAAGCAGAAAAGAGCGATGAAACGACAAATATCTAATGGTTTGAGGGAGGTATCAAGTTTGATCTCAGTGGCGGTGAAATGGTTATTGTACTTATGTGTAATGAAACGAGCGGCTCTATTTTGTACGGATTCAAGCATGTTGATTGGGTAGTTTTGATAAGGTGACCACGTAGGTGAAGCAGATTCTAGTTGGGAACGCACAGTTGTTAAGTAAGCCGCTCTTCACACGTTATTAGTGGCGTTTCGCAAGTTCCGGTGCAGGTACCCAAGTGATCTTGAAGCTTTGGCACAAATGCATTGAATGTGCGTGGCTCATGAAAGGTTATCCGTGAGGTTAACACCTAAATCTTATCAGATGATGCCCAAGACACTACAGTACCATCAATGAAGTGCTAGAAAATATAATTTGTATGCTTTTGGGGTAAAGAGATAACTTCGCATTTAATTGAGTTGAGCATTATTTGCCATTTACTACACCAATTTGAAATTAGGTTCAGGCCAGTTTGGAGAGCGAGGTGATCGTCTATAGACAAACGGAAACAAGGAGCGTTATCGGCATGAGTAAGATTCAAAAACACGGTCTGGCTCGCACCTCGATGACAATAGAGGATAAAACGCATATCACAAAGCATTAAATGACTTTAGTTTAAGAGTTCGTCACTAAACTTCGGGCATCTCTAGGGCGCCTAGCAACTGCAGCAGCTGCCGACGCCGCGCTTCGCCAGATGGCGCCGCCGCCACCGGCGCTTGCTTCGCCAGTTGTGCGTAGTAGAGGGGGAGGAGGTGTCGCCTAACCACAAGCGAATCCTAAGCGCAGCCAGGCAGCCGTTGCTTTATCAACACAACCAGGTTTAACCAGTGCTAAACCACTGCCATTTTTTTTGCCTCGCTAATTATGCTTGGTATAAGTATGGAAGACAACGCGAACTAAATATACTGTTACGGCATTTTCTCAATACCATGAACAAAATGCCGCAGGCAATCCACAACCTTTGGAAACATCGCATATTTTGCCATCTCTCTCCCAAATGCGTTCAGATTTCAGTGTCCTCGCCGCACTGTCACCTTTTTAGCTCCTAAAAATTATTCAGCACGCTTTCGGTGCGTGCCGGATCCCCATTTGGAACTCCGCGTGTTCCGACGCCACGGGAACATAATATCAGCGCGGGAGCGTTAAACGCCCCGTTGTCCAAAAAATCCGATGTCGACGTTGTCGGCGTCGACGTTGCGAGCGAAACATCGCAAGCATGACTCTGGCAGCTAGGTGATGCCCAGAGAGCAACCTAGGAGGCAGGTGAGCCACCTGTAGGTCACGTGACCTTGCGACGTCATCACAGCCTGTCCATCGGATAGTGAGCGAACTGCACGTCGTGGCTGGGGGCAGCTAAATCATTGACTGGTCGCTCGGAAAGAGTAACCTGGGCCGCACGAGGCCCACCGCTCGGAGCACTTACCATTGTAGAATAGTGGCGCATCGCGTAATCGCTGCACCACTGCGCCTGGCGAGGTGTGAGGACTACCAGGGATCTGTGAATGTAAAGTAGAGAATGACTATCCGCATATATGGAAATTAACCCATTGCACTACCGCGTCATGCCATTATGGCGGAGCTTAAGTATACCCTCCAATTTTCTTCTTCCGACTTCCGTATAAGGTGTTTTAAGGCCGCAATACAGGCAACATTCTTACGGCGGCAAGTCGGCGATTTTCGCCCAACGCGCGCACTCGACGCCCGTCGTCGAGAAAACCGCCGCCGCCGACGATCTGAGCCACTTTTAGACACTTCTTGCGCGGCATCCGGCCGATACCCACCCCCCTGTAAAGGCCTCAATAAGGCAGAGGAGCGTTGGCTACTTCGCCTCTACACCAACACGGTACTGTGCCCGGCAGTGCTCAAACATTTCAATTCGGCTTTTTCGGGCGAGTGTCCACACTGTGGGGAAGTGTTTGCGGACACGTATCACATGGTGTGGGCATGCCCTGCCAATCCTGCTTTCCCACCCCACCCCCACCCCACCCGAGAGGACTGGGAGGCTGCCCTGCTCGGCTGCTCAACTCTCCAGGACCAACGAGCCCTGGTGACAAGAGCCCAGTCCGCCGCGGAGGCCACAGGGGTCCCGGACTAGGAATCCCTCCTAGTGATTGTGAGGGCCGGGCCCTTCAGGCACGGTCCAAGCAATACCTCTGTATATAGTATGAATAAATGTTTTACACCACCACCATCCGGTGAGACCGGAAGCAGCGGCTAAAGCGAGCCAACAGCAGCGCAGAAAGCCCGCTCTTCCGGTTTGGCTGCAACTGCCCGCCGCCGCCAAAATGGCCGCCATGGCCGACGAGCTACGCAGGGATACTGGCACGGAAATGTTACTGTCGAGCGAGTAAACGCTCAATTAGACATGCGATGTCGCTTTTTTTGGGGGGGAGAACACGACAGAGTTAAGACCGAAATGCCGACATTTCCTTCTGGAAGTGAATGTGTCGAATAAAACCGCAGCCACTGGTGTCCGTGGCTGAGCGGGCATCCAAAGGTATACGCGACGGCATGCATTCAAGCACGCAAATCCTTATAGATAGCTATGCACACGTGCTGAAATTAGTGCAGCTATGTCGGAATGAACACTTTCGTGATTAAAACATAAGAGACCGCTTCGCTCCTCTCAAATAGCTCCTCGTTCAGTGGTATTTGCCACTTGTTGACCCCATTCGCTTTCGCGGCGAGGGATACGCTCAGGCGTGCCGCCGTTTATTCGCTTCATGTATCTTCGGCCGGGCTTCGCACCGCCACGACGTTTCCTGCCACGCGAACTTCGGAAAAAAAATCGTCGCATGTATCCCGGGCTTTATGCGCGCTACTGGAGTGGTGGCAAATACAATTACCCATATTGCGATGGCTGAGTTTTGCGTCAAATCCCTTTACAGATTTCCTTTATTCCCTTGCTGGTGACTCCTACGTAGCAACCTCGTACACTTACTTGTGACATGCGACGTACGTGATTTAATCCTTGAAGCAAGGCCTGCTTTGGTACCGTCTTTGTTAAAAGTAACCAGGCTGCATGGTTTTCTTCTAGCTTGTATAATGGAGCCCTTGTGGCTTTCCTAAAGAAAAAAAGGTGTTGGAAGATAAGAAGACCCCCAGTCCTTACCTTTAACGATCATTTCAGCTTCAGGGAAGCTGTAAGGGCAGCCAAACGCAAACCATGCAGCCTGGTTACTTTTAACAAAGACGGTACATTACAGATTAAAGCAAGAGGAATAAAAACTTACAACCCGGCGCGCTTGTTGCGTCACTACAATTTGGATGGGGCACACTTAACAAAAGCAAAAAAAATCTCTGCGCCTCCCGTAACCGAGAGTAGAGTAAGCATGAAATGTTTACGGGCCTAATGTCATCTCGGTGGACACCCGAACCGCACCGTACAGGAAGGGAGGAACGACACCACCCGTTCAGCGCGATGCCTTGCCATTTGAACGCAAGGTTTTTTGAGGAAAGGAAATGGCGCAGTAATTCTCTGCCATCTCGGTGGACACCCGAACCGCGCCGTAAAGGAAGGGAGGAACGCCACCACCCGTTCGGCGCGATGCCTTGCCCTTTGAACGCAGCGCTTCTCCCCCGGATCACGTACGACAACGAACTGCAACATGGAATTTATGTGCTTTTTGCACGCGTTATTAGAAATCGGAAATTATAATTCCGTGCATTATCAAACCCACAGCGCGACTGATATCTTGATAAACATTGAGAAGGCACTGGCAGCAGTTATTTTTTGTGACTCGTTTGGAGACCAACCGTTGCTTGCATGCCGGTCGCGTAGGAGGGCTTAGAGAGTCTCGTTAAATCTCGTTAAGTCTCGTACGGTGCCCGGATGTTCTCGTTTCAGAGCCCGGATGACTGGAATTCAGTGCCCGGATGACTCGATTTCAGTGCCCGGATGACTCGATTTCAGTGCCCGGATGAGTGGATTTCAATGCCCGGATGAGTGGATTTCAATGCCCGGATGAGTGGATCTCGGTCTCGGCGTGACGTCACCACACTGCCGACAACGGGAGCTAAAAGCATTTCATGCTTAAAAATATTAAGGACTATGACAGCGAAAGCACCTTAAAAGCAAGCTAGAAAAGGAAATGGTTAGTCGTTACAAGAAATAGAGAATGTTTGCAAAGTTATTAATCTCTCACCACGTATAATATTGGGCGCCCCCGCTCTAGACGGCAGAACTTCTCACGCTTTGATCTGCGTTATTTCAGCGTGATCTGTCCCAGCCGACAAGTCTTTCATTAGCTGGATAATTAGGAAACGCATTACGCGAGCGAATAGAGCACGGCTTTTGTTTGCGCCAGACCAACATCCTTGGGACGGTTCTGTAAACATACGGTTGTTTGCTGCGGGGGTTAGCTGCGGAGCATTCACTGCGTTGAGGCTGTGTAATCACAAAATGGAGCAAAACACTACGTAATATCAGAGATGTGGTTATCGGGCAAACCTGGTAGAATCATAATCGCGAATCTCGCTCAGCAAAGCTTACCTAAATTGTTTTTTTTTTCAGTGTTTCGCAACTCGTTCAGACGAAGTTCCGTGCGCGAAATTTTGCACGATCTAAACTTAATCTTTTCATTAACTTTTGATTTGATTTTGATTAAACCTCAATGCGCTCTTCGTCAGCTTCATTCAAGCACGCCAAAAGAGCTTTTACGTTTTCTAACTCATACACTGAACAAAAAAAATGTGTAAAAAGATTAGTTTTTGATAAATTATGCCTTTTCTTTACTCGTCGCACAACCCCATCTGAGCCTACAGCCACGTTCATAAACATAAATTTATGTTTTCATAATTTTGTACTTTAACGTAAATCTTTGTCAAAGTGCGAAGGTACTGGCATTTAATTAATCATGCAAACTGTGTCATCAGTTACAAAGGGGCTCCTTATATATATATTTTAAAACAACGCAGACATGTACCGACCGAGAAGATCAGCATACATAACCCTCGGATAAGTTGACAAAAGCGCTCGCGATCAAGCAGGTAATTATTACATCATTTAGAGAGAGGAAAGCGTCAAGCAATGAAATGCTTGGAGACATTTACGCCGCGGGTGCCTTCGTTTTCTTATCGTAAAGAAGGAAGTAGACAGAGTGCGGCTATGCAGTGAGGAGGAGGAGGAAGAACACTATTTTACTTAGCTTTTTTTTTTCCCCCGCACATATATCTCCTTGGCATTCACCACCGTACTTTGGCCAATCCCCCCGCGTGGGTATGAGCCATTTTAAGGCGAAAGCCTTTACTGCCTCATACTGTCGTTAGCAGACGCGCCGACAGCCTTGTCGACAGACGCGTCGGCAGATTCGTCCGTCTTTCGGCGTCACTGCTTAAAAGGCTCAAGGTTCCAGCATGAATAAAGGCGCATCTATTGAATGCATGGGCTTCATAAATAAAATAAAAGGAGTAAAGTCAAGAAAAGGAAAATAAAAATAATAAACACAAATAACAACAAAATAAAAATATGATGTGAAAATAAAAATAAAAACAACAAAATTAAGAAAATGAGCAAAAAAATAAGAAACAAAATATGAAAAATAAAAAAGTAAATAAAAACAAACAGTGGCCAGGAAACGCCTTCGCCTCGCAGCTCTTCAGAGAGACAAAGTGCCCCCTGAATTTTTCATATGGTGAAGAAGAAGATTTCGCGCCTAATAAGTGTCCAGGGCTCTCATAGCTCGCAGCACCACACCTATAGTTGGTGTGCTAGAAAAAATGCATGAGCGGGCTTCAGTTTTAATTTGCGCCGCCTTTTGCGAGACGCGTGGAACCTCGATTATGGGACCTCTTTCTGCATATATGCATATGTGCACTAATCAATTAAGAGACTAATAAATTTCATTTCTGGCGTGGCTCTGATATTTTCATGTCGAACATTCTCGAACAAAAATTTAGATATTGGGAAATTGTTAGCTATTGTTACGGAAATATTCAAGGTAATGGTGCAGTGTTCTGATATATAGCAAAATCTCTCAGTTAAAGAGTTTCCATGGATTGCATCGAGCAGTTCAGACTGCCATAGAAAGCCAATGGGGAATAATTTTGGTGATAGCAAAAATGTTAATAGAAAATAAAAGTGCAAGACTGCCATTAGGGGATCTGCGGATATACTGATCGTTACAGATATCTTACATTATATGAAAAAATTTGCATTCATCAACGGTTTCCCGATCGAAAATGCTTTTGTCCAGAACTGTTGGGTACGGTTGAGAAGACGAGACCTCCACCCTGCGCTGCGTAGTTTAATGTGTTCAAACCTCGTCATGTAGCCCGTAATTAAGCGAGCTGATGTACATTATATGAGGTTATATGGGGTTAATTGGAGAGACATGGGACTGGCCTTTGCCTTGCAGTGGGCGTAGTCAAGCTGATGATGATGATATGTGAGGTTATAGCAGCTAATATTCGAGCACCGTCTAAATGATCTTCCTGAATAAAAACTAGAGAACACCTTCAAGCTTCATTCGGCTTCAGAAAAGTGACACTGTGGAAGCTGAGAAGGCTTCACAATTCGCGCTTCTCATGTAGAACCATATGTTGACTTGCCCGTGAAAAGCTGCGTTGCTCGTGGATAGAAACTAGTTCGTCACTGATATTTCTCTCCCTTAGTTACAGACAAATCCCAGTCTAAGTGAAATACACTGTTCTTCATTAGGAGCTTTCGGCCTATTTAACAGAAACAGGCAGAATAGGCAGAAGTATAAACAGAGGCTGTTCATTCTCTGCTTTCAAGGATGACTTCCGGCGAAGGTTCGGCATGGTATAGCGTGTTCTTTTCTCTGCTTATGTTTGTCCTTCCATAGATGAAGTAAATAATGCTATCCTATAACTTTATGCAATAACTCATTTTCATCTTTAATTTCTCTTAACAAAAAAAATCCATAATTATTGCTACCTGAAGCGTCTATAGATGGCGCCAGCTGTCTCAATAGCTGCTGCCTACCCCTCCTCCCAGAGTAAACTTCTACCGGGCGGCTCTTATTTCATCACGTCGACGCTCGAACTGCTGCGCAGCATACTCTTCTCGGTAGGTAGATATAACCTAATACATATAGTGCATACGTAGCTGTGGCGAATCACGTGATTTGATGCTTGTGATGCGAGCGAGCGCCGTAGGCTCAACGCGCGCAGCTGTGGCTAGTCACGTGGCATATGACGTCAGACCCAGGCCTACGCTCCTCCTGGTTTCAAGGTCAAATTTCATAGGCACACGACCTTCAGCTTTGTACGGGAGGAGTAGAGCTTTCGCTATGAAACAGTGTGATGAAGTAGCTTTCCGGTGGTTTTGAGCATAAACAAACAAACATTAAAAAACTCGCCAATATAACGGCGCGAAACCTTTTTATATGTTGTTTTATTCATGAGTGACCTGTAAATGCACTGCGATGTTTAAAACTTCCGGCACCCCTCACCGTAACACATCTTTCATTGAAGGGAACGTAACCAAACCAAGCATTGCCTATGTACTCACTGCTTCCGGAATTATAGCTCGTCCGCTTCAGCAAATAGTTCAGCAAGATGGAGCAAGTGCCGAGGATTCAGAGGAGACGCTAAGGGTACAGTGAACTAGAATATTGGGTAGTGTGCTCACTCCGCGCCGGCTCAATGGGGGAGCGGTGGCCCAGCGAATGTCGACAGGTTTCTGTTTCGCGGCGCCGACACGAGGTGGCGCCACAGTAGACTTCACGGTAGGAGTTGCCGTCGCCGTCAGTGCGCCATGTGTATTTGTGTGCTCGTTGTTGTTCTGTTGTGCGGTTTTGCGCTGGTTCGAGCGCTTCTCGTGGGGTCATTTCACGTTTTTGTTCACGTATGGTGCCAGTGCTTGTTCAAGCTTGCCCAGATAAGCGGCCTTCAAATGCAGGGCCCTCCAGATTCAAACTTGGGTGCCTGCGCATGACCACGATGAGCACGTAGGTAGAAGTGACTGTAGACTTGTTTTCTACGTAATAGGGTATGTTGCACGGAAGTGTGTACTGGAGACAAATTGCCAAATGTGCATTACCTTGCTTACAATGCAGTCTCCCAATGAAAACTGTTTTCCTGCGAGGCTGACAAAATACCGCGACCATGGAGGACTGCTCTACCCACCGGCGCAGCTTTATGGATTTGTGTTGAAGCTTGAAAACCTCTCCACAGAAAACCTCACAGAACCAACTTCTTTTTGAAGTCTGCTTCTAACCACTTCCAACATATGAAGAATGCTTTCGGAATGTAATTCATTTTAGCGAAGAAAAAGTCGAACGGGCGAAGCACCTTAAACTGAGCCGTTGCTGACGCTGCTCTGAAGTGATAGAATACGACAAAGAGGCGAAGTGGTTTGGTTTACGGGGTTGTATCGTCCCTGAGCGACTCAGGCTATGCGGGACGCTATAGTGAAGGGCTCCGGAAATTTCCACCACATGGGTACAACTCACTGTAACCCGGGGTTCTTCAACGTGCACTGACATCATACAGTACGTGGGCCTCTATAATTTCGCCTCCATCGAAATTCGACAGCCGTGGCCGGGTTCGAACCCATGTCTTTCGGATCAGCAGCCGAGCGCCATCTGAGCCACCGCTGCCAGAGGCGAAATGAGCGAGCATAAATGCATGCAGTGATGACAAATCTGCCTCATTCTTTATTTTTTTAAATAGCAGTGGATACTGCATGCCTGTTCAAAAAAATGCGAAGTCAGTTACTGTTGTGTCGAAATTGTTTCGGTACGCGTGCCTCGATCGTGTTTAGCGCAAAGCGCTAATTTTAAATAATGTATATGCCCCCCCCCCCCCCCCCCCCCATTCCTTGTACTTTCGCTCACTTATGTGTCTCCCTTCTACCTCCCTGCCCCTCTGTGTTATGTGTGCTGCAGCTTGGCTCCTTGCGAATAGAAATAACTGCTGCCGCCGACACTCTCCGTTCCGCGTTTGTCCCTGGCATATAATCAAATTCCGCCACACCACATGCAACTACTATTAACTTTAAGTATTGATACAAAAAGCTGTATGACCGCTCGGTACGCACTGCGTTGTAACTGCAAGGAAACATTGCAGGCACGAGTGACAATACGTGATCATCCCTGCGTGCCAAGCGTATACTGATAAAAGTTGCTCTGTAACCCCTCATGCAATGTCCCTTGTGGAACTTTGAGAAATAAATAAACATGTGCACATGCCAGAAATTAAGTTCCATTCAAGATCTGCCGAGCCATTTCGATGACACACACGCGAATGTTGCGATAATAATTCAATTTGTCGGCGCGGCTACCACGGCTACTGCGACGCCAGCCGAATGCGCCACTCGTTTTCACCCGTGAAGACGCGTGCAGCGCCACCACGCGCCACCGCGCCCTGTCGACACCGGCGGGGTCACCCCGAGCGGGCCTGTGAGCACACTACCCAATATTCTAGTTCACTGTACTAAGGGACAACTCGACGCCCAACGTCACCCGACGCCATCGTGTCAAGTTCCGTCATGCGGTGGTAATGAGTCTCGACGGCTCGATTGGCTCCAGTGCATGGTTTCCCATGCTTCAGAAGACGCCGATTCTTTTTTCTCCTCTGTTCGCCTCTGGCAGAATACTTTTTTTGCGCGCGAGTTTGGGGACTCGTAAGGCTCGTTTTTCTTTCCCGTCACGGGAAAACGAAGGGAGAATTAGGGACGAAAACGGGGACGACAAGTGCGGTAAAGGCGGGGAACGATACCAACTCCAACGCGCAAACTTGCGCGAGGGAAAAGAACGCGAAAAGTGGCTGGACGGACCGTTCTCGTTAGGCGCATTTGTGGATGAGAGCTGTTGAAGCGGGACCAAGTCGAGAGGACAGACCAGCGCGTGCTGTAAACAATGCGTGAGTGCCCGTCTCCCTATATAGATGCTCTCCCGGCGAAGAATCTCCAACGAGCGCCTGATTGGAGCCGCGCTCACTTCTCAACCACGCTGCATGACTAATCAGGCGTGAATTTCCCGCTCACTCAGTCTCATCGACCGACCTCCGATTTTTTTACTAGCTCTTTACTTGCGCCTTGCAAAGAAAGATGGCAAAAGTCGGTGCGAAAGCTAGAGTACGCTGGGAGGGGTGAACTTTGTTAGTGAATTGACGCGGAAGAGAAAACCTTTGTGCAGATGGACGGCACATAAACTGTTAATTGAGCATATGAATACAAGGTTTCAAATAATATAAACCACAGTTCTTCTCGATGTTGCCTCCAGGGAACGTCATTAAAAGGCTCGCCCAGTGGCTTCAAGTGTAGCAACGAAAAGTTTGTTGTGAAAGCAAAATTTTCACAGCGGTTGATGCGAGTCAATTTCTTTTTTCATCTCGCGAATTTGTCGAAAATCATTTTAGAGCCAGCACATGGATGGAAACGACGAGTTACTTGCGCCTTGATGAGAAAGGTGGCAAAAGTCGGTGCGAAAGCTAGAGTACGCTGGGATGGGTGAACTTTGTTAGTGAATTGACGCGGAACAGAAAATCTTTGTGCAGATGGACGGCACGTAAATTGTTAATTGAGCATATGAATACCAGGTTTCAATTAATATCAACCATAGTTCTCGCTGTTTGCCTCCATGCAACGTCATTAAAAGGCTTGCCCAGTGGCTTCAAGTATAGCAACGAAAAGTTTGTTATGAAAGCAAAATTTTCACAGCGGTTGATGCGAGTCAATTTCTTTTTTCATCTCGCGAATTTGTCGAAAATCATTTTAGAGCCAGCACATGGATGGAAACGACGAGTTACTTGCGCCTTGATGAGAAAGGTGGCAAAAGTCGGTGCGAAAGCTAGAGTACGCTGGGATGGGTGAACTTTGTTAGTGAATTGACGCGGAACAGAAAATCTTTGTGCAGATGGACGGCACATAAATTGTTAATTGAGCATATGAATACCAGGTTTCAATTAATATCAACCATAGTTCTCGCTGTTTGCCTCCATGCAACGTCATTAAAAGGCTTGCCCAGTGGCTTCAAGTATAGCAACGAAAAGTTTGTTATGAAAGCAAAATTTTCACAGCGGTTGATGCGAGTCATTTTCTTTTTTCATCTCGTGAATTTGTCGAAAATCATTTTAGAGCCAGCACATGGATGAAAACGACGATTCCAAAAGAACACTTAACTCCTTATTTTTAACTTTTGACAAGCCGCCCTAACAAGACGGCTCAGAGTTAAGTCCATAAAAAAACAGTGGGATAGCAGCAAAGCAACGTTTTGCACTGACGCTCCTGTAACAACAGGACATCGCGGTAGCTGTATACCACGATGCTCTCCTCTGTGCGCACATTAAATTATTTCAACGCTGCGTTTTTCACTCTAATAAATTTAACTCAACTGAAAGTTCAGTTTTAGGCTAAAATAAAAACTTTCGCGGCATTTCTGCGAGGTTTTGCTTGAGAATAATTGTATTTTTGCTCCTGAATCCACGTAATAGATGCCCAACAATGGTCAAGTAAGAAACCTCCTGGCATTCCTATGCCTCTCAATGGTGGATGAACTTTAGAGAAAACAGTTTTCCCTGTAGTTACATTAAGAAACACCTTGGAGGAGAGAGTGAACTCTGCCTCAGTCACGTGTGAAGGCATCACCAAGCGGTAGACAAGTTGCAAGTTGGTTTGCAAGGGTGGAAGAGGGGGCTAGTTGGTAGTTCATCTTGAGGAAAAACACAGCGCACTCCTAAGACACGGACAAAGAAAGGCAAGACGAGACAGCGTTGGTGCAGGCAAGTTGGTGCAGGCTTTAACCTGCCCACCTAGTTTTTCCTGGAAGACGGATGCTGACTTTCCTTCAGAACTGGGTCACCAACGGAACTCAGTGAACAATGACCGTTCCCGGGAACGCCACCAGAGGTCTCCTGCTAATGCCTCTTTCCAGGAATTGGCCTCGCCCTAATCCTATATGACTAACTTTCTCGGGTGAGAGAAGTGAAAATAGATGCCAAAAACAGGCGCATTCTTGTGCAGCCTTCTGTGGGTAGCACTGCTCAGTTACTGAAAAAAAAATGAGAAGGGCCCATGGGTGCAGACAGAGGGATGGAAGGATAGAGGTGAGTGAACAGGAAGGAAGTGGTAACAGAAACAACCTGCTGCGGCTCCGTTTTTGCTTCCTGCCACCTTACTTTCTCTCTCTCCTGGAGAGAACAAGAGATAAGCGATGAGTAAGCTAGTGTGCCCAAAGAAAAGAAAAAGTGCTTGTCACGTTGGTAAGATTCCTGTCGCAGATGTCGCTGCTTCGCCGTGACGTCACATATTTGGGATCACGTGTCTTTTCGCCCTAAAAACTGGCGAGACGACACGCATCGTTTCAGTTTCCCTTCAGTGTGCACATTGGCAGCAACGGCACAGGTTTCTCTCGCGTGCAGTAGAGGCGACCATAGCGCGATCACAGCCTGGAGAGCAAAGTGACGTGTTCCCCAAGCCACTCAGACGCCACGATGCCTTCCTTGAACCGTCGTCAGCGCCGCAAAAAGGTGAGTCCGATATGCCTTTTTCGTACCTTTATTTCAGCAGAGAGCAAAGATTTTGCGATCACATTTCACAACTCTACCATGTTCACTGCCCAGCAAGCACCTTGTTCTTAGCGCGCTCAGGGCTGCTAGCAGCAAATCCTTGTTTCAAACACGTTGCCTCGTATACAGAGAGGTTTGCAAAAACTTCAGGCATTCACTTCCCTGCGTTGCGATGTTGTTGTTGTTTTTTTTGCCGCACGAACAACCATTTCCTTTAACCACGTAGATCTTTAGACAAGCTGGTATCGCGTTCTTACAGAGAGGCTAGGCGAGGAAGCAGAAAAGCGGAAAGGCTTAGTACTCCTTTCTTTGTTCCTTCGCGCTGTGTTTCCGTGCTAAGCCTATTTGCTAAAACGCATTTCCTCCATCATCCACTCCATGCGTACTTACGATGTGGTTGGCCTGAATTTGATTTTACGTTAGTCGAATTTTTTTTCTTCGCTCTTGGTGATAGTTACTGCGCTGGATGAAAAATTGAAACAAAGTCTGTATCTAACCGTGTTCTGAGGTTGCCATGTGGTACAAACATCGGCGCTGTTTTTACTTGGGTGCTCCGCCGCGCTTGTCCCGAACAGCGCGTCAACCCGATGTGGAACCATCTTTTTCTCCTTTGTTGTCTGTTTTGTGGTCACCTCACCTTAAGTTTCCTGTGATAAAGTATTCAGTAACGTGTACCAGGTGCAAAATACGCTCGCCGTGTTTCTGCGCGGTGCTTTTACCACGGGCTGCGGCGCTCAAGTTTTTCCGACAAATTTTTTACCCGGCATTAATCATCTTGAGTGCAACTTCCCTCCGCAGCGTAAAAGGCTTAGGTCTTTTCTGACAATTCAGCCGCTGTGTAGAGCTTATTCACGTGACATCAACTCCGCTAACTGATGATAACCTACTCTTGCGCTGAGGTTCCTATCAAGTAGCTATGCACCAACCAGCCTAGACCACAGTCCTGAACCAACTGCATTACATGCATGCGTATGCAGGCAGTCGTGGCGTTCGAAAAAGATGGCGGTCGCATCTCGTCTCGCCCACACATGCGAGACACTCCTATTGCCCAGCTACTCGGAAATGGCCCCCCTCTTCCCCGAGGCGTCGGGGAGGAGACTATTGTCAGTGTCCTTCGAGTGAAGTGGGGCGCGATACCATCCCTCCATCTCCCTTTGTGCACGGTCTTTAGTGCCCGCAAGCACCCCGCATTCGGAGATTTTAGTTTCGACAAGCAGGATTTTTGGGTGCAGCAGAGGCTAGCCAGGAAGCCAACCTGCAAATCATGAATCACCAACTGGCCCAAAACATTCCAGGTAGAGGGGGAAGGTTCGGTCAGCTTTCTGGGGCTATGCAGACAAGACTAGGCAGGAAATGGGTTGAGGCTTTGTCCCGTTGCCGTGAAGAGTGGCCTCTCCGACTTCCTGCAGCCGCTCCCCTAGCCCGAACAAATGACAAGCCCCCCCCCCCCCCCACACTTCGTGAACAAAGGCACTCCTACATTGCTTTCCTGCCTAGACTTGGCTGCATAGCCACAAAAAGCTGTCCGCGAGAATCGGGGCTCCTCTGAGGGGCATCTGGCGCTTTGTTCTCCAGCACTTTCCAATTTCCCCCATTCACTACTATCACCCATCTATGTCTCTAGACCTAGCAGACCGCTTCCTATATCTCGGTGTCAAAGGCATATCTCCTTTGCTTTCTTGCCCAGCCGCTGCTGCATTGCCATCCGAAGTAACCGGTTTCTGGACCCTAAGTTGGTGGCCGCTATGACGTCAATGCAAACTATGTTTTCCCTGTGTGAAAAAGAGTTTGGAGCTACGCGCTGAGCACGCCCCTGAAGAATGTGTTCCGTTTCCGGGGGTAAAAAAGTCTGCCGCGATGTGGTTTCGATTGTAGGACTAGCTTTTAGCCTAAAGCTCGCCGTCTTTTGAATTGCCTGCGTGGTTCCACTCCACTGAGTCATAAACAGACGGTGTCTACTGTGCACTCCGCGGCCCCCCTGAGCTGTTTCCGGGCGCGTCCAGAAGGTAGCCGTTTTCGGAACAAGAAAGCGGAGAAGCTGAATTTTTCTTCTGTCTGGGCGCGGCCTGTACCGAGAAAAGCACTCTGCAGGCCGCGCCGGGAACTGCAGAATGCACCATTCACTTCAGAACTGCATGTTCAGACCGCGAAGATACGAGCTTTTACGCGGTTTCCATGTTCGGAAAACATCTGCGCGCACTGTGAGTGAAGCCATTTTCCTATTTACTGAATCCTATTGTCACGTGCCACACCCCGCGACTACGGACGCTGAAGGAGTGCTTTTTGGACATACCTGACGCACCACAAACTCGATTCCGCGACCGCGCGTCCTACATGAAATAAGCCGGGTTATGTACGCTACATTAAAACACGGCAAGCGCAAATACCTTAACAGGGGTATGTACAGTTCTGATGCCTTCAAGCAACCGATATAGCGTAGTCAAAGCTTTCACAACGTAGCAAATTATGTGATGGGCGCTCGATCAGCACATTTTGGCCTTCGGTTAAAGACCAAAACGTGTCATGCAGCCGCGGTGGCTCAGTGGTTATGGCGCTCAGCTGCTGACCCAAAAGACGCGGGTTCGATCCCGGTAGCGACGGTCAAATTTCGATGGTGGTGAAATCATAGAGGCCCGTGTACTGTGCGATGTCAGCGCACGTTAAAGAACCCCAGATGGTCGAAATTTCCGGAGCCCTTAACTACGGCGTCCCTCATAGCCTGAGTCGCTTTAGCACGTGAAACCTCCCATAAACCAACCCAAAACATGCCATGAGATTATGGCAGAAAAAAGCTACTGTAAGATCACAGCCGCGGTAAGATACTCATGCTGTAAGAATTGAGCACCGCAGTTTCAAAGAAACGAGGATTTTTAAGTTCGATTTCGCAATGAAATTCGCATAATGGCGCCGTAATGTTTTCAATTTCTTGGATGGAGCGGCCGCCACATGTAGTATACTAGAACTTTCGTCAACGAGGCGTCAGTCAGTGTACCGTAAAGAGCTTTAGGAGTGAAAACTGAAATGGGCGCTGCTCTATACTAATGATCTCTTATCACAGTCTAGATTTTGGAACCGCACTTTTGCCGACGTGCAATCGCCATCGCGCTCGCTGATAATTGTTTCGAGCACCGGGATGCATAAAAGCGGGCGCATGCACTGATTAAAAAATTCTCGGTAGAAATTTCCTACAGCGTTTCCAATAAAGCCATTGCGAAATACAACACCTTAGCAACCTCTCCGTCGGGTCGAAAAAAAAATGGTTCCTTCTTTCAGTGTTCAAGTTCAGTGTTCTGTCCCTTAAAATATTGAATCCCGGCCTGGCCTGATCAATTCTTTCTCATCATATTTCCTCCTAAGGAGAGTGTAGTGGTGTATGACAGAGCCATACTCTTACTAACCTCAGCACGCGCACAACGCCAAGATTGTGCTAAGGAACGCATCAACCCCAGAGCGTTACCCTCTTCCGGGCTGCCATTTTGCATTTCGTCGCGCTACCTATAGGGTTTATCCAAAATGCGGTACCATGTGTTTGCTGCCGTGTGCTATCCGCCATGTTGGAGAATCGCCTCCGAAATCACAGGACGTATCTGTGTACGCACGTGGCTCGATTTTTTTTCTGGCTCAAGGTGCCCATTTACCGGGTGTTTTTTTTAGAAGGTCCAAAATTTTTTTGAAAAGGTAAATTGCTTTAGATTTATTTTAGCGCTGGGGCTATACTGGAGGCTACGGCGGGCACCCACCAGGAAAGAAGAAAACTGCTTTAATTAGTTCGCTGATTAACTAAATATGTTAATAAAGTTTTCTAATTTTTATTTTAGGGGTTATGTTGTGTTCACAGAATTGGAGATCGTCCTCCAAACAGTCCAACCGAGAAAAAACGATTTCAATTAAAAAATTTTCACGCACGTTACGAGGCGCGAAAAAGTCACCCTGGTAGGCATCTTCACACCGTAACTCAGCGGCTGGGAGCGCCTCTGACGTAGTTCGCTCCGCCCTGCGCTTGGCGTCACACGGCTGATATCACCTGAAGCCCGGACGGGCGGCCTGCGCTATCGCTGCTTCTTTCGCTCCGCGGCCTCGCGGAATGCCGCGTTGGCACAAAAACGCACTGACACAAAGCGCAGGGCGGTGCGAACTGCGTCACAGACGCTGTGTTACAGTGTCAAGCTGCCTACCAGGGTGTCTTTTTCTCGCTTCGTAACGCGCGCAAAAATTTTTTTCATGAAATTTTTTTTTTCTTGGCTGGATTGTTTGGAAGACGATCTCCAACTCTGCTAATACAACATATCCCCTAAAATAACAATTATAAAAGGTAACTAACGTATTCCGTTAATCAGCAAACTAATTAAAGTAGTTTGCTTCTTACCTGGCGTCCGCCGTAGCCCTCAGTAAAGCCCCAGGGTTAAAACAAATCAAAGGGAATTTACCTTTCTTTAAAAATTTTGGACCTTCAAGAAAAAAACACCCGGTATTGCTCTGTGCCTTCCCGTACACAAAAAGACGTCCAAGGAGAAAAAAAAGGTAGGGCGCCTGATTCGAGCGCGTTTCTATTTCTCCTCAGCAAAGTAACTTGGAAACTTGGACGGCGTGGATAGGTCAACTGACCACTCGTCACTTATTTTTACCGCCTCAGTTGCCTGGAAGGAGGGTTTTCCGACAAGAACATGCTTGAGGCCAGAGCGTAGGAAGTGGCTGTAGTCATCCTCCAATATGGTGACATTCCACCTGTTTCGCTTTTCTCCAGTAGATGGCAGCAGTTTTGCATAACGGGTTGAGAAGGAGTAGGCGATTAGATGATTCGCGCTTACCCAGGGCATAGAAATAGCTTAGACGGGAAATAGACCTCTCCATTTAGCCTTCCTGGCATGAGCAGAGCAGGCGACAAAATGAACAGGCAAATCCTGTGGAACATATTAAAAGATGAAGGTATCGGTCATGAGGTAACTGATTTTCTATAGGAAGTATACCGAGATAATAAAGTTGAAATTACTTGGGAAGGGATAAAAAGTGCAACTGTGGAGGTACATAAATGATTATGGCAAGGTTGTCCTCCTCAACAAGGTTACAAGGCAGTAATCTAGGTTATAATTTGTCGTACAGATTAGGCTTAGAGGTCGCTGAGCACCGGCTGCCGGGTTTCATGTATGCGGACGACATTGTACTGTTAGGAGGGTTTGCCAGCTGGTGAATTGTTGTGCAGACGAAGGAGAGTGTATAGGTTTCAATTTTATCGCAACTACGTCGGGTGAGATGGTTTTCAACGATACAACTGATCAGGTGCTTACAATACAAGGCCATGAATTACCCAGAGTGGCCGAATACACATATTTCGGGATATGCTTAAACGAAGGGCAGATATACATGGAAAAAGCACGAACAGTCTGTTAGGGCAAAACGGCGAAGATATGCCGGGATAATGACACAGTCAGCATTATCGGGGTACAATAAGCATTCGATAGCTTTTTTGCCGAAAAGAGGATCCACTACCTTTGTTATCGGCCATCTTCGGAGCCCCATGGAGCGACTCCACAGGCGTTTCTTGGGAAAAGAGTCACCTAACCTAAAGAGGCAGGCTTTAACGTATACGCGCTTTTACAGCGATAAGCTCCTTAACCACAAGCGTAATCAGGTGCTTCGTAAGGAGCAGGCGACAAAAATTCATTGACGGCGGCGGACCATAGCTTAACCGCGGCCACGTTTTCGTTTTTACGTAAAATATTAAAACCATTTCCGCTTCACTGCATGCAGCATTTATCTCGCAATACATAAGTGACCCCGAACATGGGGGGGGGGGGGGGGGGGGGGGCAAGGAGGGTGGTTGCCTCCCCCACCTCCCCCTTAACTTTTTGCGCTCCTTTCACCAAAATCTAAGTGCTTGCACTCAGATCACATTTTTGACAATGGTTCTTGTTCGTAGATTTTATTAATGTACAGAGCAGTGCGGCCGAGCTATATGACTCCGTAGCCAGCTGTAAAACTTTTCATTTAGTAACCTAAACCAATCACGTCATAGCAGGAGCCGTTGATTGCCTGACCCCTGTTCATGAGCATGATTAGCAGACTTGAAACACATTAGGTGCAAACATTTTTGATGAAATCGATCACTCCTTGTGTGCACATCTTATCAAGCTGCGTATTTCAATCTTTATGTGCATTTGCAAGTCTACCTTTGCACAGTGCCAAATAAAAAGTATACAAAGAAATGAAATCTGTAAAAAATTCAACATTAAATAAATAAAAACACAAATTTAGCCTGGTTGGCTACACGGATGCTAAACAGGCTAAACACGCGTGTGTTTAGCCTGGTTGGCTCATGGTTTTGCATTGCTGGTTCGTCGGCACGTACGTCTGGCGGCGATATTAGGCTCAGGTTAAGTTGATCTCATATGTTCTCGCCGCAGATGAAAGTGGATGAAGTCGAGGCGTGTACGACTGCGGCGACAGCGTAGCACTATCGTGTGGTGGCCAATGAAGCTCAGCTGTCCACGCCGTCACGGGTTTTACACCCATTCGCGGCAATATTTATTTATTTTATCTCTGCATGGGACAAGATCATTCTTATGGTCAAGCTTCACTCTCGGTCGTCGAAATATGTGACCATTCTGTGTTTAAATCAGCTTTAACTAATCTGATGGTAACATAGTACATGTAATTCTTGCGTACTGCCGTTTATTCTTTCCAGCTCACGTGGTAGTTCGAACAGACCTGGTCTCTCTCTCTTTATTTTTTTCCTTCACAAATTCTGCTGTTTGGTTTGGTTTATGGGGCTTCACGTCCCAAAGCGACTAAGGCTATGAGAGACGCCGTAGTGGAGGGCTCCGGAAATTTCGACCACCTGGGGTTCTCTAACGTGCACTGACATCGCACAGTACACGGGCCTCTAGAATTTCTCCTCCAAAGAAATTCTAGCCGCCGCGGCCGGGATCGAACCCGCGTCTTTCGGGCCATCTGCTGTTTAAGCTCATGACAGAATATGTGCACCAGTTTTTTCGTGCCATTTTCTACAACTTGCTCCTTGTGTCTTTTTTTTTGCGTGGTATGCTTTACTTTCATTCTATGCTCATAATTTACTGTTAATGACTGTTAATTTGTTTGATTGTATTTGCTGTAACCTACTCATTTGCGCGAGCCATATTTTTGTTCACATTTTGTGTTACTAGTGACTGCTGTTCTTTTCAAATTTTGTCTATTATACCCCACTCCCCTCTGTAATGCCCTCGGGCCCTGAAGGCACTGAAATAAATAAATAAAAAAAAACTCGGTGAGCCGGTTAAGCCTTCTGAAGTAGTGTTTTCGCACTAGAAATTAAATTAAATATTATTATGACGAGCAGTTAAAGGAGCATAGTCACCTAACATTTGCGTACGTGTTTTCTTCTTTGTAATGATGCGCAAAAGAATTATTATACATTATTATACTGTTTTGCTTTTTCGGTTTCAACAATTTAACGATGGCTGTGAGGTCGAAGTGTGGTATAGGTCACGTGAGGCATAAAAATTCGTTGTCATTACGGCTCTTGAGGAAGGCTGGTTTCAGCATAGAGAATCAAAACGCTGAAGCCACCCAATTTAGGTGTCTACACTCCTTTAACTGTGAAGTCCACCCGTGAATAAGTGCAAGAGATCAGCTAACTTGTGTGTTGTGTATTCAGCGTTGCGCACTAACGAAATGCGGGACACTGGAAAGTGCATTTTCGGGTATAAGGTACGTTCAATCCAATTTTTGATGAACTCTTTTCCGCATGCAAACATCGGCTACATCCAAGTTTTTCCCTAAAACGAAGGGCATCTTATATGCATTGACAAATGTTATCGTGGATGTCCTCACGCCACAGCACACAACAGGGCGAGTACATGACATTCATATTAATGCGGCATCGAGCAGCGCAATACTGCACACGGTTAGCATGGCTTTCTGACCATCCTTCGAGCAGCCTGGTTGAATTTTTACTGGCGCCTCTTACAGTCCGTAAAAGTTACGACTACTGTAATTTGTGCGACATTCTCACCACTCGCTATGTATTCTCTGATCAGCAGCAACTCAAGAAGGCCGAAGAGCAACGCAAGCAGACCGAGGAGCAACTCGCGCAGACTGGGGAGCAGCTCATGCAGACTGAGAAGCGAGCCACACAGACTAGGGAACAACTCAAGCACTCTGTGCAGCAACGCAAGCAAACTAAGGCGCAACTCAAGCAGACTAAGAAGCAACTGGAGCAGCCCGGTAAGAAACTCAAGCAGGCCCAGGAGAAACAAATGCAGACTGGGGAGCAACTCAGACAGACTGCGGACACCGAAGAAGCCTCTACGCCAGACGCTGTGTTAGAGGCGCCCAATGTCTCTGGCGAGAGTCCGGACGATCCCTCACCCTCTGCAGACTGCTCCGAGGAACAGGTCGTCGGTGTTGAATGCCCTGAGAACCCAGAGCCGACCAAGCGTGTACGGCGCTCCGTGGCTGCGTGGACGACCTGTATGCGAGAGGCCTTTCTGGCAAGGTGCGACGCTATTGATAATCTTGTGCATCTACAGCGATAGCGATAACAAGCTTGAAGGGAAAGTGGTAATGCTCACGGTCGGGTGGTGCGTGTCGACAAAGTCGTTGCAGTCATTATTACTTGCTGGGTAATGTTAACACTTCGCCCTGGGCACTGTGACTATCTGTTATGGCTCTTCCAACAGTTGCATTCAAGGCAACTGTGCAGGCGCGGAATGCAGGCCCCTCAGTTTGGGGCCCATCAGATCTCGCGTACACTTGGTTCTTTTCATTCTCACATCTATAATGTTCATTTCCATTTCACTTGCTTAAAATCAACCGCTTTGATTTTCGCACGCAGATACATCCAATCATTGTCCATGCCCTTTCGCTGAATTTTTAATGTCCCCCCCCCCCCTCCCCCCGCTGCTTGCTGCAAATAAAAGAACGCATTGCGATGGCCAACTGAAGGTGTCGAAGCTGCATGATGGAACACAAATTTTGCTTTTTTAGGAGCGCAAGTAAGAGTACGTCCTGTGAAGTTGCATAGACCCTCGCAGTGATTTCCGAACGACCTTTGACGCACCTCCTTCACGTGAACGGTGTTCGCAGGCGACGATCATTGCAGCAGCCGCCGATGCACGCACAGCTCATTGGCTCCACCTTTGCCGATGAAGGGATGACACCGGAACCCACCGGCCAATGGGCGCTCCGGAATCCCAGGGAGTCGCAGACCCGCAGCGAGCTTGAGGAGAGGCGCGTGGTCGAGCCTGACCCTCCGTTCTCCTATAGATAGTGAGTTATCCTCTTCTTCAAACGACACCTCTTGAGGCACATCTCCGTGTCACCGTCCCGCTAGCCGCTGATAATTCCGTATAGCTGGACGTGGTTGTTTGTGCTATTTGCCCCGGAGGTGCTCGGTTGGCAATTTTTTTCTATTCTTTGATCATTTGCTTACCAAGTCTCAGCCGCTTCGTAACGGATAGACGCCGGGCAGGTGTCCCAGCAGAAAAGAGGAAAATAAAATGCAAATAGAAAAGAAGGCATAAACAGAACAAAGTTGTTGGGAACGAGATGCGCCACGCGCACACTCCCGCATGCAAAAGTCCGTACCTCTTGGTAACATGATCGATGTTAATTCGAAATCTTTGTTCACGGCGTGTTTCTTAAAGATACGAGACTTTAAGAGCACTGTGAGATACCGGGATAGAAATATATGAGATAAGAGTCCATTCCTCCGATGTGTAGCGAAATCTTTCTTTGATAGTGTCTCTATAGCTCGCATCCATCAGTTAAGAGCCATAGAAAACCAATGAGGAACGCTTTTGACGATAGCAAAAACGTTAATACCAAAAAAATGCGAGTCTGCGGACAGGAGATCTGCGGACATATTGATTGTTATAGTGAAGTCTTACAATATATGAAAAAAATTGCGTTCATAAAGTCTTTCCAGTTCAAAAATGCTTTCCTCGATGAGGTTTTTTTTTTTTTTGCTGCATTTGTTAATCTCCCATTCATAAAAACTGCTAAAATTAAAAATATACATCCCCTACGCTCCTTTGTTTCGGTGACTGTTGTCTTTGGTCACTATTATTCAGAACTGCTGGGCATGACTGCACCCGCTGATCGATAAGGCGAAGATGTGGCAAGGCAGGTTATTGACGGGGTTGTTGATGGTAATACTGTAGCACAAGCACGCTACAAGGATCGATAGCTACCACAGGCAAAGCAAGAGAATACAAGTTTGCCACGTTAGCTGTTTATTAATAATGGCAGTTGGCGTATGGTCTCGCCTGAATCGGTATTTTCCCCGCCCTTTCTTTTTCCGTTTCAGTGTCCGGGACACGCTGTTCAAGTATGGTACGTATTAAATCGATTTTCTACTCTACCATGCGTCCCTCGTATTTCGCAAGTGTCAGACAGAACGTACTCCGACACTGCTGGCAGAAGCGAGCTGCGTAACTGTGGCTACTGGACGAACACGGCCGTATGGCCATTTCAGAAAGAAACCTTGGACCGCCCCGATCCTCGCCCTTTAACAGAGATAAGGTTACGGGGCCGTGGCAGTCGATTGCCCTAAAGGCCTACAAGGCTCTGTTTAGCTTTCTGAGAGCGACTGGCTTGAGGGACCAGTTGTGCCAGTGCCCCCTCCACCCCTCTGTTTTTCCCCTTTTCAGTCCCCTCTTCCCCTGTGCAGGGTAGCCAACCAGAACACTCTTCTGGTTAACATCCCTGCCTTCCCTCTTCCTTTTATTGCGAAAGCAATACTACTCGCACTTTCACGCCTTTGCCGTGCCGCGGCCGGTGACCACCATCGTGCCGCGGCGGTGACCACCAATGACCTTCATTTGACCTTGACTGCATTAGATTGGATTAGATTAGACTGGACTAGATTAGATTAGATTACATTTGAATAGATTAGATTACATTGGATTGGAAAGGAGTGGATTGGATTGGAGTTGATTGGATTTCATTGGTTTGGATTGGATTATCTAACCGATGCATCACCACAAGTCTAACCACAAGCACCACCATCAGCTACACTACCAGCTGTACCATGGCGTACGTACGGATATTGCTTTCGCAATTACCGGGCTTAACCAAACTAAGCCACAGCAAATTTTATTTATCTCTGAACTGATCTTCAAAAAGGAACAGCGCGACTTTTTACTGGGACGAAAGGAAAGACACAACAAGCGTCGTGAGCAGCACTCTCAAAGCATAGACTTTCTCAATATCACCTAGAGGCAAAAAGTTGGCGCCACCGTCTATGCGAGTTTCATCCACAGCGGGAATGCCGGGAAGGCGAGGTTTCTTATCTGGCTTGATTTGAATTAGGCTGAAAACGTAGACTGTGCCTCGAAATCTGCAGGTACGCCGCAATGTTCACCTCTGCCTGCGCGCAGATTACATTATAATATTCGTGCGCTTTTCACTTCTTCAATAAATTTAACAAAAGTGTTGGGCTGGTATCGTCAATGTCGCAATATTTCTTTGAGTTTTGCCGGGAGAAGGCATATTATTAAGGTAGAATTCACTTTCATGCCCAACAATGCCTAAGCCTAATATCAGTACTTCGACTTCCCGGCATTCCCCGCACCTCTCCATGGAAGTTCACGTGTTTGAGCTTCGTTCATTGGCGCAATCCGGGACGCCGTTTAACGCAGGAGACGCGTGAACAACGGGACAAATAAAAAAAAAATAAATAAAAAAAGCATGGACGTGGGGAACAGCTTTTGGCATAATTAGTTTTAAGGGTACGTCAGTCGCTGGTTGCCACTGCCGTTAATGTGCCGTCAGGTCTTCCACGGAGGACGCTAAGGCTACTTCCGTGATTTGAATGTCAAAGCCTCTTCTCATCGTCAGTTCACCTGCGAGGTTCAATTAAGGCATTCCTTCCTTTCTGATGATACACCTGCTCAGGGAACTCATACGCTAGGTTCAATTTTACTGACGATTGACCGTCGAGCAAGGCTTAGAGCCGAACGGGCGACGGCGCTCTGTGGACTCCCTGGCAGCGTTGCAAGACGCTGTCGCGTTCCGCTCTTAGAGGCCAAGCTTAACATCTTAACCACACATCAGTAACACAAGCCGAAACACCGCGCTTAAAGGGTCAGTCTACTCACCGAGATGAGTGTATAAATAATGGCATATTCTGGTAGTTGGCACCCTATAACATCAATAACGAGGGGTCTGCGCCCGGTTTAGGCAGGAATTTATATTTTATTTCGGCGTTAAAAGTCGCGTAAAAAAGCATGATGGTGACCCCAAACGTTCCTTTTGTTCAAGAAAGTGGTAGTCTTTTTTTGCAGAAGCATAAGTGAATATACTATGTACCATTTGTATGCCCCAATGTCAGAGAAACGCACGTTTTGTTCTAGTAAACAGTAGAAGGCGTACCGCTCGCTTTTTCTGTAAATCACATGAATATTTATAGTTACACGTACGCAAAACACAGGCACATTCCCACTTTTAGTTCAGCGTATGCTAGCAGAGACGCAAAAGTAAACAGCCTATAGTGGCGCCATCTGGTCGTCAGGACGGGAACCATTGCTGTAAACAAACCGACTCTCCACTTAAGCCTACGAGCGGCAGAATCGTCACTCTAATTATTAAAATAAAGCAAATTTATCTCTTATATGTTTTCTTATAGGCGAGATGAGACGAAGAGAAAGACAGGCGCCCAATTTATGGCCAGTGAACGCACTGAAAAAGGCAGCAACAACGAGAATTCAGTCCGAAGCGAGAGGTCCGGCTTCGACGGGCGCCGCCACGTTTGTCTCCGCGCGATGGAAATCCAGATGGTTGCCAGATGAGACTACCATCTCATACAGATGTTTTCCCACATTAGTAAATTCTATTTTAAAATGTTCTACCACACTACTTGGCACCACAGCTGGCTAAACGGTAATTTGAGCAGAGAGCTATCGGTTGCCGCAAAGAAAATATGGTCGATAAAATTCAGTAGACTGACCCTTTAAGGCTTTCGCCTCACCGCACTTTAGGACAACAAAGTGCCCCCCTGAATTTTTTAACCATGGCATCTTCTGAACTGTGCGCCCTCCGCCTCTGTGTGTGTCCACAGAACGCTTCGACGATTGGCTCAAGGACGTGCACCACGAGTACCTCAAGCTGGTCAGCTGGAGGAGCCCCTTGCGCACTGCCCTGCTGCTCACGGTGAGTGGACTGTCCCTGTGTGCTACGCACGCCTCCTTATCGAATCTAAGTCCGCATTTAGAATCTCTGTAGCAACACCTTGCTTGCATTATAAACCTTTTCAAAAGGAGGTCGATGGGCGCCCCAATATTGGGCACTGGGCTGTGCTCGTTCCCTACACAGCCCAGAAAATCCTGGCGACTGAGCGAAAGCAACGAAGTCGAAACTCACTGTTTTCCTGCGCAGTGAAATATAGCGTTAAACAGTTTATCGCGGCGAAATTCTAGAGGCCCGTGTACTGTGCGAAGTGAGTGCACGTTAAAGAACACCAGGTGGTCGAAATTGCCGGAGCCTTTCACTACGCCATAATTCATAGCCTGAGTCGCTTTGGGACGTTAAACCCAACAAATCAAATCTCTTAGAGCACAGTATATTGGTCATACTTGCTGTTTAACACATTTGTAGGACAACTGCTAAATTCCACATTTAAAGAGTCATGTCAATGAAGAAGCTTCCATAGTGGCATCTGTTATACCAGACAGTGCGACACAACCGCGCAGGGGGAAACGTCCGCAGTGTGCTTCAGTTGCACTATTTGCCGGAGTGAGAGTCGCGAACGCTCCTCCCCTGTAGCTTCCTCTTCACTGGCAGCTAACTCACAGAGATACTTGAATGTTTCCGCATCTCTCCGCCTTCCCCAGGTGTTGTTGTTCGCGACCTGGGCGGGATGCCTTCTGCAGCTGCTGCTCGCCCCGGCTGTCGCCTACCTCATTGCACAGCTCTTCGGCGGGGGGTAAGTGACGCAGTGAACAGTTACGAAAACACTGGCCGGAGGAGTCGCATCCAGCAACGCTCACCACTTGAACGCTTCCGTTCAAGCCTCTGGTGTCGTACCTATGACGTCTTGACCATGGTTGTGGCATGCAAATGTTTTTGCCTTTCTCGAGTGATAGTGAGCAGAGGTCTTGTTTGCGCGTTTTTCTTCCAAGGCACTGCGTATCGTGTCTCTGACTCTTAAGCACTTCTTCTACCTGTACATAGTTAGTCTTCATAGACGGATCCTTCTAACTTCGCATGCGTGTGAACAATAACTGTGCTATTTTAATTTAGTTATCAGCCGATAAGCTCCCCTAGGCGTTGAGTTAGTCTTCATAGACATATCCTTGTAGCTTCGCATGCGTGTGAGATGCATTTCCAAAACGGGCAGTTCCTTCCCTTTCTCTACTGCGCTCTGGAAAGACTAATATTTTAGGAAGCGTTCAATTTGGAATGATCATGTTGATGATTGCTCCTGGTTGTAGTAGTGGAGGTAGCGCAGAAATTAGGAATACGGTACATTAGCAATTTTTCGAAAATAAATGCAGATGGTTCTTTTTGAAACCTACCAAAGTGGTTACACAAGTATGACGCTGCTGTGTATTGTTTTTCTACACGTTAAAATGCAACTATTAGATTCTCGAAAAATTATCAACGTCGAGGCATAAACGAAAATGAGCACTGAAAACATTCTTTCTAAATCTCTCTCGTTGTGCTTTGCCTACGAGGTCTGTCTCTTTGATAGAAAATGACTTCACTTTTGTGAGCTTCTGTACGTGGTTTGTGGAGCTGTTTTTCATTGTTACTTTGTCTCTACTTCTAGCAGCCCCGTCGTTTCCGACCAGACTAAGGTGAGTGTTCGCGTTTCTCCTCTGACATTTCTCGCCCTTGCGGTCAAGTATCGCAAGAGATTTCGCGCTCTGCCTCTGTGCTCGGAGGCGAAAGACACCTCAGTGTTGCTGTGGTAGTTGTCATTGGGGCACGTGACTTTGTTGAGCGTTTTATCAGAGAAACGTGTTTGAGCGGATCTTGCTGCACTAAGGAGTCGAAGGTCAAAATTACTCGTAATTTTATGATTTCTTCTTCACCGGAGTAAACACTATTTCACTATTTCATAGACTTCAGACACAAACTCAACCCAGAGGTAAGAGCTGATCTGGCGAACAATTTCCTCCTAGATACTTTTCGTTCTTATAAAGCTCTGCATTGGTAGTGACAACATAAATGTGCGCTTGTCACAATTCTAAAGTTGGCATGAAGATAGCAGACCTAACATACTTCAATTTGTAAAACAACAATACAATCAACACTCTTCACTGCATGAAAAAATGGATGCAGCTTCCTTTCGTGTGCTCTTGCGCACTTGTGTTTATACATCAAATAATAAGATATACACAGCTTAAGAACTCAGTGGCTTTTCCCAGTGCAAGCATCTCCTTCCAGCCAATGCGCCTGCCGATTCTGATGTCCATGCTAGCGTGACAACGCCAGGGAGCGGCGCCACAATGGAGAGAAAGGTCCACGATCACAGAGGGAAGGGATCATCCCCTTTCATCTACCACTCCCTGCGTTGTCACACCATCAGGTGCATGAGAATCAGCCGACGCCATTGGCTGGAAGGGGGTTTTTGACGGGGAAAAGCTGCAGAGATCTTAAGTTTCATCCGACTATAGAGCAAAAATATGCATGGACAGCAGAGAACCGACAGGATCCTGCCCTTGCGTCTCTTTGCCCTGTCGTTGTCCTGCGCTCTTTTCTAATCGTGTGGTCCTGTCACTCTGCGGTTAACATTTAGTGCGTTGACTTCGCTTACCTGTGCGGTGTGAATACAGCTGATGCCTTCTTTCATTCCTAGCAATCATTTGCTCGGCTCCATAATGAATTATGCCCACACGCAATAACTTCTAACACTGTGCTGTTCATTAGAGTTTCCATCATTCCACTGTGTGCCGCCACGGAGAATTTTGTATCCTAGCCCACATGCATACAGCACCAGCTTTGCGGAAAGTAATTCGCAGCTGCTAAGAGCCCACATGACAAAATCAAGCTGTCCAAACAATGCAATCATAGCCTTGGCTCTCCTCTTTCAACCGCCGTCCAGTCACGCAAGAGAACCTTTCCCGGGCGCTTCTTCAAGCCGGCGAATGACCTCATCAAGGTCTTGAACCTCGACATGCGAGTCTCGGTGAGGAGTTTGTCTTTTTTCTCATTTGTCACAGCTCTTTCAGTGTGTATGAGTGAGTGGGTGTGAGATGAAAAAAGGGAAAGGAAACCTTTTCATAAAGTCTGACCTGACGATCCAGCGTAACCTGGTGTCCCATGCAAGAGAGAAAGCCAGCCATGACAATTGGAGTCTTGAAATAAGGTCACCACCAGCATGAAAAGACCTCGTCTTTATTTTGAATTTTCAATAAATGTTTCTACTACTACTACTATTCATTAAGCAAGAATGGGCAGGGTGTTACTACAATAGGATGCAAACCAGGAAAGATGGACCAAACACATTTCAAGGAAGGCTCCTGAGCCAGTCTCGGTCCTAACATCGAAGATGGCTGGAAGGTGTCTCCATGAGCACTCGCATTGTCTGTTATTGCCTTAAGTGCAGGTCACGGCAAATCACCTGTCTTTCTGTGTTGCCTCATCGCATTAAGGCTTTACAGCAAAAAGAATAAGCAGTGTATTCAGTATGTTTTGCGTCAATCACTAACATTTCCTTCTCATTTACCCTAATATTTTTGTTCATGTTCCACATTGCAGAAAACGTTCGAGGAAATCTCGACCGTTTTTGACAAGGCCGAAAGGTAAGCTAAAAACTAAACAGATTATTTATTTCACTTAAGGTGTCATTGTAATAAATTCGTCGGATCAATTTCGTACTACGACGAAAGCAATCTGTTCTTTAGACCGCATGCAGTATACAATTTAATGCAATTCACATGTCTTTGTGCCTTGCGTACATGCGTTCATTTCCTTTTATACTTCCCTGCATTTCTCTCTTGCTTCAGAGGCTGCATGGCAGGGGATTAACATGAAAACGATTCCCCCCCCTCCCCCCCCCCCCCCCCCCGCACCATAAAGAGAATAGTTCAATTGCAGACATCATAGGCATAGCCTTACTTGTTTGCAAGGTTAATCGTTTCAGTAGCTACGCCTTCCTTCGTCAGTTGCGTAAGGCAAAATATAGATTATTACACACCATGTCACGTAAGTTAGTCGATGCCGCATAAGATCACCGCCAATTTCTGACCGCCTTCAACACCGCCTTGGCTGCGCACAATAGCCACTTGGTTTCGACGATCCAACTGCAAGTTTCCTTCACCCGCCCCTCCGTATTCAGTGCCGCGCGCACTAAACAGCTACAGTCGGATACAATTCAATACCGAAGCGGCTTTTCCCCGTCAGAGGACCGCCTTCCAGCCAATGGCGTCGGCCGATTCTCATGAGCCTGCTAGCGTGACAATGCAGGGAGCGGCATTACAATGCAGGTGGGGGACTATCCCCGGCTATGGAGAGAGGGGACTACCCCCTTTCATCTGCCACTCCATGCATTGTCGCACTACAGGCTCAGGAGAATCATCCAGTGCCATTGGCTGGAAGGGGACTGTTTGACGGGCAACAGCCGCTGCGTTCTTGAGCTGTGAACGACTACAGCGTGACGATCTCTAGTCATGAAGGGAGAGCACTATCGCTTCTCATCTGCTACTTCCTTCATTTTTGCGCTAGCAGGCTCATGAGAGTCGCCAATGCCACTGGCTAGAAGGGGCCCTTTGGCGGAGAAATTCCACTTCGTTCTGTAGTTGCACCTCACTGTAGCGTCCAGTAGCAACCATATCAGACACGAGCAAACATCGTAGGTTTCTCAGTTAGGCATCAGAGTCTGAAGAAGCGGCTCGTGGCACCTTCTCTCCCTTGCCTCTGCGTACAATTGCGTCCTAAAAGATTTCATTTCGTGGGCGCCGTTTCCTACCGCTCCTTTTTCCGGTGTTCAGCGCACTTTCTTTACTCCCTGTGTGCTTTGCGCAGCCTTTTCTCTTGGAAGAACGCCAGCACCACGTTCTTCTTCATGCTGGCGCTCATGGAACTGACGGTGTTCGCCTTCTGGCAGGGACAGGAAGCCGCGGTGCAGGTCGCAGGTAAGGACCTTGGCGCGCAGGGTCGTTCTTTTTTGTACCTTGCCTCATTTGTTTCATAGTGACCAGTATTAAAGCCACGTTTCCTGTTTCCGCGTACAATGACGTGATGCATGATATGCGTGACTGCGGGCAGCTGCGCTGTGTGGTACGAACACAGTGGCATCACGAGTGACTGCATAGTGACGCGAGGCAAACACACAGGTACCAGACAGAACATTACCATTGTATACAGCTTTGAAATGTGACGCCACTGAATCTCTCGTTACGCAGTGGTAAGTGCATTGCGAGTTTATTTATTCATTACACTAGCACATCTTATCGAGTCTTCTCCGATGCGTATTATTCAGACAACATGGACTACAGATATTTGTTAGCTTATTTACGAGAGCAGCCAGACGTTGTCTGGACAGTTGCGACTCTTGCCCATCGAAAAAACGTTTTTATAGTAGTATACCGCAAACAAGAAAAGAAAATGAAGGCTTTTTACAGCAGATTTATGCGTCATACTTTATTAACTACAGTCACAATAGTCTAGACTTCTGATGCCGATTGTTGCCCAGGGGCTCTGAATGTCAGTTAGCGAAAGCAAGAAGTGCAGTTACCTTACAGATTATGCCACACTGAGTAAGCATTTCGGCAATACTTTCAAACGCAGCAGGAGGTCGCGCTCGCATTTAGGGCCGACGGCCCTTAAGGTTTGCTTTGTTTTAACCCTCTGTACGCGCGTTGCGTTTTCAGTGACGGGCATCCTGCTGAAGTTGTTCGTTGTGGACCAGGTGTTCAGGCGCTTTCCCCACCTGGCGGCCAGGTACGACCTGATCGGCCGCGCCTGGAACAAGCTGCCTGTGCGTGACGCGGAAGTCACCGGGCGACGCGAGAACCGCGGATAGACGCCGGCAGGCGCACCTCGCTCTGCGTCGGGCTCCCTTCTTTCGATGGCAAACGCAGACCCCAGCTTCCAACCCTAAGAGGCCAGGCATCACTCACTGCTGTTAGCTGAGCCCAAACCGATCCCTTAAGGGTGGGAATCTATTTCGAGATAGCCGGCTGATCTGCATTGCCAAGACTGGGAGCCTATGGACGCATGCTATGGCTGCCAGGAGAGCGACACCTACGCCAGATATCTTTGGCGAAGAAAGCGCACTATGGCGTTTCGCACCTGAGCTACCCCGCCATTGCAAGAGGTTGTCGCCTAGAGCTGTGCGCCGTGAGCACATTTCCGGCTTTGTTTTCTTCTTGTATAACTCGTTCGAGGGCACTGTGCAATAAAGCCCGTCCTGCAGTCTCACAATCTTGCTGTGTCGCACTTTAATATATCGCCCAGGTCGCACCAAAAGAACCGCAAGTTTCTACGTATGGTGAATGCTGTAGCAGGTAACTACCTCTGCGGATGTAACTTGAAGCTCAAGCAACATTGGAAAGTGAGCATGTAGCTTGGCTTAAAGGCTGCTGAAATGTTTTTCAGGAAAGTTGAGTTAAAACTGTCAATTTACTTATTTCTTGACCTATAACCCTGATGTCATGCACCATTTAAGATGCATTCAAGCATCTTGAATCCTCGAAAATGGGATTACGCCATCACGGCCTTGCAGAGGCTCTGGCTGCCACCGGCGAATGGCCACGGGAGCTGTGACATTTGAACTGCGCTCTACCCTAGCGCTCTAGTAACTACCAGACGGCACATGTTGAGCTGCCTTCTAGTCGTGGTCATTCTAGCAATGAAGTTGAAGAGCCAGAAAAAATCCTGCATGGCGGTGATGGGGAAAAACATTTATCGTATATTTTTACAGAGAGGTGATTGGGGTAGTGCCCCATTGGCCCTTTCCCCTCACAATACTAGGTGGAGCCCCATTGGCAGGCAACGCCGCCCGCGATTGTTGAACCAAGGCCTTTTAGGTCTTTAGGTCGTGACAGCCGACCAGAGCCGCCTCCTAGTCCTCTCTGGTGGGGTTGGGGGGGGGGGGGGGGGGGGGGGATAGATGGGTTTGTTCGACACGCCCAAACCATGGGGAAGGTGTCAGCCATCTCCCCACGGAACTGGCACGCGCCATCAAAAGATGTGTTGAAATGTTTATGTAGCAACGAAGTGATATCCGTTCGGCGTTTTAATCACTCGCCACCACACATTCTTTCTCTACAACACAACAACCACCATTTATTTACATGGATGAGAAAAGGCGGCACATTCCATCATCGACCACGGCAAGTCGACCACACAGCACACACTCCTAACACACACTGTCAACTCACCCTGACTGCCACACGCCCTCTGCCGACTCACTGACTGACAACCCGTCCCTACCCTTTCCCAGAAAGGGCATATAATCGCCTCCGAGGTCGTCGTGCGGGGAGGTTCGGTGCGTTCGACGCCCGCTGGTCTCAAGGTAAGGGGGTAATGCCCTGTGCGGCTACCACCGTCCGTTCTAACACTCCCCCCCAGAATGCGTGGAGCGCATTCTACAGTTCTGTCAACTCCAGCGGGTAAAGGAGCCGCACCGGCCTTCGGAGAACGTACGTGACTGTCCCTGCCGTTGAAACCAACGAAGCATCTGAGGGGTCGAAGCGGGCGGCTCCCCATCCGCCGTCGGCAGAGTCGTTAGCCCTCTCCCAAGGAGAAAGCTTGATAGGGTTGGGGGGTTGCCCTCTCCGACCTCGTTGTACACATAAGTCAATGGCCGAGAATTTACAACCGCTTCAACTTCGCAAAGGACAGTGGCTAAGTGTCCAGTTTCTAGACATTTCTTCCCGATCACTTTTCTTAATGCCATCTTCACTGAGCACACCATCCTTTCGTAGAAACAACCCCCACATGACGCCCGTTCAACAATAAAGCGACCCTCAACTTCTGCACATGCAAAACGGTCCACATCTGGGTGGCGCAGCCACAGTTCGGTCCGTTCGTTTGCTGCTCGCTTCAAGGTCTGCGCGTTGTCCGATCTTCTGGTAGCGGTCCCGTCGGAGCACTTTGCGGCGGAGCACTGAATTGTTGACAAGTGGCACCAGCACGCACCACCTTTTTCACGAGCTCTCTGCCGCGCAGGGCCCAATACATCTCGCACCGTTGCACGAGCGTGTCGCTTGCTCCGGCGTGCAGCATGTGTCGGTGTGCGTCGATCGGCAGGAGGGTGGAATACGGATGGTTCTTCGGCAGGATGATGGGGCTCTTTTTGTAGGTTATGTAACCCTCGTCCTACTTCGATCTCGCTTGTGTTTTCTGCCGGTGTGTGGATAATTCCCAAGCTATCCAGCTCCCAGAACTCTCTGGGAACAACCGCTCTGTCATTTTCTTCTACTGCGGCTTGCAGAACGATCGCCTGGGCGCAACTCATGTTGAATTCCAATGGCAGATCGGGATCAAGATTTTCTGCTCGGTTTGGATCAGTCGTATTCCAATGGTAAAATGGGAGCGCGAGTTGTATGTTCCAATGGCAGATCGGGATCAGGCGTAAATCCCGGATCGCTCCGTGGAGCAGCGATACTTGATCCGCCGAAATCGGCAGATTTGACCGGAACCTCGCGTGACGTTTTCTTTTCCGCCGCGTCTGCTTCCGGTCGCGACCGGCAGCAGCCGCTTCGTTCCTGTCGTCACTACGTGGTGAACCGGGCGAGCCGGGACAGCCGGGCACTTTCCAGTCAACAGTGGACGGCAATGATCTTGCTTCAAGCCGTGCGGCACTAATTTTGCTTCATGGAAGTGACAGTTCCGACTCGGGCACTGAAAGCTGAGTCCAGCAGTGAATATTCGTCCGAAACGGACAGCGAGTGTGAAGCTGCCAGCGTCAGAAAAATGCGCTAATATTCTTTGTTCGCGTTCATAACAAGCCCTGGAGTAGAGGAACGTAACAAATGAATCATTTTTGAGGATCGTTGGCCAATACCGAGGTGCTGGTAGAAGTGATAACTGCGATACAAGCAAATTTCTTCCTGATGCCCAGTGCGGCTGGCCTGCTGTCTGCTAGCTCCGCTGCTGGAGGCGTCGCAGAAATCGATCATGTCTTTATTTTATTATGAGACGAGGAACACAGTAAAACGGTGACGCGAGTAGCACCTTTACTACAGCGCTGGCCAGTTCCGAAGCGCCCTCAGCTGCGGCATCGATGAAAAACAGTTAGGCTTAGCGACGACTACGGCAGCCAGGGAGAAACGTTGTCCGGGGGGCAGCGCAGTTCGTCGCTCGGCGTGTCCGCGGGCGGCGTCGTTGCCGAAAGCTCGACTGTCTCGTTGATTGGTTCAGCGGCTTGCGTCTCGCAGTCGCAAGGCTGCAAAATCTAGCAGCGAGTGACTTGCCTGCGCGTCGTCCGCCACTTCTTTCGTGAACGGTGGACAGGCTCACGGCGCTCCGAAGACCGCGGCCGCATACTCGCGTGTTCACGGAGAGTAGACCATCCTGTACATACGCTTTGGTTTGGGCTTTACATTCCGGCCTTCGTACTACCTCCTTTTTGTTTCGCCGAGAAGGCGTCTGTCAAGGCAGAGATCGCGCCTCGCGCAACTCCTGTCGCACTCGAACACGAAGCTAGCCGGGCGTTGGGGCGTCCGCTCCGACGGCGCTGGTGTCGCGCTCCCGAGGGAGCACTGGCAGTCCAATCGCAAAATGGGAGGTGGCGAAGCTACGCGCTCCGACGCGCTCCGTACGCGATCCTACGGAGCGGTCTCGATCTGCCATTGGAATTCAGCATCAGTATCGGGGAAGACGAACTGCTCTTTCCTTGCACCGCCCATCCGAACAATGTCTCTGATGCGGTCAGGCTGCCCTTTAGACGACGAATTCGCCCTGTCACCACTCCCCAGTAATGGTCCGATACGATCAGAATATTGATTGAGCGGTGTTCTAGCTCCTTCAGGTCATCGCCTAAACTGCAGCCAAGGTAGTCTAATTCTTCCATGATTCTTTCGTCTGGGCTTGGGAGATCCTGTTGACAGATGGTCGGTGCTTCGAGAGCGTCAATCTCGTACCTTCTGTTATTTCGCCTGCTTCGCAAAGTCAGCTGAACCCTTCGAAAGGTGCGTTCTTGTTTACGGCCTCCAAACACGCCGACAGTTAGGGTTTCGGTCCCGAGCAGCTTGCAGTTTAGCTCTTTTTATAGCTGTTCGGTAATAAAGGAGCGCTGGCTACCAGTGTCAAACATAATTCTAGCCAGTTTTCTCTTCTTCTGGCTCTCGGCCCATACTGTCACTGTTTGGAGCAGGACCGCCGGTGTCGCGCCACACTGTGTTGCTTGCAGGCTTACTGGACTAGAGCTTCCGTTTACGTCCTCCTGTGTCTCATGCGATCGAGCGTCTCGCCGGTCGGGAATGAAGCTCGGGTCGCACATCGTTGCGGCATGCCTGCCGCGATACTTGCTGCAAGATAGCATGCTCTTGCACATCCTTGCCGTGTGTTTTGGCCTCGTACATCGGAAACATCGGCCGTGCTCCCGTAACATGCGTTTCTTCTTTGCCAGCTCCCTTGCGGTGGTGCAATTCTCTGCTGCGTGCAGTTCTGACTTGCACAGGAAGCATTCCACGTCCTTCGTTGTGCCATGCAAGGCTGCCGCCGACGAGTGTCGAGGCTTGGCAGGATACGCTGCACTCTTCACCTGTTCATGCGCCTGATTACGGGACATGGACTTACCAACTGCGTCGTTGGGTTGCCTGCCCGCCCTTTCTCGGCACTCAACTTCGATCCGAAGAAATTCCATAAGTGCGCGCAGCTCTTTCTTATGCACCGATTCTGTTCTTGTGTCGGAGCTGGTGTCGATGGTTGAGACGTTGCCGTTGCTGGAGCCCTCTGCATCCTTCGAGGCCATCATCCTGTTGCACAGCAGGCTCAGGTCGGTCGGAAGCGCCAGGAGCACAAGAGGGTAGAGCATTGCGCAGTACGATTCTTCGCCCCCACCCAACGCCTTAAGACCTCGCATGTGAGCCTGAAGGCTGTCATACCAGCGCCGCAGAGTGTGGGCACTGCCTGTCGACAACACCTGTGCAGCAGCCATGAGGGCCTCCATCTGGTCCTGGATGAGGATGGCTTGATTGGCGAATCGCTGCTTTAGGATATCAATGGCGTGGTTGTAGCACTCCGCCGTCAGTTGCAACCCCTCGATGGCAGATGCTCCGTCTCCTGTCAGTACAGATCGCAAATACTGAAATTTCTCTGCTGGTGATAGGTCCGAATTCTTGTGGATCGATGTTTCAAATAGCTCCCAAAATGGCTGCCAATTCCTTCTTTCGCCATTATCTGGGATCCTTTCACTAAATCTAACATTGCTAAATTAGACAGAGTCCGAAAGAAAGCAGCACGGTTTATTTACAATTCATATAACCGCACATCTATCACTGCACTTCTTAATCAAAGTGGTTTGCTTCAGGTCTCTCACAGAAATCGCATCTGCCGTCTAAAATTTTTATTTCAGTTAATCAAAGGTCAGTACAATATTGACACACCCAATATTATATCGTTGTCCTCAGGGTACAACACAAGACAACGCCATGATTTTACAGTAACACCATTAAACGCACTAATTAACAAGTTTCAGTACTCCTTTTTCCCCAGAACGATTACAGACTGGAATAATCTAACTAATGATGCAGTAACCCAAACTTCACTAAAAAGGTTTGAAAGCCACTTTTAATTTTTTTATAATGTCGTACCGCTACATTTTTTTGTTTCGTTTGTACTTTTTGAAATTGTGTTCTTGATCTTAAAGCGACACTGAGGAGAGCACTATTAATATTTTTTTTATAGGAAAATCCGATATTTCGGCATGTCATGGCTTTGTTGCCACTTGGCCGGCAGCGAAAGATGCATTTATTTCTAAGAAATTTGGATTCGAAGTTGAAAAAGTTTTTCCCGCCGCTATGATTCAAACTTGGGATTCTCCTATGACGACACAGGACTAAGAGACGTGAAACATGACGTGCGCATGACGTAGCGCAGACTCCGTGATTTCTGACGGCCAGCAGCGCGGCCTAGCAGCAGCGGAAAAGACAGCTACCGCCGGCCGCACGTTGAAGGCATCTATCGGCTATTGCGGCCGTCGCTACAGTCGCTTCGATTACGTTTGCACTGGCGTTTTGCCAGCGTTACGATGGATCTCGTGGTGGTGGTGGTGGTGGAACTTTATTTCCAGCGGATATAGAGGAGCGACCCGAAGTCACCCCCCGCTTAAACGGCGGCCGCTATCCCTTGGGCAGCGGCGGCGTCTTCAGCCAGCTGGAGGAGCTTGATCTGTGTCCCCGGGTCGGGGCTGTGCAATAGAGCCTCCCAATGATCAGAGTCGGTAATGAAGCGACTCGCGGGTAGGGACTGCGGGCAGTTCCAGATCATATGATTTAGATCGGCTTTGGCATCACAATTTTTGCATTTGTCTGAGTAGAGTCCATCCGAATAGAAGCTACACAATTGGGGATTTGGATAGGTTTTAGTTTGAAGTTTACGCCAGGCTTTGGCCTGTTGCTTGGAAAGCGTTTTATCTGCTGGGGGAAATCTGAGTCTTGCAAGTCTGTAGTGCTGCAGGATTTCTCTGTAAGAAAACAACCTGTCCTTGCCGGAGTATAGGGCGGGTGGACTGCACGACCCAGCTCGGAGGGACAGTTCTCGAGCTAGGTTATGAGCCACCTCATTACCAGCAAGGGAGGCATGAGCAGGCGTCCAGATTAGGCGAATGCGCCGCGTGGGCTGATAATTTAGCAGAATCCGTGCTGCTTGCGGAGAGATTCTTCCAAACGTGTAGTTACGTATTGCCAATTTTGAGTCGCTGACAATGGTTTCTGCCGAGGATCCCGCAATGGCTAGAGAATGGCTGTTTCTTCTCCAACATGTGTGTGCTGAGTGCGTATAGTGCCCCAGGTTATGAATGTACCACATTCCGTGGTGACCACAGCTACCATCTTGTCAGCCGAAGAATCTGCTGCATCAACATATACCACAGAGGTATCATTAAGGAAACGTTTGCCTAATGATTTGGCTCTCTCTGCACGACGTTCAGCGTGGAAATCGGGGTGCATGTTCCGAGGTAGTGGAGGAATGACCAGAAGCTGGCGTATATGCTTGGGAAGGTCAGTTGTTGGTCCGCCTTGTCGTTCGTATGTTATGCTGAGTGTGGACAGAATGTGTCTGCCAGTTGGTGTGGCCGTTAGTCGTTCGTACTGCGAGACGGTTACCGCTTCAATAATCTCACTTAGGGTGTTATGAAGACCGAGACCTAAGACTTTCTCAGTCGCTGTGTGCATGGGTAGCCCAACTGCCTGTTTGACGCATTTTCTGATTATGGCTTCCACTTTCTCTTTTTCAGCTGACTTGAGATGTAGGTAAGGGCATACGTAAGCGATGCGGCTGATCACAAAAGCTTGTACTAAACGGAGAGTATTGCTTTCCCTCAATCCCGAGTGGCGGTTACTAATGCGGCGAATGAGTCGCATAATTTGCTGCGAGGTTCCCTGAAGCTTCTGAATTACGTCACCATTGAAGCCGTGTTCTTGTAGAATTAGGCCCAAGATTTTAATTTTGTTCTCGAAGTCGTCAAAGAAGTTCTCGCAAATAGACACCTTTAGCATACCGTGTGCCTTGTTACCGCTAGCGGAATACCGGGAGCCCGCTTACCGCCGGAAAACAGACGCTGATTTGTCCCGATGCTTCAGGAGCGCGCCTAGCTGCCGGGCACGTGGCGCCATCTGGCGACGTCAAGGAGATTTGCGCATGCATTGGCTGCGCCTCAGTGATTCATGGCTTCTCGGTTCCTGGTGTTGCTAGAACCATTCGTTCTAGCAACACTGTTTTGTCCTATGACCTCATCACGCTTGTACTTGCGAGTTTGGCCTGTGGCGGCGATACCTGTATTTTGGTTCTTGCTCTTTTCTACGTTACAAGAGCTTTGTTGTCAGTACGAGTGGCGTTTTTGTAATCAGGAGCTGGTATTCTGTCTATACAAGCCAACTTCAATTTCTCCTCAGTGTCCCTTTAAATTGTTTGCTTGTTCCCGAGGTCGTTTTTGTTGTTTCCAGAATTTATGTATTGTCTGCCCACCCTGCGAAGGTCTTGTAAAAGATCGCAGTATCAATAAATAATAAATAAATAAAATAAATTTCAGGAGTTCAAATTTGGGGAGTCTTGTCTTGGCAGTCGTTCCTGTCGTTGGGCTTCGATCTTCGTTTGATTTTGTGCTTCCCATGTTCGTTCCTTCTGTGCTGCGTTTCGCTGCTGACTTCAGCTTGGCTAGAGAAGTCACGATCTTGTCGCCGTATTCGATGATGGTTGCGAACTGTGCGTCGGCTTCCTGTTCGGTGATCAAAGGCTCGATCACGGCGTCTACATCGCTCAGTTCACGTTGAGTCAATTGCAGACGCTCGATAATTACCTCCATATCCTCGGCGTTCGGTGCGGTAGACTTCAGCAGTGCTTCTGCCTCACCAACCAGACGCGTTGCTTGAGTTCGCAGTGCCTTCCTCTTCCTCTTCGAGATCTCCATGTCTGTCGAGGAGTCAATCTTGGCGGTCCGTTGATGTTGCAGAATCGTTCTCCCGGGTTTCGGCACCAAAAATTAGTGTAGCAACGAAGTGATCCGTTCGGCGTTTTAATCACTCGCCACCACACATATTCTTTCTCTACAACACAACAACCACCATTTGTTTACATGGATAAGAAAAGGCGGCACATTCCATCATCGACCACGGCAAGTCCACCACACAGCACACACTCCTAACACACACTGTCAACTCACCCTACCTCTGGTAGCATATACAGGAACTCTACTCACCCTGACTGCCACACGCCCTCTGCCGACTCACTGACTGACAACCCGTCTCTGTCCCCACTGCGACCATCCCTACCCTTTCCCAGAAAGGGCATATAATCGCCTCCGAGGTCGTCGTGCAGGGAGGTTCGGCGCCCGCTGGTCTCAAGGTAAGGGGGTAATGCCCAGTGCGGCTACCACCGTCCGTTCTAACAGTTTAAGCACCGCCGGACACAGCACTGTGTTAGTGAGAATTTTGATGAGGCGCTCGGCAGCGCGATCAAATCCCTTACAAGGGGCCGGGTAGCGCCGGTGCTCCTTGTAGTAATCGGTGATGTGTTTCAATGTAAGGGCCAGATTGTCTGATTGAGAAAGTAGTCATATGACGGCCAAGCAACGGAGACGAAAAGGCTTTGGTTACAGCGATGTTTCACATACTAGAGATACCCAAGAAGGAAGTGAATGGGGTCGCGTACTGGTCACCTTTGGTGTTCCCCTTTGAGCGTTCGCTGTGCAGTGACAACAAAGAACGAAGCCGAATTGGGCTGCGCTAGTACCAATGCAACCATTGTTAATTCACCGCAATCCACCAGAATCTACACCCTTAATCCAGTACAATCACCCTAATTCACCGCAATTCAGTCTTAATGCACATCAAACAGCCAAACTCTATCTGTAGTCCATCGCTATCTACCGTAATCGTACTTATTCCTTCGCGCCGCAAGTTAATCAAATGTACTCGACTCTTTATACAACCTAATCCAGCTTAATCCTCCGTAATCGACCTTAATTCAACGCAACCGACCCGTAATCTAGCCCAATCCACCAAAATACTTCATCCACACTACTGCAACTTACTCCAATTCTTAATCCACCATTCCAGAGTTCTGCAATTCAATACACCCTACTGCGACCTACTTCAATGTTTAGATTTATATGTGTTTAACGTCCCAAAGCGACTCAGCCTATGAGGGACGCCGTAGTGAAGGTCTCCGGAAATTTCGACTACCTGGGGTTCTTTAACGTGCACTGACATCGCACAATATGCGGGATTCTAGAATTTCGCCTCCATCGAAATTCGACCGCCGCGGCCGGGGACATACCCATGTCTTTCTGGCCAGCAGCCAAGCATAACCACTGAGCTACTGTGGCGGGTCTAATTCAATGCAATGCCCTCTTATTTTTCCACAATACACAGTAATCCAACTTGTCCGCCCTACTGCAGCTTACTCCAAACTAATACGCTGTGATCGAACTTATTCCGAAATACTACAACCTAATTCAACTTCAACATAATTTACTCTCGAGCCACCACAACACAACTTAATCCTACGTATTCAAGTCTTAACCGCAATCTGCTAGAATACATCACAATCCAACGTAATGGTCCGTCTGGCGTCTGACGTTCGTACCATCGAAAAAATATGTCTGGGCTGCCGCTGTGGCTTAGTGGTTACGGCGTTCGGCTGCTGAACCGCAATACGCGGGTTCGATCCCGGCCGCGGCGGTCGAATTTCGATGAGAGCGAAGCTCTAGAGGCCCGTGTACTGTGCGACGTCATGAAACGCCCGGGTAGTCGAAATTTCCGGAGCCAAACACGACGGCGTCCCTTATAGCCTAAGTCGCTTTCGGACGTTAAACACCACAAATAAATCAACCACGAAGCCGTGCTTCCTCGTAATAAATGCAATGCGAGGCCACCGCCAGACTTCGAAATGAAGCAAAGGTAAGCCTCGACGAGTACGGTTAGCATAAGCTGCACTTGCCAAAGTAGTATTTTGCACTTTATAAACGGACGCCGGAGTGGAAATAATTCTGACCACCAGAGGATCTTTAACTTGCACTGACGCCACACAGCACACGGGTGTCTTTAGAGTTTCGCCTCCATCTAGCGCAGCAGCCGTGGCTGAAGTTCGAACCCGGGTACTCCGGAGGGGTGGATTAAAAAGTGACGACAGTTGCATCACCTCGTGGCGCAACCATTAGACATATGGTTTTGAGGAAGAAAATAGGCGCAGCAGTCACCTCACTTTATCAACCACACCGGGAAGAATGGGACGAAGGAAGGAGTGAAACAAGGAAGAGCTCGAAGCCATATCGCAGTCACAGAGTTAATAACTGAAGTGCGAACGCTGCTGGCGCCACCTGTTGCTGGTAGGGCAAAACACACTCCTGCGAAAACCCTTAGCTCTCTTTCGGGGCTCTCGGAGCCTTTCGTAGAGTTTTCGCTCCCTGGCTACAGATGCCGCCACTGCCTTTTGCGCAGCGGAACTCTGCTTTCTCGGCCCGCGACAACACCGTAGGTAGCTCTGTACTACAATTAAGCTAGCTGTTGATGTATCATACATATTTACATTCCAAAGCAGTGCTGTCGGCAACGAGGCACATGGTTGTGGAGAGCTCGAAATAATTGTGTCTTCCAGGGGCTCTTAAAGGGATACCAAAAAGTAATACTAAGCCAGGCTAGACTAAAAAAGGCAGGGTTCCCTGATAGCAATTCTTTCATTTTTACCTAAAACAACGCTTTTAACGCGATGGCGTTAAGTATTTCGCGTCGGAGAAAAGTCGGCGTTGTTGAACATGAGCGAGAAATCCACGAAAAATCTACTGAGGGGGAACACCAAGATCGCATGACCTTGCGGCGTCATGACAATTGTATTGACAATTGACAATTCACAATTGTAAATTTTCAAATATTTCCACAACCGTACAAAAGGTCATTCAAGCAGACGCAATCATGTAGGGATTGGCCTCGTTAAGCTCGCCAACCATGGTGTCCTGTGCCTGCATGACGTGGAACAGTGTTTGAAAAAAGGAAGTCCAAATTAAAGCTAATGCAAGGCAAACACAGCGTAACTATAGATACTCAAATGCTCCTCCTCCGTGAGCGGTGGCAGAACGTCTGCTGTAAAGGCCAAGGGAGGCGTGTGAAAGGCACCACCGCAACGCTCCTGAAATCGTCGGTTCAATGGATGAGCGCATTTCATTCCTGGGTGCTATACTTGCAGAAGTGGTCGTGCGTTTGTTTTCTTTGAACTATACGCTAGTGACTTCGAGATGAGACTTCCGAGATCATCTTCGAAGAATCGTCGGGACAAAGAAAAACAATCAAGAGCATCGGAAAATGATTTGAAAGTTGCGTCTGTTTAGACGGTAGAGGTTGCATGGACTATCCATACAGGACAAATAAATCCCTGTTAAGGCCGATTCACACGAGAGTCCGTTCGCCCGCGGCCCGCGCATCAGGTATTCATACGCCACTAAAAACTAGTCCGCGATCCCACGACCTCAAGCGGACGCGACGGACCAAAGGAGCAGACGACGCACCGGGTGTACCCACGACCTCAAGCGGACGCGACGGACCAAAGGAGCAGACGACGCACTGGGTGTACCACAGTTGCCAGATTATTTTAAAGTGTTAGGCAGGGCTGGTCGAACCGGTTTTTCCTCCCGACCCATGACTATGCGATTGAATGGAAGAAAAGCTTTATTGAACTGCAGAGGTTGTACCACTGATCTCCACTAGGGGAGCTGGATGCCGCATCGGGCGCCCGAAAGTGAAACCACCGGAAGTGAGCGGCCTTGTACCGGAAGTCAGCCTTTGGCAGTGCATGAAATCGGACGTCAGCACGGTTTTTCAGTTCCAGTTTTGTTTTCTCACTTAGCACTTCGTTTTTTCGCCGTTCTCGTCTTTTTCCATGGCAATGCCTACCTGTTGCGCCGTGAGCGAGGAGACCAGCGAAGTCTTCGAGAAAGACGTTTCAAAAATAAGGGCCCATTGCATCGCAATGGGACCTCACTAGCAGACGACAGGACGTCGCTACATACAGCTACATACAGCAAGTACGGAACCTCGTCTGCTCAGCTTTGTGTCGTCCCGTCGCCAACACTGCTCTTTACTGTGATGCATGCTCCCGCGCTCAAGCCCAAGTTATGCTATCAATGGGGGATAAATATCAGAAAGCATTCACCAGGCAGCTGACTTTGCAGTGATCATTTTACCGACTTATGTTTGAGCGAGGGCTAGGCTACTATCTGGTGAGGTGTCGACGGTGTTCAGTTGGTTCGCATTAGTGCCTCCAAAAGGTGTGGTACTGCTTTTTTGATGGAACGGGTTATGTACTGTTTCGTATTGTAGCAAGTTAAGCCTGAATTGGCTATTATTCGTGGTGCTTGGTGCAGTTCACTTGTAACAGCGCTTCTCATGCGCACTGCAGCATTCGTCTTTCTTCTCAGTCGTTCCTTTCGCGCTGTGCCTTTTCTTTGCTACACGAAAATTCGGTTTTAAGATGACCTAGCCTCATTGTTATCCCACTACTTCTCCTTCATGCTCGGAAGGCAAGAACCAGACAAGAACATAGTGTTTAATGCACGTACTCCTTTACCGCGGCAGGGTGAGACCTGCATGCCTGTTTTCTTCGGTTTCTCTAAAATTACAGGGTTCTGCACACAATGCTCGCATTTCTCGCGTTCAGCTTGCTTGCTCTTTTCATATAGCAGCAGTCATTACATGAGAGCAGCCCAAAAAACTGAGAACGAAAGGGCGAAAGACGCCACCTTTTGCATTGAAATGCACAGCAGACACCCGACTTCCGGGACAAGCAGACCAACTTCCGGTGGCTTCACTCGCGCTCGTCTCGGAAAGCGGGAATGCGGCATCCAGCCACCTAGTGGAGATCAGTGGATTGTACTGCAGAGTGGGTGCGGCCCTTTGTCCAATGAACTTGCAGAATTACGAGTGCCCTCTACAATTTTCCGACCAAAAACCCTCGTACCCAGACAGCAATCTCGCATTCTTCTTCGAAAAGGGAGAGGGGAGGAGTCCCTGTATCTGTACGGGAGGGAAATTGTTGAAAGGACACAATAGAGCCGAGGCGCGAACGACAGGAGCGGGTCGAGACAGGTCTGGAAAGGTACTCGTCAAGGGAATGCATCACTGTAACCTTTACACAACTTTCCTTTACACTCTACCTGGAAAGCTGGCAATGTACGGCGGGGCTTCAGGTTTACGCAGATTTGGGGGCAGTCACCCCGCACCTTTTCGAAGAAGGACACAGTGCAGGGCTGCTGACTCATCTCCCCTCGCGCTAAACCCTTCATGCAGCATTGCAGGAAGCGAAAACGTGTCTGTGAACGAGGGTTTTTGGTTGGAAAACATCTTCCGGTATGTCAGCTTTCCCGCAATTTTTGCAAGTTGTTCATTCCTCAATGGCCTGGGCCGTCTTGCTAGCCCATTTGCCAGAGCTAGCGCACGCATCTTCGTGGCCGCTAGTTCCCGCGAGGGGAGAAGCACCTGTGCTTCCGTGCATGACCAGTCCGCAGGCCGACAGCGCGTCTCTCAATGTGGTGACGCATGAACACGTGATGCGCGGGCCGCGGACGAACGGACCGTAGTGTAAATCGGCCTTTGGGGGACTACAAAAACAAAAGAGCGGATTTCGTCTTATATAATTTTCAAATTTTCGACCAAAAGCCAGTACCAGCGTTGCGGAACGACAGAGTAACAAAGTGGCTGGGGAAAGAAGTCGAATAACGGCAGGTATCTGCCCTGCCATCCGAAGACTGATGCGAGCACACAAAAAGGAGAGCGGATGGAACGGAGAGGATTTGCCGCGGATTTATTCGCGGGCGGTCGCGTCAGTCACGGTCCACACGGGCTTAGAAGCGGACCCACTCAATCTTCGCATGGGCGGATTTGCTCAGACCGGCCCGGAAGTGTTTTTTATCCGTGCTTAAGCTCCGGATTACGTCCCATGATCTCAACCCAGATCCCGCCCAACATTACACACTGTCTGGGTTAATCACGAAAGGCGCACTTACATGTCGCGTTTTTTTTGGGGGGGTAGTCGTTGAAATTGTGCTCCTGGTTCGAAAATGTGTGATTTTTTTTTTCGTGTAACTAGGTAATTCCGATTTTTGTTTTAATATCCTTCGGATTTACTTGTAGTGAGACTTGACTGAGTGCTCCAATATTTAAGCCTCGTCACACGTCGGAGGGCTTGCCCGGGGGATCAAAGTCACCCGGATTTCAATCTCTCAGGAAAGTTGATGGGCCAGCTCATTACCTGCAATCCCTGCTTGACCAGAGACCCGCCTTATGGTGTCCGAGGATGGTTAAAGCCTGTGTAAAGCTTCTGCCAGGCTATAGGAGATCTGCGAGTAGGTTACTCTGTTGCAAGGAATAGATAGCCGGCTTAGTGTCTGTATAGGTCGCGTAAGCGGGATACACACCAGCAGCCGGATTTATTTAGTACTCCAATTTGGGAAAACAGAAAACCTTTATCTGCTTTAGAAATTTTAATTCCCTCTCCTTTACGTCGGTAAGCTGCTTGTTTAACACATTAAAACTAAAAGAAAATAAATCAATGCCCGCAATCCATGCACGATCTTGTAGGGGAAATTCCACTGAAGATCAATCGAAGATGCGTAATTTACACGATTAGATAATTTCTTAATACAGCGTGCCAGTCTTTCAAACTTTGCAGTACGGTTTGCTGACATACAGAAGAGAGCCAAGCCAAATTTTTTATAAATCTCTATGTAACGTCCAGTATTGGTCATTTATGCATGCCGTGCAGTCGGTAATGATCTCTAGTGAATTAGCCGATATGTATAAAATATACTCTCAGTCAATCCTAGGTTAATCGTTTGAAAGCTTTAGTAGTTTCTGTTGCTGCTGATTCTCTTGTAGCTAAAGCCCAAGTGTGGAATCGATCATTCTCTACTTTACATTCATGGATCCCTGGGAGTCCTCATACCTCTCCTGGTGCAGTGGTGCAGCGGTATAGCGATGCGCCACTGCCCTGCTATGGCAAGTACTGCCACCGGTGGGGCTTGTGAGACACAGGTTGCCCTTGCCGAGCAACCTCCCGCGACCAATCATCGATTTAACTGCCACCTACCACTGTGGGCAGTTTGCTCACAATCCTCTTGGCAGGTTTCGATGACTCAACAAGGTCACGTCACCTAGGTGGCCCACCTGCCACCTATGGGTAGCGTAGGACACGTGGGCCATCCTACCCCGGCCCATTTTTCGACCACAACGCCCACAACGACGCCGACCACAATGTCGAATTTTCTACAGACCGGGATCCCTAACACTAACGCGTTGCTATAAAGCACAGTGTCAGTGTCAGAGGACCGCAGGCTGTTGAAGGAACCCATTAACGCTATGGCATCATACCCTCAAGACGGATCTTAAGTGTCACCCGAATTTTTTGTTGCGAAAGCAACACTATGCCCAGCGTATCGCCTCTTCAGCGTGGCCGCACTTTCGCCGCGGCGTTGACTCCATGAGTGACCTTGAGCCGTCGCCTAGCAACCCATAGCAGCTGCCGCCGCCGCGCTTCGCCAGATGGCGCCGCCGGCGCTCGCTTCGCCAGTTGGGCGTAGTAGAGGGGGAGGAGGTGTCACCTAACAACAAGCGAATCCTAAGCGTAGCCACGCTGCCGTTTCATTCGCAACAAAATCAGGTATAACCAGAGCTAAACCACTGCTATTTTGTTTTTGCCTCGTAGATTATGCTTGGAAGAAATTTGGAAGACAACGCAAAATAAATATAGTGTTGCGGCGCTTTAGCAATACCATGCACAAAAAGCCCCAGGCAATCCGCAACCTTTGCAAACATTGCATATTTTTCCATCTCTCTTCCAAATGCGTTCAGCCTTCAGTATCCTCCCCGTGCTGTCGCCTTTTTATGTCCCGCAAATTCTTCAGCACCCTTACGGTGCGTGCCGGATCCTCATTTGGAACTCCTCGTGTTCCGACGCCATAGGAACTTATACTATCAACGCGGGAGCGTTAAACGCCCCGCTGTTAAAAGAATCCTGTGTCGACGTTGCGAGCGAGAAATCGCGAGCATTTCTCTGGCAGGTGATGCCCAGAGAGCAACCTAGGAAGCAGGTGAGTCATCTATAGGTCACGTGACCTTTCGGCGTCATCCCAGCCTGCCCGCAGGATTGTGAGCAAACTGCACATTGTGGCCAGGGGCAGCTAAATCAATGACTGGTCGCTCGGAAAGAGCAACCTGGGCCGGACAAGGCCCACCGCTCGGTGCACTTACCATCGCAGGGCAGTGGCGCATCGCGTAATCGCTGCACCACTGCGCCAGGCGGGGTATGAGGACTCCCAAGGATCTATGAATGTAAAGTTAAGAATGACCATCTGCATATATAGGAATTAACCCATTACACTACCGCGTGATGCCCTTCAGTCGGAGTCTAAGTATCCCCTCCAATTTTTTCGTCCGACTTCCGTACGACGCGTTTTAAGGTCAGAATACATTCAACATTCTTACGGCGACAAGTGAGCGATTTTCGCCCGCCGCCGCCGATCTGGGCCCGCCAGATAGTGACGCGCGGCGTCCGGTGAGACCGGAAGCGGCAGCTGAAGCGAGCCAATAGCAGCGCAGAAAGCCCGCTCTTCCGGTTTGGCTGCCCCTGCCCACCGCCGCCAACATGGCCGCTAAGGCCGATGAGTTACGCAGGAATACTGGCACGGAAATGTTATTTTCGAGAAAGTAAACTCTCAATTACACATGAAATGTCGCGTTTTTGGGGGGGGGGGGAGGGGAGAACACGACTGAGTCTAGGATCGAAATGCCTGCATTTCTTCCCTGAAGCGACAGTGTCGAAGAAAACCGCAGCAAATGGTATACCTGCGGCTGAGCGGGCGTCCAAAGGTATACGCCACGGTATGCATTCTAGCACGCAAGTCCCTATATAAAACTATGCACGCGTACTGAAATTACTACAGTTGCGTCGAAACGAACACTTTCGTGATTAAAACATAAGAGTCAGCCTCGTTGCTCTCAAATAGCTCCTCGCCGTATTTGTCACTTGTTGATCCCACTCGCTTTCGCGGCGAGGGATACGCGCAAGTGTGCCGCCGTCTATTCGCTTCATGTATATATCTTAAGGCCCGTTCACACTTGCCCAAAAATCCCGCGAGCGAAGCGGATTCGCTCGCCGCAAAAACAAGGACCTGTTCTCACTTGTTCACGCGCGAGCGAGGCGGATCCGCCGCGCCGCTGCTGTTTCTCGCCTTTCCACACCTCTTCGCTGATAGCGGCATACACAGATATAGTGAGAAAAGAGCATAAATTAACGCTGTATGCGTACCATAAGCGTATGCATGCTTACGTACGTTAAACGCAGGCGCATTCTCACTTTTAGTGCAGCGTATGCTAGCACAGACGCCAAAATAGACTTTACCTATAGTGGCGCCATCTGGTTGTCAGGGCGGGAACCATTACTCTCAAAGAACCGACTCTGCTGTTAAGCCTAAAAGCGGCAGAGTCGTCTCTCTGAATAAAAAAAATAAAGCAAGTTTATCACTTATACGTCTTCGTAGAGGCGAGATGAGACGAAGCGAAAGACCTGTGCCGAATTTCTGGCCAGTGAACGCACTGAAAAAGGCAGCAACAACGAGAATTCAATCCGAAGCGACGGGTCCGGCTTCGAAGAGCGCCGCCATGTTGTTCGCCGCGCGGCGGAAATGGGTCCAGCCCGATCGCCCTCGCCGCGCCGCTTTCCGCGTCGCTCGGCGTCAAAAGCGGCCGAATCCGCTTCGCTCGCAGGATTTTTTGGCAAGTGTGAACGGGCTTTTAGGCCGGGAGTCGCGCTGCCACGACGTTTCCTGCCGCGCGAACTTCGTCGAAAAAAAACGTCGCACGTATCCCCGGATTTCTGCCTTCTACCGCAGTGGCAAATACAATAATCCATATAGCGATGGCTGAATTCGGCTTCAAATCACTTTACAGAGTTCCCTTATTCCCTTGCTGTTTACTCTTAACAACCTCGTACAGCTACTTGTGATATGCGACGTACGTGATTATAACCCTTGAAGCAGCGCCTACTTTGCTACATTACAGATTACAGCAAGAGAAATAAAAACTTACATACAACCAGAGGCGTTTGTTGCGTCACAACAGTTTGGATAGAACGCGCTAAATAAAAGCAGATATTAAAGACTATGGCAGCGAAAACACCTTAAAGGAAAGCTAGAAAAGGAAACGGTTAGTCGTAACAAGAAATGGGGAATGTTTGCGAAGTTCTTAATCTCTCGATACGTATAATATTGGGCGCCCCCGCTCTAGCCGGCAGCAAATCTCAAGCTATGACTGACGTAATCTGAGCGTGATTTGTCCCAGCCGACAAGACTTTGATTAGCTTGGTAATTAGGAAACGCATTATGCAAGCGAATAAAGCAGCGCTTTTGTTTGCGCCAGACCAACATCCTTGGGGCGGTTCTGGAAACACACCGCTGTTTGCTGCCGGTGTTAATTGCGGAGCTGCCGCTGAGTTGACGCTGTGTAATCACAAAATCAAGCAAAACACTGGTAGTCGGGCTAAGCTAGTAGAATCACAATTGCTAATCTCGCTCAGCAAAGCTTACCTAGAGTCTTTTCTTTTTCGGTGGTTCGCAACTGGTTCACATGAGGTTTTGCGCTCGAAATTCAGCACGATCTAGAGTTAACCTTCGCGGTGTTCCAACATGCAAATTTTGACGAAACCTCGATGCGCTCTTCAGCCTTCATTCAACTAGCAAAAAAGAGCTTTTGCGTTTCCTAACTCATACAGGGAACAAAAAAAAAGGTGTAAGAAGATTAGTTTTTGACAAATTATGCTTTTTCTTTACTACATAGCACAACCCCCTCTGAGCCTGCCGCCACGTTCGTAAACATAAATTTATGTTTTCATAATTTTGTATTTTAACGTAAAACTTGCCCAAGTGCGAAGATACTGGCATTTAATTAATCATGCAAACTGAGTCATCAGTTACAAAGGGGCTCCTTATATATATTTCAAAACAACGCAGACATGCTTGTACCGACCGAGAAGATCAGCATACATAGCACCTCGGTTACGGTGATGAAAGCACTCGCGATAGAGCACGCAAATATTTCATCATTTAGACAGAGGAAAGCATCAAGCAGTGAAATGCTTGGAGACGTTTACGCAGCGGGTGCCGTCGTTTTCGTCACCTATAGTTGGTGCGCCAGATATCTCAATAGCCGTTGCCCACTCCTCCTCCTAGAATAAACTTCTAGCAGACGGCTAATTCATCGCGTCTTCGCTGGAACTGCTTTGCAGCATACCCTTCTCTGTAGTTAGATATAACACAGTCCATATACGCGCATACGTAGCTGTGGGGAGGCGCAGCGAGTCACGAGATGCGATACTTGCGAGGCGAGCGAGTGCCGTCGGCTCAACGCGCGCAGCTGTGGTGAGTCACGTGTCATGACGTCAGAGCCAAGCATCCGCTCCTTCTGGTTTGAAGGTCAAATTTCATAGCCACACGACCTTCAGCTTTGCACGGGCGGATTAGATTTTTCGCGATGAAACAGTGTGATGAAGTAGCTTTCCGGTGGCTTTGAGCATAAACAAAGAAACATTAAAAAACTCGCCAATATAACGGCACGCAACCTTTTTATATGTTGTTTTATTCATGAGTGGCCTGTCCATGCACTGTGATGTTTAAAACTTCCTGCCCCCCTCATGGTATTCCATCTTTCATTGAAGGGAATGTAAACAAACAAAGCATTGCCTATGTCCTCACTACTTCCAGAATTACAGCTCGTTCGCTTCAGCAAATAGTTCAGCAAGATGGAGCAAGTGCCGATGATTCAGAGGAGACGCTAAGGGACAACTCGACGCCCAACGTCACCCGACGCCATCGTGTCAAGTTCCGTCATGCGGTGGTAATGAGTCCGGACGGCTCGACTCGCTCCGGTGCATGGCTTCCCATGCTTCAGAAGACACCGATTTTTTTTTTCTCCTCTGTTAGCCGATGGAGGAACACAACTTTTTGCGCGCGAGTTTGGGGGCTCGTTAGGCTGATTTTTCTTTCTCGTTACAGGAAAATGAAGGGAGAATTAGGGACGAAAACGGGGACAACAAGTACGGTAAAGGCGGGGAACAATACCAGCTCGAACGCGCAAACTTGCGCGTGGGAAAAGAGCGCGCGAAGTGGCTGGACGGACCGTTCTCGTTAGGCGCATTCGCAGACGAGAGCTGTTGAAGCGGGAGCAAGTCTAGAGGACAGACCAGTGCGTGGTGTAAACGATGCGTGAGGGTCTGTCTCTCTCTATAGATGCTCTCCCGGCGAAGAATTTCCAATAAGCGCCTGATTGGAGCCTCGCTCACTTCTCAACCACGCTGCATGACTAATCAGGCATGAATTTCCCGCTCACTCAGTCTCATCGATCGACCTCCGATTTTTTCCTAGGTTGTTACTTGCGCCATGCAAAGAAAGATGGCAAAAGTCGGTGCGAAAGCTAGAGTACGCTGGGAGGGGTGAACTGTGTTAGTGAATTGACGCGGAATAGAAAAACTTTGTGCAGATGGACGGCACATAGGCTGTTATTTGAGCATATGAATACCAGGTTTCAATAAATATCAGCCACAGTTCTTCTCGTTATTGCCTCAAGGCAGCGTCATTAAAAGCCTCGCCCAGTGGCTTCAAGTATAGCAATGAAAAGTTTGTTGTGAAAGCAAAATCTTCACAGCGGTTGATGCGAGACATTTTGTTTTTTGCTCTCGTGAATTTGTCGGAAATAATTTGAGCCAGCACATGGATGGAAAACGACGATTCCAAAAGAACACTAAACCCTTCCTTCTTTAACTTTTAACGAGTCACCCTATACCAGACGACTCAGAGCTAAGCCCATAAAAAAAGAGTGGGATGTAGCAGCAAAGCAACGTTTTCCACTGACGCTTCAAGGGGTGGAAAAGTTGCAAGTTGGTGCGGGCTTTAACCTGCCCTCCTAGTTTTTCCTGGAAGACGGATGCTGACCTCACTTGAGAACTGGGTCTCCACTAGAACCGAGTTAACAATGACCTTTCCCGGGAACGCCACCAGAGGTCCCCTGCTAATACCTCTTTCCAGGAATTGGCCTCGCCGTAGTCCTATATGACTAACTTTCTCGGGTGAGGGAAGTGAACATAGATGCCAAAAACAGGCTCATTCTTTTGCAGCCTTCTGTGGGTAGCCCTGCTCAGTTCCGGAAAAAAAAAAGGGGAGGCTATTGTGCCGACAGAGAGATGGCAGGATAGAGGTGAGTCAACAGGAAGTGGCAACAGATACAACCCTCTGCCGCTCCGTTTTCGCTTCTTGCCACCTTAGTTTCTCTCTCTCCTGGAGAGAACAAGAGATAAGCGATGAGTAAGCAAGTGTGCCCAAAGAAAAGAAAAAGTGCTTGTCACGTTGGTAAGATTTCTGTCACAGATGTCGCTGCTTCGCCGTGACGTCACATATTTGGGATCACGTGTCTTTTCGCCCTAAAAACTGGCGAGACGAGACGCATCGTTTCAGTTTCCCTTCAGTGTGCACATTGGCAGCAACGGCACTGGTTTCTCTCGCGTGCAGTAGAGGCGACCATAGAGCGATCACAGCCTGGAGAGCAAAGTGAGGTGTTCTCCAAGCCAGTCAGACGAAACGATGCCTTCCTTGAACCGTCGTCAGCGCCGGAAAAAGGTGAGTCCGATATGCTTTTTCGTACCTTTATTTGAACAGAGAGCAAACATTTCGTGATCGGATTTCGTAGCTCTACCATGTTCACTGCCCAGCAAGCACCCTGTTCTTAGCGCGCTCAGAGCTGCAGCAGTGAACCCTTGTTTCAGACAGGTTGCCTCGCACCTGCTATATACAGACAGAATGCAGAGAGGTTTGTAAAGACAACCATTTACTTTTAGCCAAGTGGAGCTTTGGGCAAGTTACAGAGAGGCCAAGCGAGGAAGCAGCAGAAACGGAAAGGCTTAGCACTCCTTTCTTTGTTCCTTCGTGCTGTGTTTCCGTGCTAAGCCTATCTGCTAAAACGCATTTCCTCCATCATCCACTTCATGCGTACTTACGATGTGGTTAGCCTGAATTCGATTCTACATGAGCCGAATTATTTTCGCTCTTGGTGATAGCCACTGTGATGGATGAATAATTGAAAGCAGGTCTGTATCTATCCTTGTTCTGAGGTTGCCATGTGGTACAAACATCTGCGCTGTTCTTACTGGGTGGTCCACGGCGCTTGTCCCGAACTGCGCCTTAACCCGATCGGGAACCATCTTTTTCTCTTTCGTTGTCTGTTTTGTGGTCACCTTAACGTTCCTGTGCTAAAGTATTCAGTAACGTTGGCCACGTGTAAAATACACTCGCCGGATTTCTGCGCGGTGCTTGTTACCACAGGCTCCGGCGCGCAAGTTTTTTTACGACCAACGTTTTTTGCCCCGTATTAATAATCTTGAGTGCAACTTCCCTCCGCCGCGTAAAAGGCTTAGGTCTTTTCTGACAATTCAGCCGCTCTGTAGAGCTTATTCACGTGACATCAACTCCGCTAACTGATGATAACCACAGCGGGTAACGGATGATAACCTTCTCTCGCGCTGTGGTTCCTGTCAATTAGCTATGCACCAACCAGCCCAGACCACAGTCCTGAACAAACTGCGCGGCATGCATGCGTATGCAGGCAATCGTGGCGTTCGAAAAAGATGGCGGTCGCATCGCGTCTCGCACACACGTGCGAGACACTCCTATTTCCCAGCCACTCGGTTCATGGCCCCCCTCTTCCCAGAGGTGTCGCGAAAAAGGCTATTGTCAGTGTCCTTCGAGTGAAGTGGGGCGCGATATCATCCCTCCATCTCCCTTTGTGCACGGTCCTTAGTGCCCACAAGCACCCTGCATTCCGAGATTTTAGTTTCGACAAGCAGGATTTTTGGGTGCAGCAGAGGCTAGACAGGAAGTACTCTTTTGTCCCCGTGCAGTGGAGTGTGCCCTCTACTGCACTGTAGTTCTATGCGGTGCCCGGCAAGCCGCGGTTATACCTCATTCACCTGCCGCCCCTGCGATTTCAGGCTAGCGCCCAAAACTCAGCTTTGCTAAAGATTTCAGGTTAGGAGGAGGGGGGGGGGGAAGATTCGGTCAGCTTTCTGTGGCTCTGCAGCGAAGGCTAGGCAGGAAATGGGTCGGGGCTTTGTCCCGTTGCCGTTGCCTCTCCCACTTCATGCAGCCGCACCCCTAGCTCGACCAAATGACAAGCCCCCCCTCCCCCCCCCCCCCCCCCCCCCACACACACTTCGTCAACAAAGGCACGCCTACATCGATTTCCTGCCTAGACTTGGCTGCATAGCCACAAAAAGCTGTCAGCGAGTATAGGGGCTCCTCTGAGCGGCATCTGCCACTTTGTTCTCCAGCACTTTCCAATTTCCCCCATTCACTACTATCACCCATCTATGCACCTAGCCCTAGCAGACCGCTTCCCACGGCACGGCGTCAAAGCCATGTCTCCTCTGCTTTCTTGCCCAGCCGCTGCTGCATTGCCATACGAAGTAACCGGTTTCTGGACCCTAAGTTGGTGGCCGCTATGACGTCAATGCAAACTATGTATTCCCTGTGTGAAAAAGAGTTTGGAGCTACGCGCTGAGCACGCCCCTGAAGAATGTGTTCCGTTTCCGGGGGTAAAAAAGTTTGCCGCGATGTGGTTTCGATTGTAGGACTAGCTTTTAGCCTAAAGCTTGCCGTCTTTTGAACTGCCTGCGTGTTTCCACTCCACTGAGTCATAAACGGACGGTGTCTACTGTGCACTCCGCGGCCCCGCTTGGCTGTTTCCGGGCGCGTCCAGAAGGTAGCCGTTTTCGGAACAAGAAAGCGAAGAAGCTGAATTTTTCTTCTGTCTGGGCGCGGCCTGTACCGAGAAAAGCACTCTGCAGGCCGCGCTGGGAACTGCAGAATGCACCATTCACTTCAGAACTGCATGTTCAGACCGCGAAGATACGAGCTTTTACGCGGTTTCCATGTTCGGAAAACATCTGCGCGCACTGTGAGTGAAGCCATTTTCCTATTTACTGAATCCTATTGTCACGTGCCACACCCCGAAACGACGGACGCTGCAGAAGTGCTTTTTGGACATACTCCACGCACCACAAACTCGATTCCGCGACCGCGCGTCCTACATGAAATAAGCCGGGTTATGTACGCTACATTAAAACACGGCAAGCGCAAATCCCTTAACAGAGGTATGTACAGTTCTGATACCTTCACGCAACCGATATAGCGTAGCGAAAGCTTTCACAACGTAGCAAATTATGTGATGCGCACTCGATCAGCACCTTTTGGCCTTCGGTTAAAGACCAAAACGTGTCATGCAGCCGCGGTGGCTCAGTGGTTATGGCGCTCAGCTGCTGACCCAGAAGACGCGGGTTCGACCACGGAAGCGACGGTCAAATTTCGATGATGGTGAAATCATAGAGGCCCGTGTACTGTGCGATGTCAGCGCACGTTAAAGAACCACAGGTGGTCGAAATTTCTGGAGCCCTTCACTACGGCGTCCCTCATAGCCTGAGTCGCTTTGGTACGTGAAACCCCCCATAAACCAACCCAAAGCATGCCATGAGATTATGGCAGAAAAAAGCTACTGAAAGATCACGGCCGCGTTAAGACACTCATGCTGTAAGAATTGAGCACTGCAGTTTCAAAGAAACGACGATTTTTAAGTTCAATTTCGCAATGAAATTCGCATAATGGCGCCATAATGTTTTGAATTTCTTGGATGGAGCGGCCGCCACATGTAGTATACTAGAACTTTCGTCAACGAAGCGTCAGTCAGTGTACCCTAAAGAGCTTTAGGAGTGCAAACTGAAATGGGCGCTGCTCTATACTAATGATCTCTTATTACTTTCTAGTTTTTGGTACAGCACTTTTGCCGACGTGCAATTGCCATCGCGCTCGCTGATAATTGTTTCCAGCACCGGGATGCATAAAAGCGGGCGCATGCACTGATTAAAAAATTCTCGGTAGAAATTTCCTACAGCGTTTCCAATAAAACCACTGCGAAATGCAACACCTTAGCAACCTCTCCGACGTGCCGAAAAAAAAAATGGTTCTTTCTTTCAGTGTTCTGTCCCTTCAAATACTGAATCGCGGCCTGGCCTGATCTAACGTTTCTCATCATATTTCCTAAGGAGAGTGTAGTGGTGTATGACAGAGCCATACTCTTACTAACTTCCGCACGCGTACAACGCCAAGATTGTGCTAAGGAACGCATCAACCCCAGAGCGTTACCCTCTTCCGGGCTGCCATTTTGCACTTCGTCGCGCTACTTATAGGGTTAATGCAAAATGCGGTGCCATGTGGCCACTGCCGTGTGCTATCCGCCATGTTGGAGAATAGCCTCCGAAATCGCAACACGTATCTGTGTACGCACGTCGCTCGATTTTTTTTCTGGCTCAAGGTGCCCATTTACCGGGTGTTTTTTTTTAGAAGGTCCAAAATTTTTTTAAAAGGGTAAATTGCTTTAGATTTATTTTAGCACTGGGGCTATACTGGAGGCTACGGCGGGCACCAGGAAAGAAGAAAACTGCTTTAATTAGTTCGCTGATTAACTAAATATGTTAATAAACTTTTCCAATTTTTATTTTACGGGTTATGTTGTATTCACAGAATTGGATATCGTCCTCCAAACAGTCCAACCGAGAAAAAACAATTTCAATTAAAAAATTTTCACGAACGTTACGAGGCGCGAAAAAGTCACTCTGGTAGGCATCTTCACACCGTAACTCAGCGGCTGGGAGCGCCTCTGACGTAGTTCGCTCGGCCCTGCGCTTTGCGTCACACGGCTGATGTCACCTGAAGCCCGGACGGGCGACCTGCTCTATCGCTGCTTGTTTCGCTCCGCGGCCTCGCGGAATGCCGCGGTGGCACAAAAACGCACTGACACAAAGCGCAGGGCGGTGCGAGCTACGTCACAGGCGCTGTGTTACAGTGTCAAGCTGCCTACCAGGGTGTCTTTTTCTCGCTTCGTAACGCGCGCAAAAATTTTTTTCATGAAATTTTTTTTTCTTGGCTGGATGGTTTGGAAGACGATCTCCAACTCTGCTAATACAACATATCCCCTAAAATAAAAATTATAAAAGGTAACTAACGTCTTCCGTTAATCAGCAAGCTAATTAAAGTAGTTTGCTTCTTACCTGGCGTCCACCGTAGCCCTCAGTAAAGCCCCAGGGTTAAAACAAATCAAAAGGAATTTACCTTTCTTTAAAAATTTTGGACCTTCTAGAAAAAAACACCCGGTATTGCTCTGTGCATTCGTCCAGTGAGAAAAAAGGTAGGGCGCTTGATTCGAGCGCATTTCTATTTCTCCTCAGCAAAGTAACTTGGACGGCATGGATAGGTCAACTGACCACTCATCAATTATTTTTACCGCCTCAGTTGCCTTGAAGGAGGGTTTTCCGACAAGAACATGCTTGAGGCCAGAGCGTAGGAAGTGGCTGTAGTCATCCTCAAATATGGTGACGTTCCACCTGTTTCACTTACCTCCAGTAGATGGCAGCAGTTTTGCATAACGGGTTGAGAAGGAGTAGGCGATTAGATGATTCGCACTTACCCAGTGCATAGAAATAGCTTAGACGGGAAATAGACCTCTCCATTTAGCCTTCCTGGCATGAGCAGCGCAGGTGACAAAATGAACAGGCAAATCCTGCAGAACATATTAAAAGATGAAGGTATCGGTCATGAGGTAACTGATTTTCTACAGGAAATATACCGAGATAATAAAGTTAAAATTACTTGGGAAGGGATAAAAAGTGCAACTGTGAAGGTACATAAAGGATTAAGGCAAGGTTGTCCTCCGCAACAAGGCAGTAATCTAGGTTATCATCTGTCGTACAGATTAGGCTTAAAGATCGTTTAGCCCCCCCCCCCCCCCCCCCCCTTCACTTAAAATAAAAGTTAGGGAGTCCCCGGGGAGAGACCCCTTTTATATTCTTACTGTACTTTCAGTGGTAGGATTGTTAGTAAATGCGGAGTACTCACAGAACCTTAGGGGGATGTGACGCTCCTGCCGTAGCTTTTGCAGTCATCGAATACCATTTTTGGCACGTAACTGTGACTACACTGCTTGTGAAGCAATCTTCGATCGCTGCAAAATCTGGAGGGGGCATTTATGCTCAGCCTTAATAGTAAGACACGTTAGCGTTAATAGGTTAATGTCCATAAATGCTGGATTGGTCCTTGTGTAGTTTACATTCCCAGACCCCTGGGAGTCTCTACACCACTCCTTGCACACTCGTGCAACGGTTAAGCGACGATCCCCCAAGACAGTTTTAGTATAGCGTTCTGGAAACTTTAAACGCGATCTGCTTGACATGGAGGTGAGAGGTCCTTCTAAAATGGCCGCCCCTGCCGCTAACTTGCCAAAATAGAATATTTCAGAGCCTTTCAAGCCAATTATTGCAGCAGCGCTTAGTTTCGCCAGCAAAATGACCCAGAAATTAAAGTTAAATCAAAAACTTATAACAGTGGCGCCCTATCTAGTCAAGGCAATGTTTACAAACCGTTCGATCAAGAATATTTTCCATCACATGGCGTCTACTGTTCAAAACAGCTTTGTAAATATAATATAAATTGCTGTGCTGCATAATTTAAGCACGTAAAACACCGCTACAGAGATCGCACATGGTAGCAGTGCAGCTTGAGGTTGCATTAGGCTTGAGTGCTCCAGAATCGAGAGCATATCTCAAAAACTGGGCTGAATAGGTGAGGTGCGTTTCCCAAGTGAATGCAAGCAACCATGAAAAAATCGTCTGCCAGCTACTTCCGGTTCCAAATTTCTTCCACGCAATGCCTTCTGCATTGCAATTGCCGTGCATTCGGGCATTGTTTATTCGCTAATCTGTTTGTGCTGCGACATTGTGTATTGCACAGCATCACCGTAAGATCAGCGCGTGCTGCTTATGAACACGTCCTGAGTGCAGAAATTAACAATAATGAAAGGTAAGAGTGTTTTCTCGTGGATTCTAATATTGCCAGCATAGGCTGGCTGTTCGGCGTATGCACGGCAGTCGACTGTGCGCGCGGTTGAACTATTTTAACGCGTTGCTCATTATATATTAGTTTGTTGTTTTTTTTTTTTGCTGCACCACGAACACAACGAAGGTTGAGCTTGCACAGTTTAGCAAACGATAGATGTATTTGCCTCAAAGGGTGTAAAAGCTGTCAGTGGGCTAGCAGACTATCCACACATGCAACCGCGCGCACAGCGCGTCTTAACACATCGCACTGCATACGCATAGAAAACCTCCTACCGTTTGCACTATTTTGGTTGTACTTCATGCGAAGAAACGCTACGAAGCAGAACAGAGCTGACGTCTAGTTGGTCTTGCGACGATGCAATACAATCAGCGGTGTTGCAGTGAAAATAAATTAGTGTAAGAAGCGAATTAACACAGCGACTGCTGTGAAGCAAGCGGGTAGGGGGAGAAATTTGGAACCGGAAGTAGCGGTAGCAGACGACTTACCCATGAGCCTCTGCGCTGAATCTGGAAACGCACCTCACCTATTGCAGCTTAAACTTTATCGTCGAAGCAAGGCAAGTCATAGAGAAAAGCAACACCAGTAGTCTCCGGTAAGCATACCAACCTGATTCGCAAGGACTGCTGAAGCGGGCGGCTCTCGCTTGTGTGACGCCGCCATGTTTTCACGCTAGGAGCGCAAAAGCCGCAACGCTAACTTCTGACATTAGAGAGTTTTAGTATTGCGGGCTTTGCGTAATTGCGTGCATGGCGGAATAGCGGGTCCAGAGTGCGCATGCGCAGAACGCTAACGGGGAAATAGCGTTAGCGTACGAACGCAATTTTCAGAAGTTGGCGTTACGGCTTTTGCGCCTTTAGCGTGGAAACATGGCGGCGTCCTTTCAAGCGAGAGCCGCCCGCTTCAGCCGATTCCGCAGTCCTTGCGATTCCGGTCGGCATGTTTACCGGCAACTACTGGTGTTTTCGCTTTTTGCTATGACTTACCTTGCTTCGACGATAAAGTTTAAGCTGTAATTCAGCCCAGTTTTTGAGATACGCTCTCGATTCTGGAGTGCGCAAGCCTAATGGAACCTCAAGCTGCAATGCTACCGTCTGCAACTGCCCGAAACGCAGCCGAAACCTAGCACAAACGTCCGGAACGAGACACAAATAGATTTGAAGCTTTTTCGCGCTGTTTTATAGACTTAACTTATGTAAAGTGAGTTTATATTAAATTTACAAACCTTTTTTGAACATTAGACGTCACGTGACGGCAAATATTCTTGCTCCAACGGCTTGTAGTTAACATTGCCTTTACTAGATGGCGCCACTGTTTTACGTTTTTATTTCATTTTATTTCAATTTCGGGGTCATTTTGAAGACGAAAATAAGCACTACAGTAATAATTCGTTTTAAAATATCGGAAATATTATATTTTGGCAAGTTAGTGGCAGTGTCGACCAATTTTGAAGGACCGTTCGCATCCATGTCAAGCAGGTGGCGTTTAACGTTTTCAGAACGCTATACTAAAACTGTCTGTGGGGATAAGTTGCTTGCGGCACGCTAACGCAATTTCCCTTAGGTCCGCTATCACGCTAACGCTATACTAAAACTCTCTAATGGCGTGCGTACGCTAACGCTGTTTCCCCCGTTAGCGTTATGAGCACTCTGGACCCGCTGTTCCTCTATGCACACAATTATGCAAAGCCTGCAATACTGAAACTCTCTTATCACGTCGACCGATTTTCATGACGCCGCAGTAAATACGATCGAGCCATGGCTATTCCCCGTTCATCTGCCACCCCTTGCGATTTCACGCTAGCGGTCCAAGGGGATCGGTCAAAGGTGTGGCGTTGTAATGAGGGAATGAATACGCTTAACCGCGGCTGACACAGTTCAAGACCGCCGGACACCGCGATCGCGAGCGAGGTTTAGAAAGAAAGGAACGATGTTTTGGCCGACACAACCAATGCATTTATTGCTGCAACAACAATCACGCCAGCTAACAACAAAATACGCTAAGGAATCGAAGTCCAACTAGCCAACACAGTCAAAAGCGAACGTTCGCCCACGCTAGCGCAGGGAGAAACTCCGAGGCCGGACGGGACGAGCCGACGGGGAATGTCCCCACCACGAGGCCTCGCCCCGCTGGCGGACAGCGGAGCGTCGCGCATCAACGTCAGCGCGCGTCGAGTTCCCGATCCAAAGAGGGACAGCTGTCTTCTGCGTGCGGGCAGCAATTACGCCGTCTGTGGCGCTCGTGTCGTTGCGACGCCGGCGCCCTCCCTTGTTAGTTGAGGCAACTAGGGAAGGTGCATCACAGGGAAAACAAGCCAATGGGGATGAAGCAGAAAGTCCTCACAGAGGGGGGAGGAGGTTCATCGGTTAAGGGCGAGAGGAGGCCGACGCCATTGGCTGGAGGGGCTCCTTTCAGGCGCATCTTTCGCTTCGTTGTCGAGTTGATCCTGTCATTTCACATATTTTCCAAAATGCACTTCTCCTTCGGTCAGTGGCTCTCTTCTGGTATCTGGCTGTTTAAATAAAAACGTGGTAGGGTTTTAACGTAGGTTAACCGAGTAGACGTGCGAAAGCATGTGTTTAGCCTGATTGGCTCATGGTTTTGCATTGCTGGTTCGTCGGCACGTCTGGCGGCGATATTAGACTCAGGTTAAGCTCTGATCGTGGTTAAGCTGATCTGATATGTTCGCGCCGCAGATGAAAGGGGATGAAGACTACGACGTGCAATGCACAGCGTGAGGGTGTGTTGCAGTTTAACACGAGGCGTGATCGATTGCGGCGACAGCGTAGCACTATCGTGTGGTGGCCAATGAAGCTCAGCTGTCCACGCCGTCACGGGTTTTACACCCATTCGCGGCAATATTTATTTATTTTATCTCTGCATGGGACAAGATTATTCTTAAGGTCAAGCTTCACTCTCGGTCGTCGAAATATGTGACCATTCTGTGTTTAAATCAGCTTTAACTGATCTGATGATAACATAGTACATGTAATGTAACATAGTAACATAGTACGCGGTAGTCCAAACAGACCTGGTCTCTCTCTTTTTTTTTTCCTTCAAAAATTCTGCTGTTTAAGCTCATGACAGAATATGTGCACCAGTTTTTTCGTGCCATTTTCTACAACTTGCTCCTTGTGTCTTTTTTTTTGCGTGCTATGCTGTACTTTCATTTTTTGCTCATAATTTCCTGTTAATGACTGTTAATTTGTTTGATTGTATTTGCTATAACCTACTCATTTGCGCGAGCCATATTTTTGTTCACATTTTGTGTTACTAGTGACTGCTGTTCTTTTCTCATTTTGTCTATTGTACCCCACTCCCCTCTGTAATGCCGTCGGGCCCTGAAGGTACTGAAATAAATAAATGAATAAAAAAAACTCGGTGAGCCGGTTAAGCCTCCTGTGGCTGTGAGGTCGAAGTGTGGTAGTAGGTCACGTGAGGCATAAAAATACTGCACTATAATCGGTGCTTCTACATACGTTGCCATTACGGCTCTTGAGGAAGGCTAGGTTTCAGCATAGAGAATCAAAACGCTGAAGCCACCCAATTTAGGTGTCTACACTCCTTTAACTGTGAAGTCCACCCGTGAATAAGTGCAACACATCAGCTAACTTATGTGTTGTGTATTCAGCGTTGCACACTAACGAAATGCGGGACACTGGAAAGTGGATTTTGTGGTAGAAGGTACGTTCAATCCAATTTTTCATGAAGTCTTTTCCGCATGCAAACATCGGCTGCATCCAAGTTTTTCCCTAAAACGAAGGGCATCTTATATGCATTGACAAATCTTATCGTGGATGTTCTCACGCCACAGCACACAACAGGGCGAGTACATGACATTCATATTAATGCGGCATCGAGCAGCGCAATACTGCACACGGTTAGCATGGCTTTCTGACCATCCTTCGAGCAGCCTGGTTGAATTCTTACTGGCGCCTCTTACAGCCCGTGAAAGTTACGACTACTGCAATTTGTGCAACATTCTCACCACTCACTATGTATTCTCTGTTCAGCAGCAACTCAAGAAGGCCGAAGAGCAACGCAAGCAGACCGAGGAGCAACTCGCGCAGACTGGGGAGCAGCTCATGCAGACTAAGAAGCGAGCCACACAGACTAAGGAACAACTCAAGCACTCTGTGCAGCAACGCAAGCAAACTAAGGCGCAACTCAAGCAGACTAAGAAGCAACTGGACCAGACCGGGAAGAAACTCAAGCAGGCCCAGGAGAAACAAATGCAGACTGGGGAGCAACTCGAACAGACTGCGGACACCGAAGAAGCCTCTACGCCAGACGCTGCGTTAGAGGCGCCCAATGTCTCTGGCGAGAGTCCGGACGATCCCTCACCCTCTGCAGACTGCTCCGAGGAACAGGTCGTCGGTGTTGAATGCCCTGAGAACCCAGAGCCGACCAAGCGTGTACGGCGCTCCGTGGCTGCGTGGGCGACCTGTATGCGAGAGGCCTTTCTGGAGAGGTGCGACGCTATTGATAAACTTGTGCATCTACAGCGATAGCGATAACAAGCTTGAAGGGGACGTGGGAATGCTCACGGTCGGGTGGTGCGTGTCGACAAAGTCGTTGTAGTCATTACTACTTTCTGGGTAATGTTAACACTTCGCCCTGGGCACTGTGACTATCTGTTATGGCTCTTCCAACAGTTGAATTCAAGGCAACTGTGCAGGCGCGGAATGCTGAACCCTCAGTTTGGGGCCCATCAAATCTCGCGTACACTTGGTTCTTTTCATTCTCACATCTATAATGTTCATTTCCATTTCACTTGCTTAAAATCAACCGCTTTGATTTTCGCACGCAGATACATCCAATCATTGTCTACGCCCTTTCGCTAAACACATTGTGATGGCCAAGTGAAGGTGTCGAAGCTGCATGATGGAACACAAATTTTGCTTTTTTAGGAGCGCAAGTAAGAGTACGTCCTGTGATTAAGTTGCAGAGACCCTCGCAGTGATTTCCGAACGACCTTTGCCGCACCTCCTTCACGTGAACGGTGTTCGCAGGCGACGATCATCGCAGCAGCCGCCGATGCACGCACAGCTCATCGGCCCCACCTTTGCCGATGAAGGGATGACACCGGAACCCACCGGCCAATGGCGGCTCTGGAATCCCAGGGAGTCGCAGACCCGCAGAGAGCTTGAGGAGAGGCGCGTGGTCGAGCCTGACCCTCCGTTCTCCTATAAATAGTGAGTTATCCTCTTCTTCAAACGACACCTCTTGAGGCACATCATCATGTCACCGTCCCGCTAGCCGCTGATAATTCTGTATAGCTGAGCGTGGTTGTTTGTGCTATTCGCCCTGGAGGTGTCCGGGTTGGGAATTTTTCTTTTTGTTGATCGTTTGCTTACCAATTCTCAGCCGCTTCGTAACGTGTAGACGCCGGGAAGGTGTCCTAGCAGAAAAGAGGAAGATAAAATGCAAAGAGAAAAGAAGGGATAAACACAAGAAAGTGGTTGGGAACGAGATGCGACCTGCGCACACTCCCGCACGCAAAAGTTCGTACTTATTGGTAACATGATCGATGTTAATTCGAGATCTTTGTTCACGGCGTGTTTCTCAAAGATACGAGACTGTAAGAGCACTGTAAGATACCGGGATAGAAATATATAAGGTAAGAGTCCATTTCTCCGATGTGTAGCAAAATCTTTTGCTTTTCTCGATGGGGTTGTTGTTTTTTTCTGCTGCTTTAATTAACCTCCCATTGATACAAACTACGAAAATTTAAAAAAATATACATCCCCTATGCTCCTTTGTTTCGGTGACTGTTGTCTTTCGTCACTTTTATTCACAACTGCTGGGCATGACTGCACCCGCTGATCAATAAGGCCAAGATGTGCCAAAGCAGGTTATTGACGGGGTTGTTGATGCTAATACAGTAGCACAAACACGCCACAAGGATCGATAGCTACCACAGGCAAAGCAAGAGAATACAAGTTTGCCACGTTAGTTGTTTATTAATAACGGCAGTTAGCGTATGTTCTCGCCTGACCCGGAATTTCTCTCGCTCTTTCATTTTCCGTTTCAGTGTCCGGGACACGCTGTTCAAGTATGGTACGTATTACATCGACTTTCTGCTCCACTATGCGTCCCTCGTATTTCGTAAGTGTCAGACAGAATGTACTCCGACACTGCTGGCAGAAGCGAGCTGCGTTACTGCGGCTACTGGACGAACACGGCCGTATGTGGCCATTTCAGAAAGAAACCTTGGACCGCCCCGATCCTCGCCCTTTAACAGAGATAAGGTTCTGGGGCCATGACAATCAATTGTCTTAAAGGCCTAAAAGGCTTTGTTCAGTTTCCTGAGACCGACTGGCTTGAGGGACCAGTTGTGACAGTGCCCCCTCCACCCCTCTCTTTTTCCCCTTTTCAGTCCCCTCATCCCTCTTCCCCTGTGCAGGGTAGCCAACCAGAACACTCCTCTGGTTACCATCCCTGCCTTGCCTCTTCCTTTTTATCTCTGAACTTATCTTCAAAAAAAAATGGCTGAGGCTTAACTTGGATAACCCTGGTCAGATGCGAAGCATATTGATGGCTAGGCTTGGTAATACATGTCTTTCCTTTGTTGAATACTTGGCCATTTTAATACAACCACTAGAAGCCTTCGTCGTGGGGGAAGACAACGGCATGGCTACAGCGGAACGCCGACTAACCCCGAGACGCGCGTTGGGTGGGCGCCTGGATTGCCACGGAAGCCGCGTCCGCCTGCCCGGTGGAGCGAGCGTTTCGCCTACACCGAGTGTGAACGCGCGTTCGAAATGCACGGGAATGCCGCTCGAGGACATTCCGGTGTCTGTGCGATGGCATCGTTCTCCCTCTCCCAGCGCGTGACGGCGATCTGTCGTGACGTCATGTGTCACGTGGTGTGTTGTCACTGTACCACGTGGTCTGCACGGCGTGCAACCACAGCGACGGCGCGAGGTGGACCCTGATCTTCCTCTGTCGTGACGTCATGTGTCACGTGGTATGTGACGTCACTGTACCACGTGGTGTGCACGGCTTGTAACCACGCCGAAGGGCTGTAGTGTACCTCCGTCTTCCACTGTCGTGACGTCATGTGTCACGTGGTGTGACGTCACTGTACCACGTGGTGTGCACGGCGCATAACCACGCCGAAGGGCTGTAGTGTACCTCCGTCTTCCACTGTCGTGACGTCATGTGTCACGTGGTGTGACGTCACTGTACCACGTGGTGTGCACGGCGCGTAACCACGGCGAAGGGCTGTAGTGTACCTCTAGTAATCTGCTTCGCATAAAAAATGATGCCCAGGCTTAGCTTGGTTAAGCCAAGAATGCGTTGCATATTGCGAGGTCTTTTTGCGCGAGGTATTGCTTGGCGGCACTCCATTTTCTCAGCAGCTTTTCCTCCGTGACCTATGGATGGAGGGATAGGAGCGCCCCCTTTGAAACGGTGCGGTGGCAACCGCCACCATGCTCAGGCGTCTTTTCTGTGTGTGTTTTCTTTCTTTTTTTCTTTCTTTGTTTTTTTTTCACGTGGTTTGGTGGCTTCCCGGCCGCGCCCAAGGGCTGAACTGAGTGATTCCAATATGCTACGCATAAAAGGAACAGGGCGAGTTTTTACTGGGACGAAAGGAAAGACAGAACAAGCGTCGTGAGCAGCACTCTCAAAGCACAGACTTTCTCAATATCACCTAGAGGCAAAAAGTTTGCGCCACCGTCTATGCGAGTTTCATCCACAGCGGGAATGCCGGGAAGGCGAGGTTTCTTATTTGGCTTGATTTGAATTAGGCTGAAAACGTAGACTGTGCCTAGAAATCTGCAGGTGCGCCGCAATGTGCTCCTCTGCATGCGCGCAGATTACATTATAATATTCGTGCGCTTTTCACTTCAATAAATTTAACAAAAGTGTTGGGCTGGTATCGTCAGTGTCGCAATATTTCTTTGAGTTTTGCCGGGAGAAGGCATATTATTAAGGTAGAATTTACTTTCATGCCCAGCAATGCCTAAGCCTAATATGAAAACTTCGTCTTCCCGGCATTCCCCGCACCCCTCCATGGAAGTTCACGTGTTTGAGCTTCGTTCATTGGAATAATGCGTGAAGCCGTTTAACGCAGGAGGCGCGTGAGCAACGGGACAAATGAAAAAAATAAAAAGCACAGACGTGGGGAACAGCTTTTGGCATATTTAGTTTTAAGGGTACGTCAGTCGCTGGCTGCCGCTGCCATTCCGTCATCCTCCACGGAGGACGCTAAAGGCTACTTCCGTGCTTTGAATGCCAAAGCCTGTTCTCATCGTCAGTGCACCTGCGATGTTAAGGCATTCCTTCCTTTCTGATGACACACCTGCTCAGGGCACTCATACGCTAGGTTCAATTTTACTGCCGAATGAGCGCCGCGGGTGTCTGGCATGTGAGTTGCGTGCTCGCCTCGCAGTCTGAAAGCCCTTGGTACAATTCCCCGCAGCTTTCGAAGAAAGTTTATTTTTCTCATTTCTCTCTACTAAAAGTCGCTGTCTTATGGTCTACTGCTGACGTCGTGCGAGACCATGGTGACGTCATTGAGGTTTTGCTGCTGGACGCCGCCGGGCTTCGTTGCCGATGAGCGAAATAATGCATATATATAAGGGCATGACGTTGAATTCATAGAGCCCGTCAGGCGTCACAAAGGTTGTCTTGGAGCGGTCAGCGTCGGCCATCGGCACTTGCCAATAACCCGAACGTAGACCTAAAGAAGAAAAGAATTCAGCTCCCTGCAAGCAGTCAAGGGCGTCATCAATGCGGGGCAGCGGGTGGACGTCTTTGCGGGTAATTTTGTTCAGGCGCCGGTAGTCAACGCAAAAGCGGATAGAGCCATCTTTTTTGGTGACAAGGACGACGGGGGAAGCCGAAGGACTGTGCGATGGTTGTATGACGCCCCTCTGTAGCATGTCATTTACCTGGGCGTCGATAACTTGGCGTTCGGTGGCCGAGACGCGATATGGGCGTTGGCGCAACGGCGTATGGGCGCCAGTGTCGATCCTATGGGTAACAGCTGAGGTGCGGCCCAAACGGTGGTTGGAGAAGTCAAACGATGACCGAAACTTATTTAGCAGGGCCTCAAGCTGGATCTTCTGCGGTGGCGAAAGATTCGCGTCGATTGGGCGCTCAAAGACGCCTTCGGGAGCGGGATCAGGAGACGATGGGGAAGAAGTAAGTGAAGACACTTGCATGCGGCAGGGGTCATCCTCATAAGGGTCCCAGGCGACGATGGAAGCGAAAGGTTGGACACGTCCCAGGCATTCACCGCGAAGAAGAATAGAGGGGCACAGGAATGAATTTGACAGGGGCAAGGCGCTGCAGCCGGCTGAGACGGTAAGGACTGCGAATGGCAGGGGTAGACAGTGACGAGAAGCGGAGGAGTCGGACGGGATGAAGATGACATGGCCGTTGGATGCAGAGTCGCAATGAACAGAGACGAGCACAGCAGAGCACGGCGGGATCACGACGTCATCAGCCACAGTCAACTTGGAGCACGGGTTAGTGGAAGCGCTCACCGATGCGTCGCCGAATGGAAGAAGGGCGACTTCGGAACGAGTGCAGTCGATGACAGCTTCATGTCGCGAGAGAAAGTCCCAGCCTAAGATGACGGCGTGAGACGACGATGCGAAGACGATGAATTCAACAACGTACAGAACGTCCTGAATAGTAACTCGAGCTGTACAGGCCCCCAAAGGCGCGATAATTTGCGAATTAGCGGCGCGAAGCATAAAACCAGATAGCGGAGTCATCACTTTTCGTAACTGGCGGCACAATTTTGCACTGAGTACAGATACAGCAGCACCGGTGTCAACAAGCGCGAAAGCATCGGTGCCCTCCACAGAAACGGTGATCAGATTGGCCGGAGAAAGTCGAGGTCTTGAGCTTGGCGACGAGCACGCAGTTCTTGCCTCCGGAATTGCGAGCACTAGTTTTCCGAAGGGGAGAGGGACGACGGCGCATCGGGGAAACCGAGCGGCGACGCGGAGATGGAGAACGGCGGCGAATAGAGGGGCTGTAATCGGTGGAACCAGTGGGCACAGAAGGCGAAGTGCGGTGAAAAGGCTGGGGAGGGGCGTAGGCGTAACCTCGAGGGTCGGTATCCGCAGCAGGGGACGAAACTTGGCGGCGGCAGTGACGCATCACGTGGCCAGGAATGCCGCAGGCATAACAAATGGGTAGGTTGTCTGGTGTGCGCCATGGGCGGAAACGTTGCGGTGGTGGCCGGGCAGGACGAAATGGGGTCGACTGCGGTGGATGTTGGTACGACACGAATGTGTCTGGGCGGGGACGCCTGACTGCTTCGGCGTAGGTTAGTGGCGCAGCGACGGGAGACTGGGAGGAAACCGGCGGCAGGGCCTCGGACACTTGCTCCCGGATCACGTGCTGGAGTGTCGGAGTTAGGTTAGATGGACTCGGAACGGTAGGAAGAAGCGAAAGCTGCCGCGCAACCTCCTCACGGACAAACAGCTTGATCTGGAGCAGTAGCGAGCTGTCCTCTGTCGTCATGCTCAGGCTAGTTACTGTGTCTGTCTGTGCAGAGGGCTGCCGAGTGAAAACGCGCTGTCGGCGGAGCTCGTCGTAGCTTTGGCAGTGGTCGAATATATCGGTGACAGATGTGACGTTTTTGCCCACAATCATATTGAAAGCGTCGTCTTCGATTCCTTTCAGGACGTGTTTAACTTTTTCGGCCTCCGCCATGGACGCATTGACGCGCTTGCAGAGATTGACGACATCTTCTATGTAGCTGGTGTATGATTCACCACTCTGCTGTGCGCGAACGCGAAGACGCTGCTCGGCGCGAAGTTTGCGTACTGCCGGACGGCCGAAGATGTCGAGGAAGCTGGTTTTAAATTCGGTCCAGATGGTGAAGTCCGATTCGTGGTTTTGGAACCAAAGGTGGGCGCCGCCGGTTAGGTAGAAGATGACGTTGGTGAGTTTCATAGTGTCGTCCCAACGGTTATGGGCGCTCACCCTGTCGTAAAAGGACAACCAATCCTCCACATCGTGATCGTCCGTGCCGCTGAAGACGGCAGGGTCGCGCTGGCGGAGCGCACCATGGCAAGCAACGGGTGCCGGCGAGGAGCTGGCTGGCTGGTTGGCGTTGGCAGGCATGGGGGTAGTGATTGTACGGTTGCGTAGCTCCAGGACGGAATCCCGCACCTCCACCAAGATGTAGCGGCCTTTATTGGCAAGAGATGATTGGTTGTTAAGGCCGGTTAGAGCGGGCAAGGGCAGGTCCGGTCCCGGAACAGTTGGTGCTTTTGCCGCGCGTCCGTTCAGCTGCCGATCGTCGTCTTCTCGCCTCGCGCCGCGCATCGGTTCTGTTGCTCCGTCTGCTAAGCGTCTTCCTCTTTACAATATATATATATATATTTGAATGAGGGGCTCGTTACAAGTATGAGAGAATCCAACAGCCACAGAAGTCAACAGAAAGAGGGGATTTCAATTTATTTTGCGGTGTTCATCAATTTAGAATATTACTGAATATGTTATCGCTTAAAGCTAATTGAGTAGAAAAGCAGAAGAAAAAACAACCACATGCCGCCGGTGGGAACCGAACCCACGACCTCCGAATTACGCGTCCGGTGCTCTACCAACTGAGCCACGGCGGCGGCTGTCAAATCGTCTGCTTTCGGGGGTATTTATGTTTACAAGTGACTTAACCTTCAGAGTGTTCATTAGCGCCACCCAGGTTCATAAGCGGCGGACGTAGTGCGTCCTGAGTTACCGCTGGTGTGACGTGGAACGTCATCGAACGACGAGGATGGAAGCTGTGTGAGAACCATCTTATGCTTCCTATGGCGGCAAGGCTGCCAGAACCGAGGCCCTCGCTAAGCAATTAAGCTTAGCGATTAAGCTCAGCCTTCTCTTGATTGCCTAATTATATAACTATAAACAAAGCAGCAAAGCATGCAGGGGCAGACCGTGACCCCCGGCAAGCCAGACAGCTTCCTCGCAATAGAGAAGTGATCTCTCTTTCTCTCCCTCCGTGCCCCTTCCTACGCGTAGGGTAGTATACTGGGCATCGCCTAGGTAGCCTCCCTGCCTTTCCGTTCGTCTTTCTCTCTTTTTCTTGTTTCTTGATGTACTGAACTTTTGGGGTAGTTTGCAAGATTTTGTCTGTGGATGCTTTGGTAACTCTCTGCATCGCTGACAAAGCGCTTATGCTATATCGTTATCGACTGACAGGCGCGTTCTAAAGTTTTAAGGCGAAGGCCTTTAATGTCTCATACTTTCGTGACCAAAATGTGTTAGCAAATGTGTCCGCGTTTCGGATGCACGCCTTATATGGGCATATGCCAATCAATAGCCAATCGATACTGAGCACTAGTGAGGGCAAGGGCGGAGACACAGCCGCCATGCCAGCTCGGTTGTTTGGAATGAACAAAGGCGCGTCTATATAGTGAATATGGTGTCTTCGTTCACTCCCATCATCCTCCCTTCCCGTTACGGCGAGGTTCAGGTGTCCACCGAGATATGCGAGACAGATACATTTCCTCAAAAACAAATTAACCGTCGAGCAAGGCTTAGAGCCGAACGGGCGATGGCGCTCTTTGGACTCCCTGGCAGCGTTGCAAGACGCTGTCGCGTTCCGCTCTTAGCGGGCAAGCTTAACATCTTAACCACACATCAGTGACACAAGCAGAAACACCGCGCTTAAGGCTTTCGCCTCACCGCACCTTAGGTCAACAAAGTGCCCCCCTGAATTTTTTAACCATGGCATCTTCTGAACTGTGCGCCCTCCGCCTCTCTGTGTGTCCACAGAACGCTTCGACGATTGGCTCAAGGACATGCACCACGAGTACCTCAAGCTGGTCAGCTGGAAGAGCCCCTTGCGCACTGTCCTGCTGCTCACGGTGAGTGGACTGTCCCTGTGTGCTACGCACGCCTCCTTATCGAATCTAAGTCCGCATTTGGAATCTCTGTAGCAACACCTTGCTTGCATTATAAACCTTTTCAAAAGGTGGTCGATGGGCGCCCCCATATTGGGCACTGGGCTGCGCTCGTTCTCTACACAGCCCAGAAAATCCTGGCGACTGAGCGAAAGCAACGAAGTCGAAACTCACTGTTTTCCTGCGCAGTGAAATATAGCGTTAAACAGTTTATCGAGGCGAAATTCTAGAGGCCCGTGTACTGTGCGATGTGAGTGCACGTTAAAGAACCCCAGGTGGTCGAAATTGCCGGAGCCCTCCACTACGGCGTCCCTCATAGTCTGAGTCCCTTTGGGACGTTAAACCCAATAAATAAAATCAAATCTCTTATAGCAAAGTATATTGGTCATACTTGCTGTTTAGCCCATTTGTAGGACAGCTGCTAAATTCCACATTTAAAGAGTCATGTCAATGAAGAAGCCTAAATAGTGGCATCTGTTACACCAGACGGTGCGACACAACCGCGCAGGGGGAAACGGCCGCAGCGTGCTGCAGTTGCACTATTTGCCGGAGTGAGAGTCGCGGACGCCCCTCCCCTGTAGCTTCCTCTTCACTGGCAGCTAACTCACAGAGATACTTGAATGTTTCCTCATCTCTCCGCCTTTCGCAGGTGTTGTTGTTCGCGACCTGGGCGGGATGCCTTCTGCAGCTGCTGCTCGCCCCGGCTGTCGCCTACCTCATTGCAAAGCTCTTCGGTTGGGGGTAAGTGATGCAGTGAACAGTTACGAAAACACTGGCCGGAGGAGTTGCATCCCGCAACGCTCACCACTTGAACGCTTCCGTTCAGGCCTCTGGTGTCGTACCTATGACGTCTTGACCATGGTTGTGGCATGCAAATTTTTTTGCCTTTCTCGAGTGATAGTGAGCAGAGGTCTTGTTTGCGCGTTTTTCTTCCACGGCACTGCGTACGGGGTCTCTGACTCTTAAGCACTTCTTCTACCTGTACATAGTTAGTCTTCATAGACGGATCCTTCTAACTTCGCATGCGTGTGAACAATAACTGTGCTATTTTAATTTAGTTATCAGCCGATAAGCTCTCCTAGGCGTTGAGTTAGTCTTCATAGACAGATCCTTGTAGCATCGCATGCGTGTGAGATGCATTTCCAAAAAGGGCACTTTCCTTCCCTTTCCTTACTGCACTGTGGCAAGACGAATATTTTAAGAAGCATTCAATTCAGAATGATCATATTGATGATTGCTCCCGGTTGCAGTATCGGAGGTGGCGCAGAATGTAGGAATACGATACATTAGCAGTTTTTCACAAATAAATGCAGCTAATTGTTTCAGGAGCCTAACCAATGTGATTACAGAAGTATTATGCTTGTGCATACTGTTTTCTACACGTTAAAAATGCAACTAAGAAGGATTATCAACATCGAGGCATAAACGGAAATGAGCACTGAAAACATTCTTTCTAAATCTCTCTAGTTGTGCTTGTGCTCTGCCTACGAGGTCGTCTGTCTCTTTCATAGAAAATGACATCACTTTTGTGAGCTTCTGTTGGAGCTGTTTTTCATTGTTACTTTGTCTCTACTTTTAGCAGCCCCGTCGATTCCGGCCAGACTAAGGTGAGTGTTCGCGTTTCTCCTCCGACATTTTCGCCCTTACGGACAAGCGCATATCGCGAGATTTCGCGCTCTGCCTCTGTGCTCGGAGGCGAAAGACAACTCAGTGGTGCTGCGGTAGTTGTCATTGGAGCACGTTAATTTGTTGAGCGTTTTATAAGAGAAAGGTGTTTGAGCGGATCTTGCTGCACTAAGGAGTCGCAGGTCAAAATTAATCATAATTTTATGATTTCTTCTTCGCCGGAGTAAACACTATTTTACTATTTCATAGACTTCAGAAACAAAAACAAACTCAACCCAGAGGTAAGAGCTAATCTGGCGAACAATTTCCTCCTAGATACTTTTCGTTCTTATAAAGCTCTGCATTGGTAGTGACAACATAAATGTGCTCTTGTCACAATTCTAAAGTTGGCATGAACATAGCAGACCTAACATACTTCAATTTGTAAAACAACAATACAATCAACACTCTTCACTGCATGAAAAAATGGATGCAGCTTCCTTTCGTGTGCTCCTGCGCACTTGTGTTTATACGTCAAATAATAAGATATACACAGCTTAAGAACTCAGCGGCTTTTCCCAGTGAAAGGATCTCCTTCCAGCCAATGCGCCTGCCGATTCTGATGTCCATGCTAGCGTGACAACGCCAGGGAGCGGCGCCACAATGGAGAGAAGTCTATCCCGGATCACAGAGGGAAGGGATCATCCCCTTTCATCTACCACTCCCTGCATTGTCTCACCATCAGGTGCATGAGAATCAGCCGACGCCATTGGCTGGAAGGGGATTCTTTGACGGGGAAAAGCTGCAGAGATCTTTAGTTTCATCCGACTCTAGAGCAAAAATATGCATGGTCAGCAGAGAACCGACAGGATCCTGCCCTTGCGTCTCTTTGCCCTGTCGTTGTCGTGCGCTCTTTTCTAATCGTGTGGTCCTGTCACTCTGCGGTTAACATTTAGTGCGTTGACTTCGCTTACCTGTGCGGTGTGAAAACAACTGATGCCTTCTTTCATTCCTAGCAATCATTTGCTCGGCTCCATATTGAATTATGCCCACATGCAATAACTTCTAACACTGTGCTGTTCATTAGAGTTTCCATCATTCCACTGTGTGCCGCCACGGAGAATTTTGTATCCTAGCCCACATGCATACAGCACCAGCTTTGCGCAAAGTAATTCACAGCTCCTAAGAGCCCACATGACAAAATCAAGCTGTCCAAACAATGCAATCATAGCCTTGGCTCTCCTCTTTCAACCTCCGTCCAGTCACGCAAGAGAACCTTTCGCGGGCGCTTCTTCAAGCCGGCGAATGACCTCATCAAGGTCTTGAACCTCGACATGCGAGTCTCGGTGAGGAGTTAGTCTTTTTTCTCATTTGTCACAGCTCTTTCAGTGTGTATGAGTGAGTGGGCGTGAGATAAAAAAGGGGAAAGGAAACCGCTTCATAAAGTCTGACCTGACGATCCAGCGTAACCTGGTGTCCCATGCAAGACAGACAGCCATGACAATTGGAGTCTTGAAATAAGGTCACCACCAGCAGCAAAAGACTTCGTCTTTATTTTGAATTTTCAATAAATGTTTCTACTACTACTACTATTCATAAAGTAAGGATAGGCAGAGTGTGACTACAATAGGATGCAGACCAGGAACGATGGACCAAACACATTTCAAGGAAGGCTCCTGAGCCAGTCTCGGTCCTAACATCGAAGATGGCTGGAAAATGTCTCTAAGAGCACTCGCATAGTCTGTTATTGCCTTATGTGTAGGTCACGGCAAATCACCTGTCTTTCCGTGTTGCCTCATCGCATTACGGCTTTACAGCAAAAGAAATAAGCAGTGTATTTACTATGTTTTGCGTCAATCTCTAACATTTCCTTCTCATTCATAATAATATTTTGTTCATGTTCCACATTGCAGAAAACATTCGAGGAAATCTCGACTGTTTTTGACAAGGCCGAAAGGTAAGCTAACAACTTTTTATTTATTTATTTAGTATTTATTTCACTCAAGGTGTCATTGTAATAAATTCGTAGGACCAATTTCGTACTACGACGAAAGCAATTTGTTTTTTAGACCGCATGCAGTATACAATTTAATGCAATTCACATGTCTTTCTGCCTTGCGCACATGCGTTCATTTCCTTTTACACTTCCCTACATTTCTCTCTTGCTTCAGAGGCTGCATGGCAGGGGATTAACAAGGAAACGATTCCCCCCCCCCCCCCCCCCCCCCCCCCCCCCCCCCCCCGCACCATAAAGAGAATAGTCCAATTGCAGACATCATAGGCATAGCCTTACTTGTTTGCACGGTTAATCGCTTCAGTAGCTACGCCTTCCTTCGTCAGTTGCGTAAGCAAAAGATAGATTATTACACACCATGTCACGTAAGTTAGTAGATGCCGCATAAGATCACCGTCAATTTCTGACCGCCTTCAACACCGCCTGGGCTGCGCACAATAACCGCATGGTTTCGGCGATCCGACTGCAAGGTTACTTTGCCCGCCCCTCCGTATTCAGTGCCGCGCGCACTAAACAGCTACAGTCGGATACAATTCAATAACGAAGCGACTTTTCCCTGTCAGAGGACCCCCTTCCAATCAATGGCGTGTGCCGATTCTCATGAGCCTGCTAGCGTGACAATGCAGGTGGGGGACTATCCCCGGCTATGGAGAGAGGGGACTGCCCCCTTTCATCTGCCACTCCATGCATTGTCGCACTACAGGCTCAGGAGAATCATCCAGTGCCATTGGCTGGAAGGGGTCGTTTGACGGTAAAAAGCCGCTGCGTTCTTGAGCTGTGTCCGACTACGGCGTGACTATCTCTAATCATGAAGGGAAAGGACTATCGCTTCTCATCTGCTACTTCCTTCATTTTTGCGCTAGCAGGCTCATGAGAATCGCCAATGCCATTGACTGGAAGGGGACCTTTGGCAGAGAAATTCCACTTCGTTCTGTAGTTGCACCTCACTGTAGCGTACAGTAGCAACCATATCAGACTCGAGCAAACATCGTAGGTTTCTCAGCTAGGCATCGGAGTCTGAAGAAGCGGCTCGTGGCACCCCCTCTCCCTTGCCTCTGCGTACAATTGCGTCCTAAAAGAATTCATTTCGTGGTCGCCATTTCCTACCGCTCTTTCTTTCTGTGTTCAGCGCAGTTTCTTTCCTCCCTGTGTGCTTTGCGCAGCCTTTTCTCTTGGAAGAACGCCAGCACCACGTTCTTCTTCATGCTGGCGCTCATGGAACTGACGGTGTTCGCCTTCTGGCAGGGACAGGAAGTCGCTGTGCAGGTCGCAGGTAAGGACCTTGGCGTGCAGGGTGGTTCTTTTTTTTTACCTTGCCTCATTTGTTTCATAGTGACCAGTATTAAAGCCAAGTTTCCTGTTTCCGCGTAAAATGACGTGATGCATGACATGCGTGACTGCGGGCAGCTGCGCTGTGTGGTACGAACACAGTGGCGTCACGAGTGACCGCATAGTGACGCGAGGCAAACACACAGCTACCAGTCAGAAAATTACCATTGTATACAGCTTTGAAATGTGACACCACTGAATCTCTCGTTACGCAGTGGTAAGTGCATTGCGAGTTTATTTATCCATTACACTAGCAGATCTTATCGACAGTCTTCTCCGATGCGTATTATTCAGACAACATGGACTACAGATATTTGTTAGCTTATTTACGAGAGCACCGAGACGTGGTCTGGACAGTTGCGACTCTTGCCCATCGAAAAGACGTTTTTCTAGTAGTATACCGCAAACAAGATAAGAAAATGAAGCCTTTCTACAGCAGATTTATGCGTCATACTTTATTAACTACAGTCGCAATAGTCTAGACTTCTGATGCCGATTGTTGCCCATGAGCTCTGAATGTCAGTTAGCGAAAGCAAGAAGTGCAGTTACCTTACAGATTAAGCCACACTGAGTAAGCATTTCGGCAATACTTTCAAACGCAGCAGGAGGTCGCGCTCGCATTTAGGGCCGACGGCCCTTGAGGTTTGCTTTGTGTTAACCCTTTGTGCGCACGCTGCGTTTTCAGTGACGGGCATCGTGCTGAAGTTGTTCGTTGTGGACCAGGCGTTCAGGCGCTTTCCTCACCTGGCGGCCAGGTATGACCTGATCGGCCGCGCCTGGAACAAGCTGCCTGTGCGTGACGCGGAAGTCACCGGGCGACGCGAGAACCGCGGATAGACGCCGGCAGGCGCGCCTCGCGCTGCGTCGGGCTCCCTTCTTTCGATGGCAAACGCAGACCCCAGCTTCCAAAATTGGGAGGCATGGCATCACTCCCTACTGTTAGCCTAGCCCACATCGATCCCTTAAGGGTGAGAATCTATTTCGAGATAGCCGGCTGATCTGCATTGCCACGACTGGGAGCCTATGGATGCAGGCTATGACTGCCAGGAGAGCGACACCTACGCCAGGTATCTTTGGCGAAGAAAGCGCACTATGGCGTTTCGCACCTGAGCTACCCCGCCATTGCAAGAGGTTGTCGCCTAGAGCTGTGCGCCGTGAGCACATTTCCGGCTTTGTTTTCTTCTTGTATAACTCGTTCGAGGGCACTGTGCAATAAAGTCCGTCCTGCAGTCTCCCAATCTTGCTGTGTCGCACTTTAATATATCGCGCCGGTAGCACCGAAAGAACCGCAAGTTTGTACGTATGGTGAATGCTGTAGCAGGTGCGGATGTAACCTCTGCGGATGTAACTTGAAGCTCAAGCAACATTGGAAAGTGAGCATGTAGCTTGGCTTAAAGGCTGCTGAAATGTTTTTCAGGAAAGTTGAGTTAAAACTGTCAATTTACTTATTTCTTGACCTATAACCCTGATATCATGCGCCATTTAAGATGCATGCAAGCATCTTGAATCCTCGAAAATGGGATTATGCCATCACGGCCTTGCTGAGGCTCCGGCTGCCACCGGCGAATGGCCACGGCAGCCGTGATGTTAGAACTGCGCTCTACACAAGCGCTCTCGTGACTAGCAGACGGCACATGTTGTGCTGCCTTCCAGGCGTGGTCATCCTAGCAATGAAGTTGAAGGGCTATAAAAAAAGCCTGCATGGTGGTGATGGGGAAAAACATTTATCGACTATTTTTACAGAGAGCTGATTGGGGTAGTGCCCTATTAGCCCTTTCCGCTCACAATACTAGGTGTAGCCCCTATTCCGGGGCCCCATTGGCAAGCAATGCCGCCCGCGTCCGTTGAGCCAAGGCCTTTTGGCTCTTTAGGTCGTGACAGCCGAGCAGAGCCGCCTCCTAGTCCTCTCTGGTGGGGTTTGGGGGGGGGGGGGGGGGGGGGGGGGATAGATGGTTTAGATTGACACGCCCCAAACCATGGGGAAGGTGTCAGCCACCTCCCCACGGAACTGGCACGCGCCATCAAAAGATGTGTTGAAATGTTTAAGCACCGCCGGATACAGCACTGTGTTAATGAGAATTTTGATGAGGCGCTCGGCAGCGCGATTGAATCCCTTACAAGGGGCCGTGTAGCGCCGGTGCTCCAACTTGTAGTCATCGGTGATCTGTTTCAATGTAAGGGCCAGATTGTCTGATTGAGAAAGCAGTCATATGACGGCCAAGCAACGGAGACAAAAAGGCTTTGGTTACAGCGAGTTTCATATACCAGAGATACCCAGAAAGGAAGCAAATGGAGTCGCGTACTGGTCGCCTTTGGTGTTCCGCTTCGTGCGTTCACTGTGCAGTGACAACAAAGAACGAAGCCGAGTAGGGCTGCGCTTGTACCAATGCATCCATTGTTAATTCATCGCAATCGACCAGAATCTACACCCTTAATCCAGTACAATCACCCTAATTCAACGTAATCCAGTCTTAATGCACATTAAACAGCCAAAATCAATCTATACTCCATCCACCGTAATCGTGCTTAGTCCTTCGCGCAGCAACTTAATCAAATGTACTCGACTCTTTATACAACCTAACGCAGCTTAATCCTCCTTAGTGAACCTTAATTCAACGCAACCCACCCGTAATCTAGCACAATCCACCAAAATACAACTTCATACACACCACTGCAACTTAATTCAATTCTTAATCCACCATTCCACAGCTATTCAATTCAATACACCCTACTGCGACCTACTTCAATGTTTAGATTTATTGGTGTCCCAAAGCGACTCAGCCTATGAGGGATGCCGTAGTGAAGGTCTCCGGAAATTTCGACTACCTGGGATTCTTTAACGTGCACTGACATCGCACAGTATGCGGGATTCTAGAATTTCGCCTCCATCGAAATTCGACCGCCGCCGCCGGGGACATACCCACGTCTTTCCGGCCAGCAGCCAAGCATAACCACTGAGCTACTGCGGCGGGTCTAATTCAATGCAATGCCCTCTTATTTTTCCACAATACACACTAATCCATATTGTCCGCCCTGCTGCAGCTTACTCCAAACTAATAGACTGTGATCGAACTTATTCCGAAATACTACAACCTAATTCAATGTAATCCAACCTAACTCAACTTCAACATAATTTACTCTCGAGCCACCACAACACAACTTAATCCTACGTATTCAAATCTTAACCGCAATCTGCTAGAATACATCACAATCCAACGTAATGGGCCGTCTGGCGTGGTCACCCTGACGTTCGTACCATCGCCGTACACAAATACGTCTGGGCTGCCGCGGTGGCTAAGTGGTTACGGCGTTCGGCTGCTGAACCGCAATACGCGGGTTCGATCCCGGCCGCGGCGGTCGAATTTCGATGAGAGCGAAGCTCTAGAGGCCCGTGTACTGTGCGATGTCATGAAACGCCCGGGTGGTCGAAATTTCCGGAGCCAAACACGACGGCGTCCCTTATAGCCTAAGTCGCTTTGGGACGTTAAACACCACAAATCAATCAACCACGAAGCCGTGCTTCCTCGTAATAAATGCAATGCGAGGCCACCGCCAGACTTCGAAATGAAGCAAAGGTAAGCCTCGACGAGTACGGTTAGCATAAGTTGCGCTTGCAAAGGTAGTATTTTGCACTTTATAAACGGGCGCCGGAGTGGAAATAATTCAGACCACTAGAGGATCTTTAACATGCACTGACGCCGCACAGCACACGGTGTCTTTATTAGAGTTTCGCCTCCATCTAGCGCAGCAGCCGTGGCTGAAGTTCGAACCCGGGTACTCCGGAGGGGTGGATGAAAAAGTGAGGACAGTTGCATCACCTCATCGCGCAACCATTAGACATATGGTTTTGAGGAAGAAAATAGGCGCAGCAGTCACCTCACTTTATCAACCACACCGGGAAGGATGGGACGAAGGAATGAGTGAAACAAGGAAGAGCTCGAAGCCATATCGCAGTCACAGAGTTGATAATTGAAGTGCGAACGCTGCTGGCGCCACCTGTTGCTGGTAGGGCAAAACACACTCCTGCGAAAACCCTTAGCTCTCTTTCGGGGCTCTCGGAGCCTTTTGCAGAGTTTTCCCTCCCTGGCTACAGATGCCGCCACTGCCTTTTGCGCGGTGGAACTCTGCTGTCTCGGCCCGCGGCAACACCGTAGGTAGCTCTATACTACAATTAAGCTAGCTGTTGATGTATCATACATATTTACATTCCAAAGCAGTGCTGTCAGCAACGAGGCCCATGGTTGTGGAGAGCTCGAAATAATTGTCTTCCAGGGGCTCTAAAAGGGATACCAAAAAGTAATACTAAGCCAGGCTAGACTAAAAAAGGCAGGGTTCCCTGATAGCAATTCTTTCATTTTTACCTGAAACAACGCTTTTAACGCGATAACGTTAAGTAGTTCGCGTCGGAGAAAAGTCAGCGTCGTTGAACATGAGCGAGAAATCCACGAAAAATCTACTGAGCAGCAACCTAGGTGGAACACCAAGATCGCATGACCTTGTGGCGTCATGACAACCTGCCCACTGTCGCAGGTGGCAGTTCAGTTAATAATTGGTCGCAACAGGTCGCTCGCGAATAGCAACCTAGGTCGCACAAGCCCCGCCAGTGACAGCATCTGTCATCGCAAGGCACTGGCGAATCCGCTTATCCGTTGCGCAACTGCACCAGAAAGGGTATGATAACTCCCGGGGATCTATGAAGGCAAAGTAGGGAATGACCAATTCCGCATGTGTGGGCGTTAAACCATTAACGCCATACCCTTAAGACAGAGCTTAAGCGTCCCCCTCCAATTTTTATACGCTAGAAAGTCGCGCAAGAGCGAAGTACACGTGGCGTCGCCACATAAAGATTCGCGCAGCCGCGACGAGTGACGTATGAGCGAACGTTATTTCGCCGTCTTGACGAACAGTTACTGTCGAAATAAGCGAAAAGCAACGCGTCTAGTACAGCCGACTATACGAAGGGTCTCGTAATCATAACAGCGCAAAACAGAGTTTCAGCCGGTGAGATTTATTTATTGGAAATACCTGCAGCGCCCGTAGGCATTATTGCGGGGGGGGGGGGGGGGGGGGGGGGGGATACATTACAGAAGAATATGCCAGAAAAAAAAAAGAGAGAAAAAAAAAGCAATACAACAAGGCATGACACAGCAAGTACAAAATGAATGAAATACGAAAGAACAAGTGTGAGGCAGGATTAGCGCGCAAAAATTCGTGAAGGCGAGGGTGCAGGAGGGCAGGTGGTGAGGTGAGGGTGAGGGAGAACTAGATGAACGGTTGAGGGTGAGGATGTGTCACAAAGCTCGTGACGATCCTCACTCAAGTTTCCCGTCCGGGGCGCACCCGATTCCAGAACACGCGTCGACGCAGGTACGACGACGACAAAATCAGTACAGGTGAACAAGAACTCTAGTCTAACAGCCGGAGTACAAACGCCTTCTTTAATCGACCGCTCTGTTTGACCCACACCGTGTACGATCTTCCTTTTGCCGTAGGATGTTCACCAGAGGCTCCTCCGACCTGCCTCCCTCCCCGCCCACGCCGCCACCACACGGGAGGCTGGTCGACATGAACTCGTTCGACAGGGGCTGTACACGCAGCTGCATGGTGGCGACCGCTTCAAAGAACAATGTGCATGGGAGCTTGGTGTCGAAACTCCGGACCCTGGCGATTTGCTGCTCATAAGAGAGCTAGGTCTTTCTCTAGATTTCCTTCGCCCAAAGAACAGGGGTTGTTTCTTGACTTTTGGGTTCCCATTTCTTTTCTTTCACAGCACAACTCTTAAGCGCCTGTTCTTGGAATTCGCATCGTACCTTTCAGCATCGGCGATGTCTGCGTAGTCGGCACAACACGTCACCTGCCAGTCGTAGCAGGCAGTAGCAGAGCGAAGCAATACCTTCTACGGCGAGAGCCGCAAGTGGCTTGGAGTATCGCAGAACTAAAATGCGTGAAGAGCTGCGCTCATAATTCGCACTATCGACTATCGTAATCGTCCATAATTTTTTTTTTATTCAAGCAGATTGAAAAGGAGCTGTGCACCGAAAACAAAATTATTCGCAATGCATCCTACAGTCAGCAAAAACCCGGATTGTGTTGTTCGCTTGTTAAGCTTCGAAGTGGACCAATCAGACAGACCTCAAAGATATTTTTATCCACAAGCTACACCTAAGTGTACCATCAGCAATGAATGAAACGCGAACAGGAAAACTGAGGTGACATCTCAAAGACCCCGTAATATTAGCTCCTGGAAGAAAAATGCTAGCGCGATTGAATACCACTCCTGAAGAAGAGTCTTCGCGCCTTCCAAGTCAAAAGAACCAGAGCAAGTATTGAGCTTCCCCGGGATGAAATATTTTTATTTTGCGTTTCGTGGCTCAGCTGTCTTGTTCGCGTTTCATTCCTTGCTGATAGTACCTGCGGTGCCTGCGCACCACATGGTGGCACCATGAACACTACTGTACGACAAAAAGCCAACTTAACCTCAGAAGGAAGTCTTGCGTTAGTGGCAATCTCTACTGCGGATCGCCTGAAGACAATTATATGCAAAACAAAACACAGGATGCAGCATTAAGCAGAATTTGTAAATATAGAGTTATACGAAATATCCCCACGCAAACATTAATTAAAACGTTCGATTATTTGAAGCAGACAGTTAACACAAACGGAAATATTGGCTCACGTGGAAGGAAAGCTATCGGCATGAGTAAGAAGCAAAGAGATTGTCTGGCTCCCAGCTCGATGATAATAGAGGGTAAAAGGTATATTACAAAGCTTTAAACGAGTTTAGTTATGCAGTTCGTCATCAAACTTCGGGCACCTCTAGAGCCTAGTTTGCGCAGATTGGAGGGTGGAAGCGCTGCTTATACGATGCGCAGCTAACAGTCAGCCACCAGTGCTGCCCATAACTTTTCCTTCTTATGTTCTGAGCAGCCCTGTGAAGTATACTTGAATGAGTGATTTAATAAATGTTTACTCAATCTATATCTCAATCTAACATTAAACCCACTTTCGCTCGAACAGAACGATACAGATGCTCACAATTGGTCCTGGCTGTTGAATAGTGGAATTCTCTTCCTTCTAGCATTGCGGCTATCGCTGAAACATCATCATTTGAAACAGCTCTATTGTCATATTTAGAAACTTCCAACGCAAAATGTTGTACGTTTTATCACTTTGTGGTTCACTGTTTCATTTTCTTTTTCATTTGCTTGGGTGTGTGCGTGCCGGCCGTCTCCCTCCACGAAATGTTAGATGCCATGTTTTGTAACCTCCGAAGGTGGGATTTTTGTTATCTTTTCTGAACTTCTTTATTTGCTTATCTTCGTATATGTGCATTTTTTCAAGTACCGGTTCCTAGTCATTTTTTTTCTTTCTCTTATAAATTTTTACCTGGCTTCTTACCTTTTTTATTTCTGCTTTCAGCCCTTTACATTTTGTAATATACGTTGTGGGGCTAGTTGGTTCATACTCAGATTTCTTTTATGCGCACAGAAAGACGACACAATAAGACAAGGTAGACAGGACGGAGCGCAAACTTTCAACTGTTTTATTCCGGAAAAAGTACATGACATTTATACCAAAAAAGAATAGATAGTCATCAGTGCCACGGGTTTTGGCTTGCACGTGGCACTGATGACTATTAGGGTATTGAAATAAATAAAATACGCATACATGCAAATTTCTGAACACCCAGTGCCAGGAATTTTGAAGCATTCAGCCTGCGAGGTGTTTTGAAACTTCTATGATTAAAGTGTGCTAAGCGCTAGCGACCACATATTCATTTACATTCGTGATGAACATTGCTGCCATACGGTGATGCCTTGGCAGTCTCAGAAGACCAGTTGAAGCTCATGAAGGCCAGCGCTTTCTTTGTTCCTTAGATTTTGCCCCACTTGTGGCGGCAACAATTGGTCGTATAATTTGGCTTCCCCCTTAGAGTACATGGTGAAAGGTTGCTTGGCAAACGTTTTGACGCGGCAACGTTCAGCAGCGATATGATCTGAAGTGGCAGACAAAATTTTTACCAGACGGGAAACCGTGTTCGAGCAAACAGTGCATGCCTAGAATTCTACCGAGTTCCTCCGCATTCCAAGTAAAACGACACAGTAATTACTCAATCTAGGCAAGCTCGACGGAGTAGTGCAAAAGAAGAGGTCCCAAGCTATAAGGTGTCTATGAGCGCTTATGTACCAAGCGCATGATTTTGCATGACTGGGCACACCGTGTGTTTTCACACGTCCACAGAACTGGTTTAAAAGGCTGTTTTTCCAAATGGGCACGGTGGCTTCCATGGTTTCTTAAAATTTCTTCCGAGAGCTCTAATGACGGTTAGGTGTCGAGTCGCAGTCACTGCCGTTTCCAGTGTACCTTTCGTCAGACCGGAAGGTCTGGCCACCGTATAGCCCTTCGTGTCGAGGTCAGGCCGGGAATGTGTCTTGTTAGTCGGCACGTGCAGCGTTTAGTTTGGCACGTGACTGGAGTCTGTCCGGACATGAGCCGCACTTGAACGCTGCTTCACCAGTCATACCAGTTTCGAAAAAGCCCACGTAAAGATCCGGGCATGGCACTCGGACACTTTTCAAATCAGCTTCCAGACCAGCCTCAGACCAGCTAACCTCAAGGTTATCAGATTGAGGCGCCACCTGCGAGCACGGCCGTCAGTTACTGTTGGCCCCTTGCGATGCTTTTTCCGCCACGCCAACCGTGCCTTGAGCAGTGAAGAGGAGTTTGCCTTGAAGCCAGAGATGGCGCGACAATCATCTAAGCTTTGTGCTTTCGACCAGAGTGCTGGATTGTTAAGCACGGGTCCTGGGCTGCAACGCTTACAACGCATTGCGACTTCTTCGGGGAGGCAATCACGTGCAAGCGGTAGCGCACACTGCATGATGCACTTTGTAAACAGAGCAGCTCCGCTATAAATTGCGGCTCCCTCACTCTCGCATCCCCCTGTTCGTCGCAGAAGCCAGGAGGGAGAGGGCCAGCAGAGGGCCCAGCCTCGCCAAGGGCAATGCAAGTCCTCCTCAGCGCGGGGTATTTCTAGCAGGAAGAGAGCTTGCCACCCCCCCCCCCCCCCCCCCCTCTTAGTAACCTTCTCCCCTCCCCGGCACAAACACTCCCACCTCAACGTTGTCTCTCTGTATAACTGACTTGTCAGCGCGGAGAATCTCCCACGACCCTGCATTCTGTTTCTGTCATTGGCCTTGAAGTCCGACACAGCGGAAAGCACTGAGCTCACGAGGACACTTACGCCAATCATTTTCACGGCAGCGGACTGTAGCCAAGTTATCTCCAATGGTACGATTCAACAAGCGCTCTTTGTGCTTAATGACGTCTCTCTTGCAATCGCCGTGAGAGGAAAGGGCTTGTGCGAATGCAAAAGCGTTTAGCTAGGTCGCGTTTAACCCAACAGAGGGCATTAACAAATTGGCCGTGGCAACCATTCAGAGTTAGAGAGGACTACGTTTATGATTCGGTTGGTTAAAGGCTTTTGATTCGCATGTTCTCGTTTGCCCGGTTGGTTACCTTAATTTAGTTCTCGCTCTTTGGGCTCACTGCTGATATAAGAAACTTGAGCTAGCGAGCCATAACGAGCCGCGCTGTATAGCTGCGCGGCAAACTTAGCACGAGACGTCACGACGAGTTTGGGACAGTGGTCTAGTTCACTTATTTCGTCGCCGCACGATGAATGACAAGAATCTGGCAGCAGTATTCTTCTGTGCAAAAAAAAAAAAAACGCCACAGTAGCGAAGGTTCAATCTCAGAACCACCTTATCTGTGCGTTCCAGATGTAGACCATACGTCGTTAAATGGGGCAAACGTGTGTTTAAATATTTCCCTTTAGAACAACTTTTCAGTTCGTTTTAACAAATGTGGCATTGAACAATGAAAAGACAAGCCCCTGCTCTCTTCAAGCCCTAGGAAAAAGGTGACTGGAGCTGCAGGTTTTTCAAAAATAATATTTTTGAAAATATGGTCACGCTGTTTCGTACCTTTTCCCCTTACCCCACGTGTGAACTTGACTCCCCTGCATGTCATCTAGCGCGCACTGTATAGTTCACCTCACCCCCAGTCCTCCCCTCACTGTACATATCCCATTCCACATCGAGACGATGTTTGTTTTCGCGGGGGGGAATAATGCCACGCGCCTAACGCGCCGCGCGGCCTCCGCGCTGAGTCGAAGACGACGACGAAGCGGCGGTGGGCTCTCGTGGCGCGCTGTTCTGTTCTGTGTCGTGGAAGCTGGCTCCATAATTAAAAGAAGGCTCCCGGTCTTAGGTTCTTCCCGACGTCTACCTTCACGGCTCCTCTGGTCGTGACAATATTATTAATAATAATAATAATAATAATAATAATAATAATAATAATAATAATAATAATAATAATAATAATAATAATAATAATAATAATAATTTTGTCACTCAAAGGAGCGCTAAATTTTTGTTGTTTTCATAGACCTATCGTATGAGCCTTGAATGGTTTTGGAACAAATGTTAGGAGCGGCATAGAGAAGCTACTGGCTTTGACACGTGAGAGAGATCATCTAGGGCAAAAAATCCCATGTGAAAAAGCAGTTCTTTATCTCTACGATTAGTTACACGGAAAAAGCGACTTCTTGCATCGAAGCGCTATAGGCCCGAAAGCTTAGCGGCGCTAGCTAGGAGCTGTCTTGATTACGAATAGTTTACATCTACTCTTCAAAATCATGGGCAGCAACTACAAAATTGCTGCATGCATGTTGTGTCAGCGCAACAGAAAAGCAGCCCATGGATGGCACACGTCTTCGATCTTTTCGTTCTTTATCGTCTTGGAGTTATTTCTTCCCATATATAAACTTTGATTCGGCCAGCTCACTTTAGAACTTTTCTGACCATATATGAATAGCGCAGTGGAAATAACTGCGCAAAACCTGACAGATGCGGCGGCCGCTCGTGCTACGTTGTCTATATGTACACGGTGTTTCAACTAATACTTTCCACAATTTTTAAAAATCGCTTTTTAAGTTCGAACACCATTTTATTTTTTTTTTTCGGCTTAGCACTGTCGGCTTAGAATACAACTAACACGTGCTAACTAGCAGGCTGCTCAACTAGTATTGAACTGTTAACTTTTTAACTATTACTTTTAGGCTCCTTAATTATTGAGAAGCGTGTAGACCCCGGTAAATAATGTCCATTTCAGTTCTTGAATTTCGAAAACGCAGTTACCCTCGGTGCAGTTGCCCAAGAAATTTTGCCTAGATCACGCCAAATTACACACGCTTTCGAGGTGCTTGCAGGCAAAGTAACCCCTCCAGCGCACTAACTCGTCGAAATATCCAAAATTTTTTGGGCCACAGTGCCGAGGGCAACCGTATTTTCGAAATTCAAAAAAGTGATATTAATATTGTTACTTACGGTGGTCTACACACCCCTCAGTAATTAGGGAGCCTAACTGCAACAGCTAAAAGTAAACTATTCAATATTAGTTAACCAGCCTGCTAGTTAGCGCGTCTTAGCTGTATACTAACGTAGTACACCGCTGACAATGCTTCGCCGAGAAAAGCGCTTTTCTAAATAAAAAAGCCTATTTTAAAAAAACTATGTAAACTCTCAGGTAAAACGCCCTGTATACCTACTTAAACACCAACTGGCATTCACTTGCGCATCCCCTCGCACTCACCGTCATTGTCTCTTTCTCAAACTCACTCTCACCCGATGCATTCGACTGCCTCACTGTCGAAATCACCTACGCCTGCTCACACTGAGACTCCAAATTATGCGAATTCGGCAATATGCCCCGACGGTCGAACCTACATGTGTCGTCCAAGTGAGAACTTCTGTATTCACTTCAAGTGCCGCTATATAGCGAAGACATACTCAGTTTAATAAATTCAGCTGTTCATCGCTTTTCGCGCAAACGAAGAAACAGCCTTAAAAAGCTGTTACACAGTCAACAAGGCAGCTTCGATCAGGAGAAGACGGCAGTAATTAAATGTCGTTATTACATCACAGGTACAGATAAGATAGACTGCGTAACAGGAAAACGAATCTATGCGAGCCGCTATGCGAATCTGTGGAAACCTATAGCCGCTTGACGGACACAGCACAAACAGACGAGGTAATGATGCAAAACAAGAAAGAAAGAAAGAAAGAAAGAAAGAAAGGAAGAAAGTAAGAAAGAAAGAAAGAGAGAGAGAGAAAGAAAGAAAGAGAGAGAAAGAAAGAAAGAAAGAAAGAAAGAAAGAAAGAAAGAAAGAGAGAAAGAAAGAAAGAAAGAAAGAAAGAAGGAAAGAAAGAAAGAAAGAAAGAAAGAAAGAAAGAAAGAAAGAAAGAAAGAAAGAAAGAAAGAAAGAAAGAAAGAAAGAAAGAAAGAAAGAAAGAAAGAAAGAAAGAAAGAAAGAAAGAAAGAAAGAAAGAAAGAAAGAAAGAAAGAAGTAAGTAAGTTGCAGAGACCACGAAGCTGGTTGTGTGTGAAGTGCGAGAGAGCATGACGCAGCTCACTCCAAACACGTATGGCATGTAGTGCTTCGCAAAGTAGACACTGGGCCCGGCTGCGGAGAGCCCGCGGCGGAGCACGGACTGGCCTCCCGCTCTGCGAGCGAGTGCCATTAAGAGGCTACATACATCATGTTCGCAACATCTGGGTTAGGTAGCTAAAGGCTCTCGCATTAATAAACCAGGAACATGTAAGCACGTAAAATTTTCAGATATGTTCCTTTTTTTTCACAAAACGGAACAAGCTCCTAGCGGCACCTTTGGGGAACAAGAAGGATACATTATCCATTGCTCAAGGAACTGCAACATTATTGCATTAGCGCTGTACCACAATCGCAAAAGAACGCACCCCCTAACGCACGCACAAATCTGGTGCGCCGAAAGTTTTAAACTACCTCCGAAACCTTTAGCGTCACTTCTGTTTCTGAAGCAACGCTTGCGTAAATTTACTGGCGCCTGAGTTTCTCAAACAACGTTGCGCAGTTTTGACGTCAGCGAGCAAGCGTGTCAACTCGCGTCCAATGCGATGACCTGATGCAACCGCGCTGCACCACACCACAGTCTTCAGCCAAACCTGGGTGCTTTAGCATGATGACAAATGTCATATCGCAAATGTTCTAGATTATTTATGCGTTGCTTGGACGGATGGGCTCAACTCAGAACTCAGACGGCTTGGCAGGGGCAGTCAATGACCTAAGCGACATTTCAGGAGAGCCGCAAGACCTATCCGCCCTAATTCTCGATGAAGGCATGAAGCTATGCCGTTGCCTGATAAGCTACACGAAATTTAATACAACTTAAGCATAAGTGACAGGTTAGGTGGGTAAATAAGGTAACTGGGTGGTTAAACTAGTTACAGGGCAGCTGTTATACGTGACTAAGCAACGCACCGACTAAACTTGGTGCGACTTCGCAATGAACCGGTCCTTCAAAGACAACACGCTCGCCCGGCTGCCACTCATGGAATGCACCGTTGCACCGGCAACGCAGTCATCCTTCCCGCGATGTCGTTCAACCTTTTCTGTCTGCCCCGCGACTATCACTCATCCTCTCCTTTATTTTATTTTCTTCCTCTCTTTATTTTTCAGAGTCCCACTTTGCGTCGAGCTGCTGAAAGGTTCGTCTTACTCTCTGGGACTCCGTATAGCGCGAAAAAGCGCCCAGGTAGTCTGCCAACTCGCCCACGGAGCGGCTTGCGCGTTTGACAGCCGGGCGAGAAGGAAAAAATGAAGAAGAAGAAGCCTTCGAAACCGGGTCAATGAGTCGAGAAGGAGTCACTAGCGTACGCCAAGGAATGCATCTGCCTAGGACACCTGACGTCATAGGTTCACGGACGACCACTGTGTCTGATTGATGGGTTTTCGCTTGCCAAAGTGGCGCTGCGGTCAACGAGGGATGCCTTGGAGGAAGGCTTCGGATTAATTTCGACCGCCTGAGTTTCGATCAGGTGTTTTAAAGCTGGGAGACGCAGGCGTCACAAACGGACGAATGCAATGCCAACTTGTAATAAGTAAAGCTTCCGCAAAAACTTTGTAGTTAAAAGAAAAATTCCTCCTGGACCGGGGTTTAAATCCGGGACTCCCAGAAATGTACTCCACCTTGGGGGATTGCCTTTAACATTTGAGAAACTAATGTCAACTTGCAACATAACTTTATTGATAGCAAAGAGGCAGATATACAGCAGCACGCATACAAAATTCTTTTTCATGTTTTGCGTGCACATTCTTTCATATATGGGCCGCCGCTGTGCCTAAGTGGTTTTTGTGCTCCGCTGTTGGCCCGAAAGTCACGGGTTCGATCCCTGCCATGGCGATCGCATTGTATTGGAGGCGAAATGCTAGAGAACCGTGTACTGTACGATGTCAGTGCACGATAAAGAACCCGAGGTGGTCGAAATTATCTGGTGCCCTCTATTACAGCGTCCCTCACAGCCTTAGTCGCTTTGGGACGTTACACCCCGTGAACCATGAACCATATTTCACATATGCCTCTGTGCCATACAAAAAAAAGGTTCAAATGCAAGTCGGGGCGATGTTTGTACCCTTGTCACGTGTGCCTTTTATCACACTATAGCACTTTATCGATATGTACCATCGGGCACAAAAGTATCCAGGACAAAGTGAATGGGCCCTTTAGGGACATAGCAGCGACGTGTGCCAGCGGACACTTGATTTCATTTGCGCACGTTAGAGAAGGCGAGTTTGGCTTTCATCTCAACATGCGTAGTTTTGAGCCCCCGGCTGATAACAAATCTTCATGCTTCGAGTGTTGCGCATACGTCCTCAATGCTTTTGCCCCCGACACTATAGAGCCATATGGCCCAAGAATAAGCACTGCATGGGGTTCCCTGCGTGCACCGAATATCTTTGTACTAAGACGTTTTTGCATGTAAGTTCCACTGTTGAACGTTTATTGTTTATGGTTTATGGTTTATAGGGGTTTAACGTCCCAAAGCGACTCAGGCTATGAGGGACGCCGTTGTGAAGGGCTCCGGAAATTTCGACCACCTGGGGTTCTTTAACGTGAGCTGACATCGCACAGTACACGGGCCTCTAGAATTTCGCCTCCATCGCCGGGATTGAACCCGCGTCTTTCGGGTCAATAGGCGAGCGCCATAACCACTGAGCCACCACGGCGGCACACTGTTTAATGTCCACTTTTCATTTATGAATCATTAAAAAGGTGTCAGGACGTCGTTTTAATTCATTTTATCGATAAACCTTTAGGACTGAACCACGCAGAAACATAGCAACATATTTAGTATTCAAATGAATGCACACCAATAAGGCTAAAGAAAGACGTGAAAACTGTTGAGAGCCAGCTCCGGGGTTGCCAAGGGGATCCCGAGAATTTAGAGCACAACAAAGCTGTGGCTTCCTTTTGTCGTAACACTGCTGAAGATATAGACGACGCTAATGAGCAAAATTAGGCATACCATGGTTCAGACAAGTTTAGGGAAGTTTCTACCGTAAACGCGATACGTAAATCAACATGCCGTTTAAACAAAGGGACATGTGACTACGCACGCAGGGCACAACTATTGTTTCAAAATGACTGACGTAATTCGAGATAGTAAAAGCACAATTATTTCACTTCACAAAACCAACATGCGTGCACAAAGAGCCTTTCTTTTTTTTAGTGTGTCTGTGTTCGTCTCAGTTTTCAGATCAATCATCAAACCGGTTTCGCAAAGCTCATTGCGCATGCGCACGCTTACCAGAAGCAGCTAAGCCTCCCTCTTAGATGTAGTCTGTGGCAAAGTGGCTATATGTGTGCCGTATGAGCGACAGCCCTCTTCACTTTACGTCATAATTGGCATTAGATTGACAGTGATTGGCATTAGCGTCTAGCGTCTATTGTATTCAGGTAAAAAAAGAAAACATCCGGAGGCGTTACTATGCGCTGTGAAGCGGTAGCCGACGCTGTAACAGAAAGCGTGTGCTGACCGCGGCGGCGACGCTTCGCTTGTCACGCGTAACTTCGTGTTGAAAATGCTCGTGGTGATGAAAACGTGCTTGACCGTCACCTTCGCGGATTTCGCCAGTAGAACATTCCTACAGATACGCGCGTTTTTACATCCCCAGAAAATATTTGCGCTACTTACCACTTGATTTTCTATGTTAATTTTCAGTGTCGATCCAGGCATTCACGTGTCACAAAAAAGCTTACCGTCTTAATTTCTCCTTTTAGTGCGCGCGCATGGTTTTCTGTTCCTTTTTAGAGAAGTAAATATATAAATATATTCATTAAGTTCGAACAAATTCGAAGTTTTTCCGACCATTCTCTGACAATTTTCACTATGTCGTGACGACTTCCGGTTGATGTGACATCACACTGTTCCCGTGGCTATATCGACGTCCGCGCTATCTTTACGCAATTTAGACATTTTTGCCTATAAATTAATTAATTAATCTACGTTCATCAAACTTGGCTTCTAGGTTTAGTTTTCCCCCTCTATCTGAAGCAACCATTGGTTTTATGCTATCCTTTTTAGTTCCCGAGTTATACTCGTGAGACACGCTTTGTTAACAGACGACATAATGAGCCATTAAAGGCTTTCGCGTTAATATTTTGACGCATACACACAACGCATTGTGTGTGCGTGTATCCTATTCTGGGTACTATGGGACGTTGCGAACTGGCCAATATTACGAATGGGGCGAGAAACTATCAAAACTTTTCCACGTTTCTACGCCTTTGTCGCCTCGCGCCATTACCTAGTAAAACCGATATTGCTAATAGTTTATCTCGAGTTATGAGGAGAGAAGAGGCGCGTCGAACACTCACGCATTGTGGAACTCTCAATATGACATCAAAATTTCGCCCAGTTCTTCACCCGCAACCTTAGCATACCCAAGAATTCTGGAAAAAAAGCATTTTTGAGCGGGAAACTCGTTATGAACGCAATTTTTTTCGTAAAATGTAAGAATTCAGTATAACAGCCAATATCTCCAGAGATCAACTGGCGGAAGTCTTGATTTTTTTGTTTTATCTCTTAACGTTTTTGCTATCGTCAAAAGCGTTCCCCGTTGGCTTTCTGCGGCCGTCTTAACTGTTCGATGCGATTGGTGGAAACACCTTCAAAAACTACAGTATTAGAGAAAAATACTAAAACACGATAGAAAAATTTGTCGTTACGATAAAACAACAAAACATTTTGTTGTATTTTTGACAGAATTCTATCATATTTTTTTCCTTTGGGAAGGAGCAAGTTTTAAGGTCTTTAGAGCGCGAGCTCGAGGAACTCTTGATTGTTTTTCAGAGCCAGCTGGTTGCGTAAGCAACGGTGATGTCTTCTGTCCGCGCTCTGGCATAAACAAAAACATGTACACTGTTACTCCCCTTGGCTCATCCATCCAGATTCTTCTCATTCCTGGCTATGCCATTCAACAACTTCTTTTCCTTTCTCTCTTATTTATGTTTTTTAATGTATTTAAATCTACCAAAAAAAAATTTAGGGTACGATATCACATACGGATGCGTTTGGACTTTTTGAAGTGACGTTTCTACTAAACCTTGCATTGTTAGCAAAGTAGCCTGCCGATGTCAGAAAAAAAACTACTTGGAAATATTGATAGCAATAGTGTTTACGCAACTCTACCATACTGTCTCCTCGTTTGCTTAGCATTCATAGGACATTTCAGCCATTTGAGACAATTCAGAGAACGTGCAGACATAGGGGGCTTGAAAAAGTGCCGCTCATTCTCAATAGTGAAAAACGAAAATCACAGTATTGCTAACGTGTATTTCCGACTGTTGCGCACGCTATGCTTTTGGCAGAAAGCGCACATACATACACAAGTGCGGCGATTATTGCAGGCCACTCTGTATTGCATGTAGTAGGTACGCTCTGTAGATGCGCCAAATATCACTAGTGCTCCTGCAAAAGCACATTTAAGCACCGGCTAGTTTGTCCCAGCACTGACGATCGTTGGCTAAACCACCTTCTTCAGATCAACCAAAGCACTGTTGTGAATACCGCGGGTGTGAGCCTTTTATTGGTTACATAACAATCCTGTTTCTGTAGCCTAGTCAATTAACTTGGGAGGTGTCGAAAGTCTACCGTATCTCTAAGAACAAGCATGCGTTATTTAGTGACTCATCTGCTGTCCTGCATTTAAGAGTGCCGTCATATCTGGACGCGCCTGATTGATTATTGACTTCTGCTGCTTGGTTGTTGTTTTGTGTACACTTTTTTTTTTAGTTTGTACACATTTTGCGTTTTGTGTTTAAACGCTGAGATGCGAGTCAGCGCTTGTGGTGTCTGTTCTTTCATCGTTCTCCCTCTCTTCACAGTCTGTTCTTTCCAAAATGCAATACCAAATAGCGTAGTTGTTTGTATTACAGTTAAACAAACTCGCAACGCCTCCCCTGAACTGCCTGGTGCCACTATCTTTCTCTGGCAGATCCTCTTTATAAATCCAGCTGCTGATGACATTCAGGTCACACTGTCATGAACGACTTTTAGAAACGTTTTCCATTGCAGAACAGCGGAGCATCAGTTGTACAGTACTGAAAGCGGCTTGTACCAAAAACAACGCGAATTATGTCCATCCTGTAAACGCCTCTTTCTTTGGTTTTCTACCTAAACACGCACTGCAAGACCGTTACGTAACGCCAAGAAATCAGTCTTTTCGGGTTCTGAAGAGAAAAAGAGAGAGTCAGTTAGGCAAGAGGTCGACGTTCTTAGCAAGGCACATCGGTATCCGAAACGTCTTTAGCAGCAAGCAGCACTGCTTGGACGGTCAGTGACCTGTGCTTCTGCACCCCATTGAGCTCGGGGACCCTGTCTTTCTTTAAACACACTGTGCCCTTACACTCGAGTTCGGCGCAGGTGAAGAAACGGACTGGCCGGGTTAGAAAGGACTTGCACTCAGTACGTTGCCATACTGACTGCGTCTAACGCAGCGAGGGCGACACTGCTATAGCAGTGGTTGTGGTGGCGACAGCCGGGTTTAAGGAGAGAAGGGTGCTAAGACTACTGAGACAGAGAAGACGAGTAAAAATAAAGAAAAAAAGGCTAAGGAGGCAAAAAGGGGAGCGACAGGAGAGGGGGGGGGGGGGGGATAGGGGAAGGGGGTGCAGTGTGCGGTGGACTAGCGTCCTCCTAAGACAAAAGTACACCAACAGCAGGAGCAGCAGCAGCGGCAGCCCGCAGCTAGGCGTTCTCTTTTTACCGCCCGCCAGCGAGCCGGCGTCTATTTTCGGGAGGTGCTCCCCGGTCCGGTGGCGAGGCTGGCGTTCGGGGGCTTCCTGAGGGCAGACGTCACGTTCCCATTATACGAAAAGGGCGAGGAGGTGACGAGCGTGGTGGACTAAGGAGGGGGAGGGTTGAGACCCGGGTTTCTCGCCGCAGCCCCCCCAACCCCTATTTTTTCCGAGCCCGACCACCAGGGGATACCCTCTCCGCCCGCCTTCTTCTCGGCGGCCACAGACCACGCAAAGAGCGCGACGACTCACAGACACCTTGCCCAGAGGCACGCGTGGAACCACCGGCCAGCGAGGCGTACGACTCCACCAGGTGAGTGCATGCCTGTCCACTCGGAGCGCAATGCGCACATAGAGACAGTCCGGCCCCAGCTGTGGTGTTTGAAGTCCGGCAGGTGCTCTACGCAACGAAAAACTGTCGTCACTTGAACGTACATACATAGAGACCATTGGATAACGGTTACCCCAGGACTTGGTTGCCATCCTGCGGACGGCGACTCGGCCTAGTTGCAGCAAGACTGCTACCGACCTCTACTCTGTCGACCTCGTCCATCGCTACCTTCTTGAGAGGAGAAGACCGTAATACGCCGGAGAGGCAGACTCGATGGCATATTTTGAAGGCTTGACGATCTAGACGATGACGTAGCTAGCCAGCTTTTCAGACTCGGCGCATGCGCAATGGAAGGTTGCGAAGCAGACGACGTGCGCATTATTAGCGCACCAAGTTCTCGTTGCACGGTGTCGACAATGATCGTGTATTTGACGAAGGCAGGGGTTTTCATTAACGAAGCCTCTGAGTGTCATTTAAAAACAGTACGTGGCTCGTTGGGAGATAGGGCAGCATTGCATGAAGTTACAATGGCAGGTGCAGGTGGTCATCGCCCCTCCCGATAAGTGGGAATTGCACCTGCCAATACGAAACTTAGCAGGCATTATTATATGCCACGGCAGCAGTTCAGTCTGTAGGCATTATTTATTTTTATTTTTTACTGTCGTCTTGGGCAAGAACTCATTGAAGAGGCATATGATGAGAGCGGTACTTTTTCTGAGCTTCAGAAGGTTTATGGTAAGAGTGATGTCATCGGCAGAGTTTACACTGGTGAGAGATCGCATAAAAATAATGGCGGCTTTCAGCTTGCAAAACTTGATATCACGAAAACAAAAACTTACGAAAGACGTCAAGAGCAACTTTCCCAAACTGCGTCGAAAACATTCGCATTTCAGTTCCCGCAAAAAGCCGCCGCGGTGGCTCAGTGGTTATGGCGCTTGGCTCCTGACCCGAAAGACGCAGGTTCGATCCCGGCCGCGGCAGTCGAATTTCGATGAAGGCGAAATTCTAGAGGCCCGTGTAGTGTGCGATGTCAGTGCACGTTAAAGAACCCCGGGTAGTCGAAATTTCCGGAGCCCTCCCCTACGGCGTCCCTCATGGTCTGAGTTGCTTTGGGAAGTTAAACCCCGTAAAGCAAAAGCTCCCAAAACAAAGAAACCTTGTACGCCAGCTCGAAAAAAGAGCTCTTCACATAACTTGAAAAAACGGGCCCGCTGCGGCTCAGGTATTTTATTACTTCCTCATAATACGCGCGCTGTTATGAAAACTAGACAGACTCGAATCAGAAGTTATCGCGCAGTCCAGCTTACTCTAAACAAGCTCCGTTCCGTCACAGGAGGAATAAAAGGGATAACTCGCATCCACCGCCGTCGACGGCCTTGCGGAGAAACATTCCTTCCCGTTTGTTTACGCATTCATCAGCGCAGAAAATGTGGGCCGGCCGAGTGGCGCGCGCCTGGAGGCCCGTTTCGTGGCCGCCAGCAAGCGAAAAGAAATGGGTCGGGGAGGCGCGCCAAAATATGCTTGATTACTTTCTTTTCGCTTCGGGCTTCGCGCGCGTTTTAATGCAGCTGGGCTAGGCGTCTTCCCGGTCGACAGGGTAAACATTTCCAAGAGACAGGCGACACGCCACCACTGCTTTAGTTAGGCAGCGTTAAACGACGAATGCCACGGATCAAATCAAGGTTTCAAACTCTCCATCTCTTCATCCTACCTTTGGACTAAGTCATAAATGTCATGCCGCCAAGGTAGATGCTCACTTACAACAGCGTCGCAGCAAGTTAGGAAAGGTTGGTTTGGTTTGTGGGAGTTTAACGTCCCAAAGCTACTCAGGCTATGAGGGACGCCGTAGTGGAAGCTAGGAAAAGAAGTGGGGTTAGCCATAGGTGTGTTCTCCTGGTTACTTTGCACTGAAAAGAGGGTGAGGGAAGGGCCATCGGTGAAATTGGAAAGGAATTAACTAATATATTGCACCCGTGATTTATCTTTCAGTTCTTCCCCAAATTAGTTATGTTCCCGCACATGACCGCACATGTGGGGGCACGCATGACTCACGTGCCTGATTTCACACATGAGCGTTAAAAATGGTAGCAACAAAAGCGGCAGTAAAAATAATAATAATAAAAGAGCACATAGAAGATGGAGAAAAATAAAAGTTCGTTCTTAGTCTTCAAGCAACGCTTTTTTCTAGGTTAGTCGGTTCATGTTGACAGGTTTAGACGGAGCTCAAGAAAGACGAGGCGAGAACACCCACTATACCAGCGCCTGTTTCGTCGCGTGCGTTTTTCTTTCGCTCTGTGTTTAAACTTTTGTTCGTCTGCGACCTCGTGGAATGGAGCTAGTTAACTAGTAGGACAACAAACGTCGTTCGGTGGAGTTCGTTTCGTCACAAAGGCAATCTGGTGAGTTATCTTTTGAGATTATTCATGAACACCGCAAAACTTGTGCAAGGGCCTCTCTTGTGTATCCTCCGCTGTTAAAATTCAACTGCCACGGATGCATGACTGAGTTGATCAGTGGTACACCTCGGTTGCTTTATCATTAGGTTTCTGAACAACGTGCAACATTTTAGCACTAAAATGTGCATGAGTCTGCCTTTCTTTACGCCCGACACGATTAGATGAATGCTGCGGTTATGTTTTTTTTTTTTTTTGAAATGCGTAGGTGACTAACTAAACATATACTGTAGACCCTGCGCTATGATACACTGTACGAAGTACAACATGTTAGTGCTTTCAAATAATAAGCTGAAGCCTCGTATGGAATACGCGCAGTTCTTGATTAGAAACGGCAAAATCAGCTACGCATGCCTCAGGGCAAAAAGAAAGTAACTTGAGTGCAAGGCTGTTAAACGAAAACAAGCATTGATTACGTGCTTGCAACTGGCTCTTCAGTGAAGCTTTTAGATTTTTTATTTGTTCTGATATTGCCTATTATACAATAAAAACATGTATAAATGAGCCAAAAAGAAAGATATTGCGAATGTCGTTATTTCGAGACAGCTTTAATTTGCTTCTCTCAAATGTTTTAAACAGCAGATACCCGCGTGTTTAGATGCCGTCGTTGTCTGGACAGCGATTTTCCCTCTTTCTAGCGTATAACCAATACATAAATTTGGCTTGTCCCGGCAAACTTCTGAAGACACCGAAATGTTAAGGAATGACACAGAATTTACAAATGATGGCACAATCTGCACTGCAATGTTCCATATTCAATGTTCCATACACAGTTGAATCAAATCAACCAATATATCTACATTATATACATTATGTTTTGTTTTGTTTTTTTTTGCTGCGGAGGAAACAGATCGATGCGCAATTTTAGCAAACCACATGTTTACTAAAGTCCATTTTACGAATTTCGTCATTTTGCGCGGAATCAGCCATACAAAGCAGCCACGGAGCCGAGTTCTCTCGGCGTTTTTAACTTATGATTCACTTCGGTTCCCATGAGCTCAAGTTCAAATCTCTATATATTCTTTTTTTCTCTTTGTCAAAATATAAATTTGAGCTGCAAAGTGTTGTCAGCGACACTCAACCTGTGTCCGCGCTGCTGTTGGCGCGACAAAAACTGAGGATGACTAGACGCTTTTTTTTTTTTCAAGGATGCGTCTTCCGCTGTCATAAGATAACATCAGTGTCTTTTTAAAAAAAACGGCACTGCTGCTGTCGCCGGTGACTCATTAGCCCTTGGTATGTGTCTGCAGCCGTGTACACAGCTCTAAGTTCACTGATGAACTGACAGCATTTAAAATGCATTTTTCTTTTATCGACGCTACAACCCGAAAGTAAGTCGACACACGAGGCACATCTTCAGTACAAAGCGATCTTATTTTTAACAAAGGAAAGACGAGGTCTGACTATGAGGTTCTGTGTGCGCAATTTCTTCTTCGAAGCAGTCGTCCATTGCGAAACTACGCGCAGATTGCAAGGGACGCGCCAACTGGCGGGAAGCCACTGAAAATAAAGCCCGCGAGGAGCAGAGATGGGACGCCGCTGTCGTCCGCGTTATAAAGGTCTACCGCGTGCACCGGCATCTGTTATTTACGTGAGCTATCGCTTCAAAGCTTATTGAGAAAGCAGTCGATTATGCAGCTGGCACGCTGGAAACAGAATGCCTGATCAGGCGGAATTTTTTTATCTCCTTGGCAATCGTCGAGCGCTATTTCCCGACCTCTGCTGCGCAGATTACTCGTTCAAAGGACCTTGTTTTTACCGCCGACAAACTAGCAGACGACGCTTCTCGTCTGTATACAGACGAGAAGAGCGGGCCTATTATAACACCACTGCTTGACAAGATAAGATTGCAACGCACATAAGTGGCTCAACAAAGGCTTTGCCCATGCCTGTTGAAGCGCTGCAGTTACCTCTTCTTGAAGAGTGGCGCACATTCGTATCCAGAAAGACAGCTGTAGTCACACTCAATGAGAGCGATTCCTAGGAAGGCGCCTTACACATTCGGAAGCTAGGCATAAAAAAAAGGTTTCGCTTCAACGTGCGATTAAGGCTCTTTCAAGGTTTGAAAGGCTTGTACTCCGATGCTTAGTGACAACGTTCTTAGGACAGATGAATGTGCTGCTCAGAGGTGGAGAAAGGAATAAGGAGGGTGCAAGGGAGTAACGAGCATGAAGTATACGATATACGAGAGGATGTACAGTGTGACGAGAATAAATGAAGTTCTCTGCCACCTGGCAACCAACAAGCTAATTATCATATCAAATCTTAGTGCACTGTATAAACACAGACTCGACGTATTTCAGCAGCTGAATTATCCGAGAAGCGGCGGTACTCATTATTCCCTAAGAAGCGATAATTGAAAGCTGACTATTCATACTCAGGTTGACATGCATTGCGTCTTGATCTGCTTACACTACGCTAAGTGGAAACGTGGTTCTGTGCGAGCAGCATAAATCGCTTTAAATACGAGAATGTCCTGAGAGTCTCAAGCCAGTGAAAGCCTAACTGAAGAATCGGCCGGTGGAAACCGACTAGTAGGAAACAAAGCGGTCACGAGAAAACCACGTGGCCGTCCCAAGCCGTCGCGTTTCAGTCCTCAGGGCGTCGCGGTGACGTCATTCACACTTTCTCAGTGGCGTGGACTCACTGCGCATTATTCTTCGCCGCGACTCTGTGCTTACGCAACCCCGTAAAAACTGACTCGAGGTGGCGCCTCTCAATCACCTGACGTCAGCCCTGACGCAATGACTTCGCTTTCTCTGTGCCGCAAAAGAATTCTGGACGGATCCACCGCCTGCCTGTGGGTGACGCTGCCAATTTCGCATCCTTGCGCACTCTCGAAGACGTCCAAACAATCCGTCTGCCCAGACAGACGCCCACCAGCTGGTCACGGATGCCGGTTAATTAACGATTCGCAAGAAAAATTTGGCAGAAAGAGATTGACACGTTGCCTGAGTTGTTGCCACAGAAGGTAACAGAAAAAGTAACTGTGCTATGGCAGCTAAATACATAAGAGAGCCCATCAAAACGCTGCTTGAACTTTCTCATTGCGTTCTTTTTTTGTAATGTCGTTTTGATAAGCTGAAACCAGCGGTGAAACATTATGCCTCTTCTTCTTTGGCATTATCCCTTTGGCTTAATTTTACCCTCCGTCGCTGGTTAAACTCAATGAGCGAGCAGAAGATAAAAACGAATTGAAATAGAAAGAAAAAAAGAAAACACTGCAGCTACGCCTTACGGCCATGTCGCAATAGTGTAAATGGGTTAATGCTCATATATGCGGAAATGACCATTCTCTACTTTACATTCATACATCCCTTAGACCCATCATACCACTCCTGGTGGAGTGGTGCAGGGTTAGGTCGTTACGTGATGAGCCACTGCCTTGCCCGTGCAGCTTGTGAGAACCAGGTTGCTTTTCCCAAGCAACCTCTGGCGATCAATCATTAATTTACCTGCCGGTTCATAGTCATTTGTACAACAGTTTTCTCACAATCCGGTGGGCAGGTTGTGATGACGCCACAAGGCCCACCTAGGTTGCTTCTCAGAAATTTTTTGTTTTTGTATTTTTCGCTCCCGGTCATCTAACGCCGCCGCCAGCTATTCTGCGAAGCGGGCTACTTAAAGTTATTGTGTTAAAATACCTCTACTAAGCTACACCGGGGTTGGCACTCATTGTACCCCCGCGTTCCTACGTAGCTCAAATCGTGAACAATTTTCTGATCGCGTTGGAAGAGAAAAAAAAAACGAAATACAAATCGCTTATCACTGTCCATGGCATTTCTAACGAATTCCTTGACGGCATAACCGCATTCCTATTTACAAGATATTCAACTTTTTTTTCCTTTTCCAGGTTCAAAAAATGTTTCCCGAAAATTGTAATCTATAAGCTATAAACGAAGCTGCCACTACCCAAATTTAGCAAAAAAAAGCATGAATGACTTCTCTCAGATACACAGGTCCAGATTACAGCCCAAAAAGGCAAAGATGAGACGAATGGCAAAGCAACGCGCGCAGGGATCCGTTAAGTCTTACATGAAAAGCAGTCAGCTAATTCCAAATAGTCAGATGACAAGCAGATGTCCAACAGAAGAGTTAGTTCTTGGGCTAGTTGGTATACTTGATTTAAACTCATAGTTTTTCAGCGCAACGGCACACGGCCAAAGAAAAGAAGCAGGAAGAGAAGAAGGACGAACACAGCGCTGACTGTCAACTCCACGACAAGGATACGATTCAGCATAAAATGTTCTGGCGCTTACAATAAGGGTTCAACTTCGCATAGACGCAATGTTTTTTGAGCGGCGACGTCGTGTGCTGAAATGTTCAGTTGAATGGCTTGCTCCAAATTTTTGTGTTGTGCCGTTTGTTGCAAATTTACTCCATGGGTACTTCGCTGCTGTCGTTGTCGTGACAGCCACTGAATTCGGTAATGAAACCATACTCACCGGGTACTTTGTCCTCTGTTTTTTTTTTCTATGTCGGTGTGTTCTAGCGCCTACACAGCTGCGTTTTTCCTGATGCCGCAAAGCCGCTGGCTTTACTTCAATTTTTCAGTGATCTTCGGCCGTCTGAACATTCTCGTCTTCCGAGACTATGGCGCGGGCGTTGTAGATAGTTTGCTTTTGCCGCCATCTTCACTGTGAGGTTTAGCGGGTGCAGTTCTCATTTCGGCTCTCACCATCCACAGGCAAGCGAATATATGAGTACGCTCGTTACGTACTCGTTGTGTGTCTCCAGCAGAAGCCTAAGGCATTATCTTCACAGTCGTCTTCGATTTCGGACATCCCATCAGAATAACATGGCAACACACTGAACTCCTCTGAGCATTTGAAAGTAGCTAGGATACCACCGTTCACTTCCTAATCGCCCCTGACCAGATCGAGCACCAGCAAAACCGAATTACGCCCGTTTAGCCCAAAGCTTTGTCCACATTTATTGCGTGGGGCCGTCAGGAATTCTGTCAGCGTGAAGGGTGTGTTGTACACACGCTTTTCTGTCAGTTTCGCTACGCGTCACTGCGCGTCCTATACAATGAGATTTGTGGAGCTTACGTCGCTGGAACAGGGCTTAAAAGTACCTCAGGCTTTAACATGCACACATTCGAAATGAATTGATCATAAAAGAAGGCGCAAGAGCAACTTCTAAAATAACAACATGAAAAACATTGGGTCCTACTTCGTTTGTGGGCAAATAACCAGCCGAGTATATACATTATGACCTAAACTTCAAGCGCAGTTGCGAGAAAAAATGCATATTATATTTAAGTTACGACCCCTGCAGCGAGAAAAAGCAACGGATTGAATGCGGGCCACAAAGTAGCTTTGGTGTTCTTAAAACGAGGAATTTCTAACTGAGCAAGTCTAATTTATTCGATAGTGGGAACTCATATGCAACTGCCAATATTATCGCCCATATTTGACAGCAGTAACAATTACACTATGTCTGCAGCAACCCATTCTCACTTTAAAATATGAAACAAAAAAAAACGCGCTGCCTCTGTTTTCGCCTGTAAAGCGTGGTTTGCCTGTATGGCAGTAAAGTTAAACGGGTAAGCACGCTTTATTTGAGAACAAATTTCCTAGCCATGCGTATCAGCGACGCTTTTCCCAGCAAAATTTCGTGCCTAGGCCTTACAAAAATAAATGCCCTAAATAAATTATCAAAAAAAAGCGATTACTTTTTTGTGCTTTCAAGCTAATAAATGTGAACAATGGTACGTACTCATAATGGTTCTCTTATACTCGGGTATGCATAGCCTGACTCAAATGAACGGCCAGGTGAAGAGTTCCGCTATAGAAAACAGTATTCGCATTCTTGCCACTAACTTTTAATGCATGTGGTGTTACGCAGTATATTTAGGGGCCTCTAATTGAGGAGAAAGCCGCGAAAAAAACAAGTGCTTTCCACTCCTCACTACTCCTGCAAAAAAGACTCTCGCGAAGTCGATTAGTACCTGGTGTTAGAGCACGATGCATGCATGTGATTTCAATGACGAGCTTAGTGCTAAGGCGCACCAAAATACAGAAAGGTACATTAACAGATATCGAAGACGGCGTGTGTCTGAGGCTTTTTTACCGAGAAAGCGAAATCCGGAATTGGGAACAATGTGACTGCAAGTCACCTTTCGTTTCCCCCTAGCATCTCTGGTCCCATAAGCTAAAAGCAAATACCGACAGATGAGCGGAGAGTGCCGGAAGAGAATGCTTTGACAAGAAAACGTGTTCATTAGAGAGAGGGCACGGACGGGGATGACGAGGAGTGTGTGTGGAGGGACCAACGTCCGCGCGTCGGTTTAATGAAGCGCGGTCGCAGTGCCGCCGCCGCAGCCTCACAATCGGCCGTTGTTGTCGTTGCCTCACCAAGGGCCGCTATTTTGAGGGCCACCGCAGCCGCCACTACACACTTCCCAGCTGCTCCGCCGACGCGTCGCGGGTCCACTTGTTTACGCTGCGCCTTCGCCCGCGAAACCGCGAGGCGTTGACGTCGGCATCTGGCCCAGCGGCCGACCTGGCTGCGCGCAATTAGGGCCGCCCATTTGTCCCACTTGGAGCGCTATGTGGTACAAGAGGAAGCCCGTTCCTCCACTACGGTTCTTAGTTTAATTGCACGAGCTCAAAAAATAACTAAAAGGAAACGTGAATGGTCGCTTGAAGTAGGCTTAATTATGAATGGGAAAGAATCGGTGAACGAAGGGGTTCAACGTGTGATGTTTCCGACGGACGTTTCGCCAAATGCAACGCGACTTGTGTCCTTTCCCAGGCAGACATTAACAACTTATACACTCGGATATTCTATTTTACTGCTGATTTTAGGTCTGTTTTTAAAGTACGGAAATGTCGCTTGCATTTCTACAAGGCCTGCGAGAATACTGCTCTGTATTTCCCTGGCATCACTGGTAGATTCACCGTACGTGACAGCCTCAGAACAAAAACACATGTGGCTAAAGGATGTATTGATTTTTTTTTCCCGTGTATCCAGTTTTTATTTGAATCACGTTGTTCGATGTTCGACTTGCCTTTGCCTGTCATCGGTATTCAAGGCAACGAACAAAACATCATCAAAGAAAGCAAGACTGGAAAGCGAATTACATGTGGAACCAGCAGTAACTGATTACGTCGATTCAGCCAATTCATCAATACGCTACTTCGAAAGCTGTAAACTACCACCCCTGCCTAACCGCTCATTCGTATATTAGCACATATTGTACCTTTTTATTATTGGGCTTAGAAGCACATTCGTTGCTATCGGCATCTGTAAACACACAACTTCTGTATATGAGGCGTAGTGACCAATGACGATCCGCCTTAAGGAAGAATGACCAAGGGCTAAATGAAAGAATAAAAATAACGCAATATCTTTTGCATATGTAATGCCATCATACTGTTCATAACAGTCTATCGCTGCTCGTGAATACTTAAGGTGATTGTGGAATACTTCAAGCGCAAGCAAACAACGACATAGAAGATCATGTCTTCTCGTTTTTGGTAACGGTAGATCACATATCGGCGAAACGATCATTTACGACACATACTTTTAAAGTGATCGTCATTTAGTATAGCAACGAATACAATTGCACACATTGGCATTGTATAACGGAGGGCAAGCAATAGGAGAGAAATAGAAGAGCAACCGCGCAAAGGCGAAATAACTTGAAGCTACACTTCAGCTGCCCTGAATGCAAGCCCTTTCGCATTGTCCAAACGGTTTATAGCGACCACGTGCACCATTTCATAAATATCCAAAACCCCAGAAACAGAACTCTTGAACGCGGCAAGGAATCATGCGAAGACTTGTTGGTTGATTCCGACTCTTGAAGAAGGAAAACTGAGTTCTGTAAGCTAGTATACTGCTCTACAAGATTCATGAAAATTTAACTGGAACTGAACAGAAATGCAGCAGCAACGCACCTACGATCCTGTGCAGATATTTTCTCACTAAATTTTAGTCTTCCTTCCCAAGCACATTTATGCATAGCAATTTATTGAGAATTAATACATCCTAAGGAGTCTCAGCGGCTATGGTTTCATGGTGAAGCCAGATGTCACCATTTTTATTGTCGCGTATTTTGGAAAAAATAGCAGCGTCAACTACATTCAAAGTGAGCGTCGTTGCAAAAAAAAAGAAAACGAAGTCCTACTGGCGGCTTGTTTGGGGTTAATAGGCCAGCTGCATGTTGAGAGAAAAAAAAAGAGCAGTTGCGGGCCTAGAACAGAACGTTTCGATGTTTTAAATTTGACGTTTGAAGTTCTTTTCCTTGAAATATACGAAAGGTAGAGATGAATACCGGTTCTAATACCGAAGCAAGTCCCAGAGAATCTGTGCTGCTAAGGTACTTCTTCAAATGAAACGGATAAACTAATGACTCCTGTTCGCGACACTAAATTCACCCGTGACAGCAGTAAATGCAAACATGCAACCTAACGGGAACATCATTGGTCGAAATGTAAAAACAATATAACTTATACAAGACAACATAACGAATTAGATAAGCAACCAAACTGCAATAACGTTCTTTTTACAATTTTCTTATGATTTGAAAACCGCGACAGCTTCCCCAGCTTTCTGACGGCGTCTGGCTCTAAACTCAAGCCAATGTCGCAGATCATGATACAGCAAATCGCGTCGCTGCGCCACACAGAGAGACGGCCCGAACGCGACACGCGTTGGCTTCTGTACACGACACCACCGGAAAGCAACGCGCTACGCGCTCCACACGTGGCAGTTGGCGGAGAAGGAGAGAGTCTGGAGAACTGTCGTCTCCTTTACACTCGCGCGGATCCCCGACGCTTTCGTCTCGAGGTGATGCTGCTGCTCCGACGTTCAGTGGTAGCGTGTTCTAGAACAGTCATACACCTTCCACCGGCGCAGTGGTGGGCGGACCCTATTTGGAGTGCTGGCCCGTCTCCAGAAGGGAAACGTCGACGGCGGGGGAGGAGAACGGGACTGAAGAGAGAAAGAGAAAGAAAGAGAGAGAGAGAGGAGGCGTTGCAAACAGAGGCAGAAAAACAGCGTCCAGCAACTCCGGGCGGCAGCGGCAACAGGCTGCGCGGCGTACGCGGTCTGCAGACGCGCTCGCGCGGGCTAGCACAGGGCGAGGGAGTGCGCCGGGCTCTGCTGCCGCGGCCGCGTTTTAGAAAAAGAAGTTGAACAGCACACTTGTCCGTGTGGTGGGGGAGCGGTGGGGTTGCTTCTGGGGGCCCCGGTCGCTTTTCTTAGAACGTCTCTCGGCGGCGGAAGACGAACCGCAGTCGTCCGTTGCGTTCGCTCTTCTTTCTATCGCGGCTAGCGGGAAAACGGAGCTGGCTGGCTGGCTGGCTGGCTGACGGTCGGAGGACACACACACACACTCCTGAAGCCATGTGGGCCCCGGTTGCAGCGCTTTCGTTTCGAGGGTGGCGGTGGCTTTGAGGTGTCCGTTTCGGATGGTTCACTTCTTATCGCGATATAAGAGCGGATGACATCAAAGGCTGCGTTGTATGTAATTCTGCAGTGTGACGTTGAGCAGGTGTTCGTTGCTCGAGAAGGCAGCGGTTAATAAAAGGCGGTACCTGAAGCAGCCTATATATACGATGAACCAGCTCACGAAGTTTTAGTTTTGCTATACCTTGTTTCATGACGCCTTGCGTCACGTTATTGAATCTACGACATTTTTTTTTTTCGTTCTTCGGGCTTTTCGTACAGTCTGAAGTTATGTGACATTATTTTTATCTGCGCTCTCCCGTTTTCCAGAATACAGTAAACAGATCTCACGCCGGTTTATGCCTGCCTCTTCTCGTGGCACGCACTTGTGTGATGGTAACTAAAAGACGGCTGTAGCTCTTGTCAGGGTTTCAGTCCGAGTAGCTTCGCATGTGCCCTGCAACGTGACCGACAATGCGTATGACAGCGTGAAGAAGAATATACTCGAGGATACTCCTAGAGCGTTGCTCAGCACTTCCTTGCCTGGCCGCATGCAGAAAAAAAAAAGAGGGTGCTTGAGCTGTCCCAAAGATCGAACGTCAACCAATAGTATCAATGTCAGCTTTAAATCTACTCAACTGCGATAACTTTCCTAATTTTTTTTTTTTGCCATGTGATAAAATGAGCTGTGCGTTTGATGCGTGCAGGTGGCTAAAAGAAGTGCAACTGCTCGCAAGCGGAGCGTCAGTTGTACGATGAACGACTAACTCAAGCTTAAATATCAGTAAGAGAGTGAGTATTTGAAGGCCGACTTTAAAAGAGATGAGCTCAATTCCCCCGTAATATTTCAAGAGCAGAGGACCTAGAGCACCAAGACGTGGACTGGCTAGGCGAGACGAGCGAAGCCCACGACTGGGGTCTGAGCGCCAATACGCCTGAAGCTGACATCATAGTCATGAAGCATGAGGGTGGCCATGGTGGCCAACATTGTCGGAATAATGCCCGCTTGTCTACTGCACGCGCGGGAGGGGGTAGAGGGAACGAACGTGAAGAGAGCAGAGAAGTCACGAGCAACACGTCTTCTATCGTCTGATGAACAAGACTGCAGGTTTTACACCGTGACACTCCTAAATTAATCAGCTGCATTTCATATAGGAGCGTATTCCTAACTGCAAAAATGTACCCTTTATTGGCGCTTTTCGTAAAGCAGCTCCCGTAGAGACCCATGTATTCTTCGAGGATGGACGCCATCTGACCTTCTATACACGTGGGTGCTGCTCTGTTATTTAGCTGAGCTTAGGTCTGTATTGGTGAGGTGGGCTCCTACTGAATCCAGTGTTTTACCACAGCGCTGGCTATATACAGGGTGTCCACGCTAACTTTAGGCAAAGGTTAAAAAATAAAATATTTGAGGTAAGCCAGCGAAACCACTTACATACACCTACCAACCGGCTTGCGCATCATAGGCATTTTTTGTTTTGCAATTAATTAATTAGCAATTAAGATAATTTTGCTAAATGCGTAAATATTGACTTTAGACAGAAAATGCGAATAGAAAAGTTGGAAAGCACCTTCAAAAACTCCCATTCCATTTATTTCTGGTAAAGAAAACCTCACGTGTATCTTTTTTCCGAGCTCCAAAGAAAGCCCGCGAAATACAAAAAAAATATCACGTGACTAGCGCATTCGCGCGCCACGATTGTGCTGCTCTAAAACGTGGTTTGAGTGAACGAACTCAGCTGTTGGCAAGGCGTGATGACCTCAATGCGGCGGCAGGCCGATATGTCAGCGGTGGTTGTGGCCCCCGCTCGAGCCAGTCTGCAAGCGTGACGGTGCAAGTTGCAGCGAACGCGCCGAGCATTGTGAGCTATAACATGGCGAAAGGTGACAAACACAAATACGGCGAGTTTTATTCGCCACTGAGAGGAAAAAGAAGATAAGTAAAATACTTGCCTATCTTCTCTGCCTCTCAGTGGCGAATAAAACTCGCCGCATTTGTGTTTGTCGCCTTTCGCCATGTTATAGCTCACAATGCCCGGCGCGTTCGCTGCAACTTGCACCGTCACGCTTGCAGACTGGCTCGCGCGGGGGCCACAACCACCGCTGACATATCGGCCTGCCGCCGCATTGAGGTCATCACGCCTTGCCAACAGCTGAGTTCGTTCACTCAAACCACGTTTTAGAGCAGCACAATCGTGGCGCGCGAATGCGCTAGTCACGTGATATTTTTTTTTGTATTTCGCGGGCTTTCTTTGGAGCTCGGAAAAAAGATACACGTGAGGTTTTCTTTACCAGAAATAAATGGAATGGGAGTTTTTGAAGGTGCTTTCCAACTTTTCTATTCGCATTTTCTGTCTAAAGTCAATATTTACGCATTTAGAAAAATTATCTTAATTGCTAATTAATTGCAAAACAAAAAATTGCCTATGATGCGCAAGCCGGTTGGTAGATGTAAGTAAGTGGTTTCCCTGGCTTACCTCAAATATTTTATTTTTTAACCTTTGGCTAAAGTTAGCGTGGACACCCTGTATAATATAAGCACAGTTGCAAAGAAGAGGTAGTAAGGGGAAGGGGACGGGAGATCAGACAAGAGAAAGTCAAAATTGAACCGCATAATGCGTTTAATGCAGAAAAATGAACGCTCCCACAGGCCGAGACTCAAGGCCGCAGAATTCAAATGTCAAGGCAGTGTCGGCAAGCAAATGGCGCTGATGGCAAGTAATTTCTTGTTTGAGGATCTCTGAGGTGCGACCACACCGCGATGTTCGTACATCCAGTGTTTCCGGTGTCCAAAAATTATCTCGACATTATCATCATCGTCACGAGTCTGAATCATACTTTTCAGCGCCACATTTCTCAACAGTAAATATGTTTTTCTTTTTTTCTTGTTGCTGCCTAACAAACAGTAACAGAGCCACAATGAGCAATAACGTCGAATTTCAACGAATAAAAAAAAATCAGATCTAGTTCTCCTCCGTTTTCCTTTAAGAAAAGGGCCTCTACGATGATCACAAAAACACTAAACTTGTTCTTGCGACCGCACAAGCGCAGATACCGACGTGGTGAAGAACTGCGGAAACCATTTACTAACTTACCTCAGTGAGCAATACTGCGTTGTCCACAAACCTGGCAAGAATTAAGTGTCTGTTTCAGCAGAACCGCTGCGCTTAAGTCTACACCTCGGCATTGAAATAGACGTGAAACAATTTTGCCTGCATTCTTTATTAATACATCGCTCAATTAGCGTTAACTTCGTTTGTCCCGAAGAAGCATCAACTTAAAGCACCTCTTTTATCAGACTGAATCCGAAAGCAGACTGCATCCCTCAGACTGCATCCCTCATCCCATCAAGTTCCTTTAATCTTTGGGGGATGTCCCAAAAACGCTGTTATGCAGTTCAGAGAGTAGACTGTTTTGCCTGCATTTAACCAAGGCTGTACGTTTCATCGTAAAAAGAGGGACTGACGTAAGAGGCTAATGGGATTAGGCTTTGACTTGCGGGTAGCCACTGAATCGCGTAGCGTAACTCACGCCAAGCCGCTGCTAAAGTTAGCTTCCGTGCACGCGGCATAAAGAAAGCACCAAGAAAAGCAGCGATAAATCAGCGTGAGCGAGGACGCAAGCTAAATGGGCCATTGCTCCATTGCCGTGAGCGATGATCTGAAAAAAAGGAAGAGATAGGAGAAAAAGGAGGCTCTTGGAAACTTTGGCCTAGGGAACGCTTACGCAAGACTCGTCAGCGTGACGGAGGCTGGTCGCGCCTCACTAAGCGCTGTCCCACCATTCTGACGCCATCGCCGCCGGAGACGGACGTGAACGACAGATAGTCCGGAAGAAAGAAAAAATGAAGGGCAAGAGCAACCAGAACGATGACACGTCCGGTCGTCGCCCCAGGCGCCTCGACACCAACCTGGAACGAATTGAAAATTGAGAGGCTTAACTTTTATGCCGCGAGGTTTTTTTTTTTTTTTTCGTGTGCGAGGGAGGTCGCCTTGAACGTGTCCCAAAATGCACTCGAAGGTACCTTTTTTTTTTTTTGCGGATAATGTCAATCTTTTCTTGTGCTTTTTCTACTCGTCCGTTGATGTCACCGCTAAGTAAACAAAAAGCTAGAGCGAAAAAAAGCAACAAGCAAGCACGGATAGAACAGGTGAGGTGCGTATGCTCAGGGGATGGAGGAATGAAGCGGGCAGCGTCGGCGCGTGTCAGGGGAGAGGAGTCCACCGTTTAGTCGCGGCTGCGGCGTTTATTCATAGTCGAAGGACGACCAAGTCGACCAGCCTTTCGGCGGCGTCCCCGCGCTGACAAGTCGCCAGGGGCGGCCGGAGAGCAGGTGTTGGACGCCGCCCGAGCCAACCGAAACTCGGGCACACGCGGCGTCGCACAGTCGGCTTCCCGTTTGGCAGGACACCCGGTCTGCCCCTTCGTGAAGCTGGCGCGTGCAGAACGCATGCAAACAAAGTGATAAGATGCAAAAAGGCCGTCGCACAGAGTGAGGAGAAGAGGACATTGTTTGCGCTCATCTAATGATAGTTTAGGTCCACGTGGGCTGAATGTTTTGGACAAACAGTGCGGGGCAGGTGTAGAGCTTGGTTTATTCGTTTGCTAAAGCAAGCGTTAACAGCCACGGGCTGTTATTCAAGGCATGTACGGGACAGAACAAGGACGTTGCTGTGGCTTCCAAGCACTGGATTCTCACTAAGATTACTCTCTCTAAACGCTTCACACAATGTGCGAAGTACGGTGGAAGGTACAGTCTTTGTCAAAAGTAACCAGGCTGCATGGTTTGCTTCTAGCTCGTACAGTGGAGCCCTTACACCATCCCTGAAGCTGAAATGGTCGTTAAAGATAAGGACGGGGGGTCTTCTTACCTTCCAACACCTTTTGATCTTCATGAAATCCACAAGGGCTCCATTATACAAGCTAGAAGCAAACCATGCAGCCTGGTTACTTTTGACAAAGACAGCACGTTTTGAGAGCGCTAATCAAGAGAAGTGCCAAGTTCATCCGGCTGCTAGCCCGAAAGAACGATTGTTCCTAAACGACCAGCATTCGATCCTAAATTTAGCCTGACACCAGTATCATTTTAAGATCCGTTAGTGGGAGTGTTTTACCATAGTGGGACTGTTTTACCACCATTACCACAGCCCAACAGAGGTGACTTTGGGCGACTTGGAGGATGCGCTGTGCTTGTTCGCATCTTTCTTCTGTAACGCCTTCCCTTCAAAATTCCCCACTCAAGAATGTGATCGATAGCTACCGTCTTTGTCCCTCCGTCCAGTAGCACGCTTAAAACCGATAGTTAAATGCTAAATTCATCATTCTAGGCTGGGAGAAGATAATAAAAAAGGGTAGCAGCAAATATGTCAGTGTGTCAAGAAAAAGTAATAGTAAAAGCGATTCCACAGCGATGCAAACGACGCAACAAATTGAGAATAGTTAACTCACTCACACTGACTCAGCAACGCTGTGCATCACGGTCGGGCCCTGCTGAATGTGTTGCTACCATTGTTCACGTAAAAATAGATGCGCCTCGACACCGAAACGCCTCACTCAACTGTCTCTCGCTTTAGCTGGAGTTACGGCACTCTGTGCTGCAACCCTTGAGCGAAAGAGACCCGGAAGACCGTGTCACCGTCTGTCTTCTTTCCACTCGAGACGAAGAACCGTTGGACACGAGCCTAATGCGACGAACGACACATGCGCGGCCGAAAGATTAACGTGGTAATGGAAGCTGACGATAGTTCGGACACGTTTCATTTAGAAACTCAGCGCGCTAGCCACCAAACACAACGAACACGCGGATAATGAACGAGGCAAGGAAAGACACTCGCAGCCTGTGATGTCTGCGTAGGAAGCGCTCATAAGCAGCATCGATTTCATTTCATCCAAATGTAACCACGCACATGGAGGGTCAAATGGTTTTGGTGAAGCACAGGTGATACGTTGACGTACGATGAGGATGAACAGATCTCATTACAGGAAAAATAACCCTTCTATTTGCAGTAATTAAAGATCCGTGCCTGCGTGATCCTAACTCAGTCGCACGTGCTTTCCGCCTTACATTCTTGCTATCAAAAACAACTCATTGCTAATTAGTTGTTCTCTAGGTTGCGCTATATTGTTAGCTGCGCTGAATGAAATACCCGGCCGCTATGCATTTAATTGTATAGAATTTGCGACTGCGTAGGCGGACTTACCATCTGCGTTTGGAGTCCGCTCGCTGCGCACAAAATTCCATCCACGGGATTCTGCAAACAAAAATCGGTCATGGTTCCGCGTTAAACAAAAAACAAAAAAAAACGACAATATGTACTTACCACCGTTGAATGCTTACCTGCCTCGAAACAGTAAAAAAGACATCCGATTAATTTTATAGCCCTTTCACGCTAAGTTGTAACTGTGCTTTGGCATTATAGCAAACATATAATGCGAAGTAGGCAAATAAATAGATAAATAGTAAAGCTGTGAAATCGAAACTTTTGATCAGGAATTGGTATATGTCCAGAGAAGAAAATATTGTTAACCTCAAACAGCCTGTTGCTGCGTGATGGCTAAGGAAATGGCGGTCATTTTTCCTTAGAACTTCGGATGGACTTGCACACACAGCTTCTTCCACTTGTGCGCAATCGGCTGTGCCTCGTGAAGGTTGCCAACTTGCTATCGCTGCCATGCCGCTCTTCCATTCGTCATTGATAATGTACTATAAATGCCTTCTAGACATATTGATGCCAGTTACGCGACTTACACTTCACTTCAATCAGGGTTTCGATCATCACATCGAACTGAATGGAGCCAAGGCTTAGTCAGGCTTGCTGCCTTCTGCCCTGGCTTCCTCTTTCTTTTGAAAGAAACAAACACCAAGCCAAGCATCTCTGTTATTCATTGAGATAAACTGGCTAGACAAAACGAGCGTTACATCAATTCAGTGAGCACATTATTAAGTCGCTAGCCCCTTCCGATTCAAAAGGCGGACGAAGTTCGAACTTCCAAGTGGGATTACACGGCTAGCTGAACCACCTGGCACTTTCGGCAATTATACCTCGATGACACCCAAGCCTTAAATCGGAGCTTACTCTAAGAGGCAAGCGCCATCTTACTCTTTCTGAGAGGAATGAACATTGGTCATATCTCATTGCTTTAATGCAGATTTGCAGGAGAGATTTTGAACTAAGGGCAGCAAAGCTTAAAGCGTAACAGAAAGGACGCTTAAAATAAGATACTGCTGGAGAGAGGTTGTTGTAAGCTAGCTACAAGCGAAACAAGCCTTGCGTAATACTGCCAGAGTTCTCTAGTACTCCACAGATTCCTCATGAGAAAGGCTCAGAGCCTGTTCTAGTCTGCGCGGCGCAGACAAGGCCAGCCGGGTGTGACGACCTCGCAAGGCAGTGGAGAAGCACCAGAGACGGTGTCTCTATTTCTGGTCCTGTTGCTGTCGTCTTTTGACACCTGGCGCAGCTGTCTGGGGAGCACCAAAGACAGGCACGGCGCACAGAATAACGCCGCAGTATTCAGCACGTGCGAGCAGTACAAACCCTTGCTGACAATATAAACTGCTCTCTAGAAGGCAACGAATACACAGTAAATACGGATACGGCTATGATGCTTTGGAAATACAAAACGCAAATGCAACGCTGTGGTTCTTCTTCGCTAGAGGCCACGTCAAATCTTATTCCGGGTGGCATCATCGCTAGAGACGAAGCTTAAACCTCAGTTAGAACGCCATCCCGTGCAGGGGCGCAGTCAAAAGCGCCATAGCAGAAAAAGTTCCCAAACGCATGCCCTTAGGGGATAAGGAGCGCGAGCTGCCTTCTGGGTACCCATAGAGGTTGTCTTTCTGGAACTTCTTGGAACTGGAAGAGATTGCTAGCTTTAAAAAGATACATTGAAGCCCTGGATAAACTTAAGGTACCAATTTCCTGAGACAGACCAGATAGCAAACCCTCGTCTTGCAATGCGGTAACAGCAGGAGTTATTCTAGATATGAGACCATGCGGCACATCGCCAGTCCAGCATACAGTTTGGATTTAGAACCCTGCGACAGGAATGTGAAATAATTAATGCGTGGAGGATGTTCTCATCGCAACAGCGTCGTCGTGCGTGCTGTAAACTCACCGAGTCTGGTGGACTTTTATCGGCGCGGCATGAAGACACTTGCACAGGTGTCCACAGACTTAACACGAATGACGGAAGGCGTAGCTTGGTCTGCCTGCCGCCAGCGCTCCGAAACGACAGTCATCGGGGACAAGATAATGCTGTCGGTATGTGTACGGCGGCTAATGATAGCTGGTGCGCAGCTCGCTTTGACTCCTTTTTCGCTCCTGCCCGATCATCGCATAGACAGCGCGCTCATTACGTGGTCGTTTCTCCGCTTTTTGCTCTCGGATGCGGTCTCGCATGCCCGCGTTACACGTTGCACTTTTCTTATCGCGGGAACCCGAAGTTGAGCGCTTAGCTGCCTCAGCTCGCTCCCCTTGGAACTTTGGTCCGGCCGCTTATCTAATAAAACAAATGTTTTGAGCAGTATTGTGCGCTTCCAAGTTCACCCATATATGCCGAAACTTCGGGCAGCGCATCACACTGCTCATAACATTTATTTTGTTAGATCGCCAGCCTTCGTGGCAAGCTCGCAAGTCACGCGAGCTGAGGCAGCTAAGCGCGCAATTTCGGGCTCCCTCGATAAGAAAACTGCAACTCGTTGCGCGGGTGCGCAAGGACGCATTCGCGAGAAAAAAACGGATAAATGTCCCCGTAACGAGTGCGATGTCTACGCGACGATCAGGCACAGGAAAAAAAAAAGCACTCAAAGCAAGCTGGGCACGAGCTGCCGTTAGCCGCCGTAAATATACCGAGAGCATTATCTCGCACCCGATGACTATCGCCAGTCCAAGCCACGTCTGGGAGCACCTGTACATCTCCGGCACGAATGCGTATCTGATCATGCGTACTATGAAAAAACGCGCGATTGTAGCTGTCGATGAACAAGATGGTGTTCTCGCGCGGTTTCTATTTGCTGCAGTTAGCAAGGAAACGTTTCGGAAGCAATACTTTCATAGCGATCCCCGCAGCTAACGTTACGCGAGAGATCTGAATCGTTGGAATCATAGGTGGCGTATGGTAAAATAAACAAGAACTAATGACTTGCTCGAAAATGCTGCAGGTGTCTTGGTCTATGTATCGTTTTGCGGCCAGGGACGTGTCATCGTTCTGACCTGTCACTCCAGCACTGCAGCTCGCTCAAACTGCCTCGAGTGTATAAACAGCGAAAGCGTCCACGTTTCTAAACAACCATATTCTAAAAGCCAGCAACTCTGTGACTTCAGCACTTGCGGTGTCATTGTAGTGCATGTCTCTTGGTCGTTATCTGTTTCGCGCTTTGAGATGGGCAAGAATGAATAGCGACCAACCGACCAACTCAAACAGCCATCCCACTGCAAAACAGACTTCTGGTCAAGGCGCAATGCGATTAGATCCATCGCATATCACCTTCTCAACACACAACAATCGCAATGCCTGCTCGGAGGCACTCAGCAATATCGGCCACCAAGCGAACCGGTCAGCGCCACCTAATTCAGACTGCTGACACGAAGAAACCAAATTTCAGCTCCGAAGCAAAAATAAGCGAAGCAGACCAGTCTTCCATTAGCAGAAACTCAGGCTGCGCTATTTGCAATCTGATATAAGGTCCCGCTTTCTCGGATGTAACTACGTACGAAGCTACTCTCCAAACTCCTGTTACGTATTATCCCTCTTCCATGGTTCTTTAACACGCTGCCGAAGCTAGAAGAACGTGAGTCACAGTGTTCGGCCCTGCGCTGGCGAGACGCCAATGGCGCGTGTTCTCCTGCATAGCCGACAGCACCGAACAAACAGTGAGCAAGCAGCCAGAGAGTAAACTCTCGCTTCCCAATAGCGAGCGCAGTGAAACAATGAGTTATGGCTACAAGCTGGCCCTTGTGTCTGTCGTAACGCTATGCCAGCGCCGCACTTAGGTGTGTTCCATTATAACACGAGTGAATTCCAGAACACAGTGCGCACCCAGCTGGGCATGTTTGGCTGCCCTAGCTTTTATTTTTTGTTGTAGTTGTTTTTACGCTGAGATGAAGAGCTGGGCAGGTATAGCTAGCAGTTGGAAAGTGGCACTGCCGAAGCGCACGAGTATTTACTCGAGTTTTCTCGACGTTCCACTTCCGCCTTGGCTTTGGTCTTTCACAACTGTGCGTGCTGTTAGCCCTTGCAGTGTGTGCATATGTCTCTAGCGCAGACTAAATAACGAGTGACTAGGGCACCCTCCAGCGACAAGCCGCGAATGGCTTGTTGGTGCTTTTGAAAAACCGTATTCCCTTGGCTCTTGGTGATCCATTTAAATGGAACCAGCAAAACAAAATGCAAGTGAGCATGTTCTTTATAAACATGTTCACGGTGCAAGCCACGCTTCTCAAAGTAATTCAGAAGTTTTTTGGTCATCCACTGAAAAAAAAAATCCCTTGATGATTTAGTTTTTATGGGTCACCAATTTTTGTCATACATACTAATCAGTTTTCTTTGGGAATTAGAAACAATGAAGTTTTACAACGGCAATTTTCTCCTATTTCATGTAAGCTCTGTTTTTTCCTCCTTTCCACTTGTTTCTCGCAGTGGCAGATCAGCAACCATGGCACGGGTAATCCGCGGCATCAACATCGACAGCCTGGACGATGAGTTCAAGCTGATGGAACTGGTGAGTTTACCATTTCTCTCTCTCTCTCTCGCTTTCCCTCTCCTATTATAGGGCAGTCGGATAGTTGAACATAGGTGGCTTGAAACATATGGAGTTATAAGATACGGAAAGATTTATTCATTTTTGTTTGCTTGAAAAACGCAACTCCGAGCTTCTGAACCTTTCAGTTTTTTATCTTAACACTACCTCAGCTTAAAATAGTTTTCTTTTTTGCGTTTGAGTATTATAGCTTTTCTAGATTATTCTTTTGGATAATGCGTAAAGCTTGAAGAAAATGAAACGACATTCAAGGTCATTATACACTCAAGTGTAGAAGTCTAGCCGCCGCAAACAAGTGGATTACGCTAAGTTTAGAAAGATCTGAAAGCGGAGAATTACTGCCATCCCTCCATCCTTTAGTGAGCTTAAAGTCATTTTCCTTGCTTTGTCGTCCATCACCCAGCTTGACTCAACAGAAGACTTCGAAGAGCGCAAAGTCGTGCGAGCCAGGCTGCAAGAAGTGAAGGCCGTGAACCGAGGTAAGTTCAAACACCGCCCTTTCGTGCCGGTGCGATTTGCGCATGTTCACTATTTGAGAAAAATTCTCAAAAATAACGTCATTGCTGCGCATGACAGTTGGTTTCCATCTAAACAATCAATTTGTCAGCTCACTCGCTGATCCCAGCTTCTACCCATCGTCCTTTTGTGTCACTAGCAAGTTTTATCCTTTCAGTGCACCTGTGATGTGAATGAATCCATCTTGAGGCGATCGCAATGTTTATCGATAATATAATGCACTGACGAACCCACGCATTGAAATGGCAAAAACGCCTGAGTTGGCGAGAATGTTGAGTTGTGTAAGCGCATCAAAAACACCAAAGTAGTGCCAAAAAAACTTAAGACAGTGCCTTCCCTATCTCCCCTTAGCCGCTGTCCTTGTCTTCTGACTGCTCAAAATTAAAAGGTCTAGTACCTCTCCTCATGAACCATTCATTCGATTTCAGCCGCTTTCAAAGAAAAAAAAATGATAGGTTGGCCTAAAGCACTATTTTGGTTTCTGCTCTCATTTTGTTTTGTTGCGAAAGCAACAATACTGAAGCCCAGCTCGGTTCGTTGCGTATGCTCGCGGCGGTGCGGCTACCAAACGACCTTGAGTCGCCGTTGCCTAGCAACCGCTTCAGCTGCGCTCCAACAGATGGCGCCGCGCCGCTGCCGCCTGTCGCCTACACACCCAGAGGGCACCACCCTCGCACAGGCTGGTTGGTTGGTTGTTTTATGGGGTTTAACGTCCCAAAGCGACTGAGGCTATGAGAGACGCCGTAGTGGAGGGCTCCGGAAATTTCGACCACCTGGGGTTCTTTAACGTGCACTGACATCGCACAGTACACGGGCCTCGAATTTCTCCTCCAAAGAAATTCAGCCGCCGCGGCCGGGATCGAACCAGCGTCTTTCGGGCCAGCAGCCGAGCACCATAGCCACTGAGCCACCGCGGCGGCCCCTCGCACAGGCGTTGGGTTTCACAGCCAATGACGGCGTCGTGCCGGCCACGGAGCCGGCACGAGCTGAACCAAATGCTTAACCACAAGCTAACACCACGAGCGTATTGGCCAAAACGACACGTACGAACTTGTGCCGTTTATCCTCTGTTATCAGCCCAATTGAAGCGCTTGTGTTCTCGTCTCTCTCGCCTGCAGCCAAGCGCGAGGCCCTGGTCCGCAACCGCGAGCAGGAGCGCGAGAACTCCATCCGCCAGCGGCAGCAGGAGGCGGCCGAGCAGAAGCAGCGCACGCTCGCCATGTACGACAAGATGGCCAAGACCGGAAAGCTGGACACCACGCTCTACAGAGAAGGTCGGTTCCCCTACGCCAGCTGTTTGCTCTTCTCTGGGACTATTTCGTGTCACTGCCTCACCTGATACGGGACATGACGAGTGTTTCTGGCTCTTTTTGTCACTATCTCATCTACTTAGTGGCACTTCGCATCATGTTTGCTTTTGTGTATCAACTTCGTTCATTATCCTGCTTTATCGCTATGAAAAACGCATGTCCTCAGCTACCGGAGGTTTCATCCCGTCCATGAATTTAACCACTCTCATTCGGCACTCTCGTTGTCCCCGACGATGTGTCTCTTCCACGACCACTAAGGGCGGTTTGCCTATTTGCGCGGTGGATACCACTTAACTGTTCTCCCTCGGAGGGGAAGGCATCCCCCTCCCCAACGCTGACTCTCACTTCAAGTTTTCACTTGCCATTATTTAGATTATATTAAAAACAAGCCAAGCAGGATTTCTAATCCATCGAGCCTTCGCTGTGGCCGGCGCAGTGCACTAAAGCGAAATTAGACCCATTCCAAACTAAGCAAGGCCGTATGAGAGTCCAGCGGGCATTGAAGTCAATCAACGTGAAAACAGCACAAATGTACTGCACACAAAACAAATAACAATGAGTGCGACGCTGTCGAGCTAATTTGAGCGTGAATATTCTCAGTATGTGCGTATTTCTCAGTATCTGTGCACTTCTCAGCCTGTGCGCACTTCTCAGTGTGCGCGAACGCGTCCTCCGCAGGCGTGGAATCCCAGGAGGACGACGAGTCAGGCAAGAAGGACCTGGTGGAAGACGCCATCAAGCAACGCCAGCGGGAGGCCGAGCTGCGCAAGAAGCGGATCCTGGCCGCATACGACGCGGCGGCCAAGTCTGCTCCAGCCGGTGTGGTCAAGACAGTGGACTTCGACTCCTTCAAGAAGGCCGACGGTGAGTGGCTCTCTGTGCCGCACTACGCCAGTAACGACACGCCGCGAGTCATGTGCATGTTTTTAGAGAATGTGCAAACGACTCGGTATATAGGCCATCGTTACTTTATTTCAGGAAGTACAGGAATCCCAGGAGTGAAACATCTAGGGCAGATCGGTAGCCCAGTGAACACGCGGTGCAGAAATTAACACAATGGTCAAGAAGAGGTACAGCGCATAAGCACTGAGCTAACAACTGAAATCTTATTGAAATTATGCTTGGCCATAAATGAAAAATGAGTTATTTCAGCACATGTGTCCAGCTTTCTTTCTTCTTGTACGCTGTGTTCCTGAATTGTGTGTTTGATGACACCAACAGAATCCAAATGGAAGAGATAACCGGAGCTTTTTCGTTTCAGCACGTAAAAGGCGGCTAAATTCATTCCTTACGTGCACTTAGCTGCCGTGTAGTAAATAGCGACTAATAACCGTTTTTACATGCACTCCACACTGTGAGGTGCACTGTGATGGAAGGCCTCGAACAAATTTCGACTACCCGAGGTTGCTTGACCATTGACAATAGCTCAGTGAACGGGCGTGTTTTTTTTTTTTTTTGCAATTCCTCTCCAGTTAAATGCGGTCGCCGCTGTCGGAATCAAACCCACAACCTCTTGCTCGGCAGCACAATGCAGCAGCCACTGAGACGGCACGGCAAGCCGCACCTGTTATTTCTACCAACCAACGAACCATGAACTAACCATGAACCGTGAGCGTGGCTATGACACCTTATATGAAGCTAAACCATCAGGAAGTGAAATTTACTTCAGCGTGTAGTACATGAGCATCGGTTTCGAAAAATCCACCATGAAATGGCCATCACTAAGAGCTGCGACGTTCTGGAATACGAGCGCGCCTACCGAACTTTACAGTGTCGACGTTCGAGGTGCCAAAGCCCACCGGTGCTGCTACTGGTACTTCCACATTCTGCGCGGCTGGTGGTGTGCCCAAGATCACCAAAGGTCAGTACTCGTGCCTCCTGTTTCTTCTATCCAAGCGTCCAAGTTTGTGCCCGCAGCCTACGACTGGCAGTTCGGTCCCCATAGTACGCTACTGCGTATTTTAGTGGTACACGCAAACGGCAGCTACACAGTAGCAGATCTACTCATTACTGGTGTAGCAGCGCAGTGGGTAAGTCATGTAGCTGATGTAGGCACCGTTTGTACACGTAGCCCATAGTTTTCTCTCGAATGCTAGTAGAACACACGAATGGCGCATGCAAATAGCATAGAATTTGAACAAGATGTACCTTTAGGACCCAGGAATGCCCTTAGGAATGTCCCATAAAAATGTCGTCGCTCATGGCAGCAGAAAAGTCGTCCTTCATTGCCGATCCGAGTTTGCTTGTTTCTCACTTTATGGGGGAACTAATGTACTTCCTCGAAACAATCAAAACGCATCCCGAACAGCGGAATGATTGCCCTTTCATGCGAGTCCCTCTCAAGTGGTTTATCAAGCGGTTTATCACGAGCTCGACATTTGCAAACGAGTTGACGCGCTCTAAACTGTGAGATATGAAGATTGCTGTGCGTTACAAAAGCTGTCTTTGTCACTCTCGTTAAATCTAGCAGTCCCGAAAGAGCACGCGCAATACGTAAAGTCTTGATAGAAAGTTCCCAGGCCACATACGGTTTGCAGCTGAAACCACTTACGCTCCGTACTATCGCTTGTTGAGGGGTAATGTAGTACTCATGGTAATCCTGAAGCTCGAAAGCTCCAGAAAAGTGAGGATGAAGGTTCCTCTCACAATGTAAATATCTGGGGCTTCAAAGTGCCTATCAGTGCCTTGCTACCTGCCCCACCAGAAAACCCTACTCGACCTGGAAACTTTTGAGCAAGACTGCGCGTCATCTACTGCGAGACAGAGTCATACTACACACTGTGCGCCAGACGCTGAGGCATCGTGAATAGAAAATGTTTTTGCGAGATTTTAACAAAGACGGATATGTAGTTAGTAGGTCAACGTAAAATTATTTCTAGAGTATCCAGATGATTGATTGAAACTCAAAATAGCATGGTGGAAGATAGAAGAGACAAGCATTCTGGTATAGTTTTGCCTGTTAAACTAAGTCACTTCGTCTTATAAAGTATGAATATTGTTCAGTTTGGCGCTTGAATAAGGACGTAAAGATTGAATGTGTCTCATCGATAAAACAGAGGGTTTTATTTTATTTTTTCGCAGTAGACGAAAATCACATAAAGAAAGCGAACAGCAGTCAACTCGAAACGTGATTTTTAAAAAAAAAGCTATATTATAACGCAAAAGAAACGATGCTTCGAGAATTCCTGTTTTGCAATGTTTGTGGATTTGGTTTCATGTTTGGAATGGATGCGTTGGTTCCTTTTTTACAACGCCGTTGGATTTGTGTCCCCTTTTTTGTTGTTGCCAGACGTCGAGTACAACTTTTTACAGCCAAGTGGTCACTGCGCGTGGTGACATATGGCCGTAATGTCATGTAGCTGCTTCGACGCAGCCTAGATATATGCTGCGTATTCACGTAAAAAAAACAATAGAAACAAACGCCCAGCTTTCTTCAGTAGACGCTCCACCCGGCTGAACGGAAGAAAAACCACTGACAAACAACACGAGGTGGCGTACAGTAGTTTTCGGGTCGGCGCAACGCGTTTCAAAAGTTTCCTTGTCCTTGTAGCGACGTAAACGCCGCTGCACTATCTTTTTTTACTATCTCGTTTTTCGCTATTTTTCCCAGCATGCCTCTTTGGACACCTCGTGCGCATGATCCCGCATGGTTGTTGTTGGTGTTGTGCCCCTCACGTTGGCGGTCCTGTTATGCAAGCCTTGTGATGTCTGCGTGTTTCTGAGCGCTCATTCTTCGCTGTCCTTCTGCTCTTCTGCACTGTTTAAACGCGAGCAAAGCACATCTTGTTACGTTGTAGATCCGTAGACATAGCTAGAATTAAGTAACATCGTAGAGTAGCGTAGTGTAATGTAGTGTAGTACATAACTATCACTTGCGAAAGAATACACTCTTCTTCAAAAAACTGTTTTTATTTCAGCACTGTATATGTTGTGTGTCACAACCGCCTATGCGTGGAACACGTACCCGGTGTTTTGACAATCGTTGCCTTAGTTAATAGCGTCTTTCAGTAATATCCTGTTAAAATGCATAACTCCGCGTAGAACTGTGATATTTATAAATAGGTAGCGGAAGAAAATTGTGGCAGTGACGATGACCAAGATTAACAACCCAGATTCCAGATTATGACGATCGTCCCGTCACCAAGACGGATATTGGACGTTAACATACGTCTCATTCGTGACCTAGCTCATCCGAGGTTGCAGGACTAAGCAACACGAGCTGATAGCGAGAAAGAAACAAACCTACGTTCCCAAAAAAAGGATCGCAAAGCTATCGCCATGGTTGACCAAACATATCGCCAGCACTCGGCCAGGCTGTAGCACCAAGATAGCTCCTGAGGCTTCAGAGGTTAATTACAGAAGTTGTACGCAAAAGTGCTTACACGGATTAAGAGTAACAGATGTTGCTTGTCGAGAACCATAAGAGTGGTCGGTGTTGCGGCGCGAAGCGAGAGACTTAGAGATCGACGAAGCGTTGGTGGTCCCCCAGCGGTGCCGGCGTCTTCGCCGACGACGTCGGGCGCCCCCGCGTGGCGCCAGATGTCGCTGACGGGCGACGAGGAACCCGAGATGGACGCCATGCAGCGCGGCATCCTCGCCCGGCAGCGGGAGGCCGAGGAGCGCAAGCGCCGAATCCTGGCCGCCTACCAGATGGCAGCACGCTCCGGCGGCGCGGGGCCCAAGACCGTCTGCCTCGAGGAGTACAACAACCTGCAAGGTGCGTACACGGGCGTCCCGCATGCGCTAACGAGCCGACACGATGGGGTACATCCGAACGAGGGCATTAGGTGTCAAGTGCGAGAGGAGTTCGCTTCCGCGGCTCACTTTCCGGTGGAAAACCCGGTGGCTAGCACTGTCGGCACTGAGTCGGTTTCTGCCGGCCGAAAAAAAAATGGTTACTCGCGGATAGCTAATCGAAATGCAAGAAAAAGGTTGTCCTTAGTTCTTCACCAAATCATCACTTAGCATAATGGTACGTTCACAACAGAGCATTCAGCATCAAAAGCGAGCGGAGTACGCCGCTAAGGCATAGTTTCGAGTGGAAATCCCGACGGAGAACCCCACGGCAGAGCGCGATCGGCCCAAAACCAATTTCTGTGCTGCTGTGCGATGTCAGTGCACGTTAAAGATCCCCAGGTTGTCGAAATTATTCCGGATACCTCCACTAAGGCACCTTTTTCTTTCTCTCTTCTTTCACTCTCACCTTCCTCCCTTCCCATACGGCGCGGTTCAGGTGTCCGCCGAGATATGTGACAGATACTGCGCCATTTCCTTTCGCAAAAACCAATTTCAATTTCAATTTGCGCCAGAAAAACTCGTCACTTGTCACCACGCCTCTTCACTTTTCGTACAATCCCGCGGTCGCGACGACGGGCTGTGCGAGTATGGTGCCTCGATACAGCGTTCCTTACAAAGGAAGTTGTATCGAGGCACCCTATTATAGGGGCTGTCATGAGCGCCGCCAGGGGCGAGAAAGAGCTACGCAAAGCTGGCTTCACTGCGTGTGTACTACATGTGCAGTAAAACCAACTTTTCATGGAGTAAACATTGCATGAAAAAGATTGTACCGGAAAATTGGGCAGCAAACACTATTGGAAATATCATTGAGAATATCATTGGAAACATCATTGAGAAGATCGCTGACTGTGCGTGGAGCTTCTCAGACTTTCTGTCATATGAAATATTTATCTCTAAAAATGCTAAAGAAGAACAAGTTGTGCAATGGAAACCTCTTGTATGCCCTATAAAACCTGCTGCTGCTCATGATCGCGGGAAACTAGAACGAATTCTCCTAACGTGTTTAACGTTTGCTTCAGGAACCAAAATTTTGATTTCGTGCCTCTTCTCTCTTTTTTCCCTTTCCGCTCCGATGACGTCATCACGCAGTACCCGAAGACGTGACGTTCGAGAACCCCTACAGCTGCACAACGGGCTTCAAGGGCGGCATAGCCGCGGTCAAGAATGCGCCAAAGCAAAGGGCTGGCGCCCGGTAACTCTACTCACCACCCACCACTCACCATCTCTCCTTGGTCACCTTTTCTCGCGCTCTCGAGTCACCACGCGAGCGATGCGGGCAAGCCGGATCACAGCAAGACTACGACAATTTTCGCGACCCATACATCGACGCAAGGAAAAAGAGGAGGCCCCCGAGGGAACGACACTACCTTTCTTTGTTTTCCTGCTTAGTTCGACACAGTGAAGCGCCCCCGATACAACGAACTGCTTATAACAGCTATTGTTTTTTCGTACCGGTTAGCGAAGATCTCATATCTGGTGTGCACAAGACGACAAAGTATACTACGATACTAACTGCTGTGAATGCTTACCGCACACTACTGGACGGACATCCAGGGGCGACGTGCGCGAAATGTGAACGTTATGTTTCTGTTACTATTGTTGCTTTTGTAAGTTTTTTGTTGTTGCTTTTTTTGTTTACGTTGCGTTTGTTTCGGAAAAAAAGAAAAGACGTTCAAACCTGTCAGACTCGAGGCATAGTTCAGCGGGTAGAGAGGTGAATCAAAGTGTTCAGCGTTCAGTCACATTATTATATATGTTCTTAGTTTTCAAGAACTAGCATAATAAAACAAATGGACATGTTATATCATGCTCTTTCTGGTTTTGATCTTTTTTTACTCACAGTGAGATACCACGAGGTTGCATGCTTGTTCACGGCATAAGTACAGCCAATCTCGAAAGTATACAGGCCATAAGCCTTGCTCCTGTGTAGTCCAATTGTGTGTCTGGTTTTGTATAACCAGTATTCCAAACATTTCCATAGAGGCAAAAGCTGCATTTCTAAATCCCCGTTGTTTAGGAGCTCCCAACTGGTTACAAGAGACACACTTTGTGGCCTAGAAGTAAAAATCCGTTGAGCGTGTATATTTTTGACAAAACCTGTACGTCTTAATTACTGTCAGGTCGGACTTGAACAAAGCTTCGCCACATTTACGGTAAAGGATGACGTAGATGACGCACGATCGACACAAAACTATCAGCACTTTGGGCAGAGCCATTTTCGAGACATTAACCTAGAAATGAATACAAAGAACAGATGAGAAAGCGGGGCCAGCCCGTGCCGGGCGCAATGATTGAAATCAAATTTTGGTTTGATATAACGTAAAACATTCACGAAGACGAAAATACAATGAACTTACAATGAAACTAAAAGAACGAACAAACATTTCGGTTTCCTCCGTTTTGCGTTATGGTTTTCGGACATACCCAAAATCTTTAGCTGCTAGAACGCCGACTTCCCGTCACTTATAGTACTGGCGTTCACGAAGCTATATTTAATCTAGGTATTTTGTGGATGCTTAAACTGAGACGCTATAACAACTGATGTTAACAATACAAGCAATTGTAAATAAAGCACTTGGCATAACATAATCAATAGATATGTTAGAAGCTGTCGCTATCTTGAATATACGTATCAAACAAGAAAAAAAGAGCAATGGATTTAGCACACAAAAAAGTAAAAGATCAACCAGATGTAAGTAACACTGGTACGCCCAGAAGTCTCTTTCTAGAGTTCACACAAGGCTCATGTCCGAAAATCAAGACCAGGATCGAACAGGTTCCTCGCCCTACAAGTCGACCACAACCTACCAGACCCGTCGATGTCTGCCACAAGCAGGTGAGCGTGCTGTCTGCACTGCAGAGCAGACGAAACAAAAAAAAAAACAAGCAAAACCCCGCTAACCCGCTTTCTTTCGCTCTCACATCTTCCCGTGGTGTTCTGCGGCATTGCCTGTGTGCGGTTCTTTGACGTCACTAACCCGGTCCTGCGTAGACCGAGTACACCGCTGTTAACGCTGCTTATTTGGTTTCTCGACGCTTTACCGCGGTCGTCGCTGTTACAACGCTCTCCTCGAGAGACGCGCCGGAAGTCGCAAGCGCAAACATTCATTCACCTCATCGCTACAAGGACAAGTGACAGGTACAAGTACAGCCATGCGGGCTATGTAGTGGATACATGTGACAGGTACAAGTACAGCCATGCGGGCTATATAGTGGATACATGTGACAGGTACAAGTACAGCCATGCGGGCTATATAGTGGATACATGTGACAGGTACAAGTACAGCCATGCGGGCTATATAGTGGATACAAGTGACAGGTACAAGTACAGCCATGCGGGCTATATAGTGGATACAAGTGACAGGTACAAGTACAGCCATGCGGGCTATGTAGTGGATGCGCTTGTATCAGAGTTCCATGACTGATGGAAATATCGTTTCTATTTGACTATATATGATGCGAAATGCAACCGCGGCATCAAACAGGAGAGAAGTGTCACAGTTCTTTACGCAGTTTACAGAAAGCGCGGAACAACAGGCTCAAAGCCTGTAGAGAGTAATTTGTTGGTGCGCGACTAAGCCTGCTACTAGCCAGCTTTGAGCCAGCGTACATTTTCATTCCTAAAAAGCCTACAGGAACCACTGCCCGCTTGTTGAGAATGACAGGTTATTCCCAATAAATCGCTCATTTTCGTGAATTTTAACTTGCGGGTGACCGAATATCGTTCACATACTTCCGACTGAATCCCAGACTTCTAAATCGCGTTTGATCTGTATCCCGGGGCTAGGCATTGTGTTCATTTTAAAGTCTAGCCTAAATTACAGTTTCAAAATTATAAAGCCGGCGGTGTTGCAGAAATATTCCCCAGGGATGTTTAGCGAAGTGCGCGTGTTAATGCAACCCGTGTTGTTTAGCTTTGTCATGTAAGATCGCAAACGTGCAGCGCAACGATACGAATTTAAACGGCCTACAACCGTAAACACTATGGGATGAAAATGCTAGAAAATGCAAACAAGGATAGAAATAACTTAATTTTGGGCGCCATGTAAAGTTTCCGCATTTTGTTGTTCTTTCTTTCTTTCCTTCTTTCTTTCTTTCTTTCTATTCTTCTTTCGTTCTTGTTTTCTTTCTTTTCTTCATTCTCTCTTTCTTTCTTTCTTTTGTCCGTCAGATTTCTGTATCAACGGCAGCTTTATGAAACCTTACTGCCTACTTCGTTTCAACATTTGCAGTAAATTCTGGCACCATGGTCCTGTCCGCCAGTAGGTTCGTCTCGCAAAACACTTGCTGAACAAGTAATTTACACTAGCCGTTCAGAAAAAAAAAATACTGCGTTAGTCCTATGCTGTGCATCACAAGAGGCGGTGACATGGTGTGATCAAAGCATCCTAGCGAAAACTTCACACGAGAAGCAGCTCACTAAAGAAAAACTATTTTTAAGCCGATAAATTCCCATGCGTTTATTCAATTGCGTCTACTATCCCTAGTCTCGTGTACGAGTTTCGTACAATATTTTTTTTAACCACTGCGATTAAGAGAGCTGCGTCGTTTTCTGTTTCAGCCATACGTGCACGTCCAAGTGGTTATTATTTATTTATTTCTTTATTTATTTGATGTACTGGCCATACCCGAGGGCATTACAGAAAGGAGTGGTAAGAGGTAAAACAGAACATTCTGCAGATTAGAAAATTTCAAAAAGGGGCAGAAGGTACGGCAGGGTTGAAGTCCGTTGTGTGCGAAATAGTAGCCATGAAAAATAAATGTGTCCTCGCCCATGCTAGCTCTCGGAATAAAACAATTGCACGTATCTGTTCTTTAAAACAGCAAGCTGGCTTTAAAAACATGTGTGATCAGAACATGTCGAAATGTGTGAAAGACGAAAAAAGTGTTTTTAATGAGGATTATGGTAACAAAATTTATAAAATGATCGAGCGAATAAGCTTGGGCGTGGTTATGTAGTTCTTATAAAGCTCACCCTAGAAAAAAAATAAAATAGTAGATATACAGGCCACGATAACCAGCTAATACAATCGGCCAACGTTGCATCAATCGAGATATAAAATTTGTGGTTGTCGATTCTTGAGCTCCGCGTTGTTCAATCATCATTTTGTCTGTTTAATTCATTTATTATTTGAAATAAGTGTTCGAAAATTGAGTGACTGAGCCATGCGAGACATGCGTATTTCCACAGTAAGCACAGTATACGATTAAAAACGTCAATAATATGCCATCAAACTTTACGTGAACAAGTGTACCGAAATATACGTACATATGCAGTTTGTATACTTAAATTAAGCTACAGCAAAAGAGAAAGATAACGACGCTACAATCATATTAACACAGAATTCCCTCGTTTATTTTCGTCGCTCTCGTGTTAGCCTCAGTGGCGTCGAAAGAAGCAGGCAGATAGGTTTGATATTACCTTCTTTTTTTTTTCCTTCGCGAAATTTAAATCCCGATTTCTTTCTGCCGATTAACTCTGGCGATAAATTCATTGTCATGAGCACATGCGCAATGAAGAAGCAAAACTAGGAAGACGAGGTGAGACATCCACAAGAGGATAAGCGTTTTAACTGGCCGCAGAAAAAAAAAATAAAAGTGACAATTATCCTTTATTTCCGACTTTTGTTGAGGACGGAAACAAGTACTACCATGAAGTTGGTCTTAGCGCCAATGTTTCTTTTTTTTTCTCTCTCTCTTTTATCGCTAGGATTTTCTCCTTTTTTTTTTGCTAGTTTTCTTCAAATTATTTCTATTGCACATTTTTGGGCCTCGCACTCGCATTGCCGGTAATGTCAAACGTAAGCCACTCATAGTGAAGTGGTATCCACTTAGAAGCTATTTAGGCGGTGTGTACTGGCTGACAAACAATGACAGCGACTAAAAAAATTTTATCGTAGTGATAAGACAATGGATTACCTTCCCTGTACGTGTGTGCTTTATTTCTCACCCTTATTGTTATTACTCAGAAAAACGAAAGTGCACATTCTCGCGACTGCGCGAAATAATTAAAAAAAACTATTTTTGCAATTTAGCTAACTTAAGCGGAACTCCGGCCAATGCTTGGCGTCACGAAGGACCGGCTGAACACCGCTGACGAAAATAAACGGATACAGCATGCGACTACTACAAAAAAGAAAGCCGCAGTATAAGCCTTATGCAAAAAAGAAACAAGAAAAAACATAGAGTACGTCCCTAGGAAACCCCAATCTCCGTATACCTGCAAAGGACATTGTCTAGTCAAGTGTCACGGAGATAAGCTTGTTTTTGGAAGGCTGAATCACACAGACTGGGGCTTTCTGGCCTTTGTCATGACCGATAAACTGATACAGTTGCGTTTAAATACGCATCCGTCAGCGCTCCTATAGGTTCAGTTTCACATGCACTGTGTAATATCTTAATAAACGAAAGAACCGCTTCGCGGTTTTAACAAAGCATTTTCGCTATCTGCCGCCTGGACGAACACGAGCGCATTCGCAATGCTTCAGTGACACAAACGCTAGTCGAGTCACACGTGACTAGGATTACACAACAGTGCTACGCTGTAGGTCGCGTGTTTGTACCATAGGGCTGCGTAGCTGCTACTGGAAAAGTAGACTGAACTGCTACGTACACCAGTATATACGAACCACCTGTTCCTTGTCCCGTGTTCTCTGCTGCGATGTCCCGCACACCGTGCACAACTCCACCACGTTCCTCTCGGTCCTGCGCAGACTCCCCCAAGAATGCCTTCGCCAAGTTCCAGCAGATGGATGCCGGCGCCAAAAAGGATGCGAGACCCAGGTGAGGAGAACGCGCACCTTACGCGGCCGGGCGCCCCATCCCGGCCTCTAGTGCAGTGTGCCGCGCGCGCGATTAGTCCGAGACAGGACGCTACGTGCGCGCGGCTATGTACAGTCTTTGTCAAAAGTAACCAGGCTCCATGGTTTTCTTCTCATTCGTATAACAGAGCCCTCACGGCTTCTTTAAAGATCAAAAAGTTCTTTGAAGGTGAGTACGAGGGTTCTTCTTACCATACAGATATTTAGAGCTTGAGGGCTGGCATAATAGCTTTAATATACGACTGAGAAGCAAAACGTGTAGCCTGGTTACTTTTGACAAAGACTGCACATACAGTTTACTTCTTTTGTAAGTGATTGTGCGCAGTGGCCGCTCGCGCGCACTTATTTTCGGACAATGCTTTGACATTAGCGCGCGAGCGGCGCGAACTTGATTACTTTTGTATTTTGTAAATAGTGTACAAAGCTCTCCCCTGTCCTTTCTTGCTGTCGCTCCCGTCTATACTTCTCCTCACTATCCTCTCCCTTTCCCTTTCGTTTCCGCCGGCTGCAGCTCGGGTGCTTAAGATATTAGATAGCAATTGCCGCGGCCGGCAACACTCTTCTGCTTCACTTTTTTTTTTTTTTTAATAAACCACTACCAACACCACCACCTTCAAATGTATCGCGCCGCCGGCAGTCCGCTAAAATGGGGACAACACAGACCGATTAGTCCACACGGCGAACGGTTACTCCGTGGAGAGGATAACCGTGGTTGACGTCTCTTTGCAGTTAGCTCTTGACGGAGTAAATGCTCCTCTTCGATGGACTAATGGTTGCGGCAATCTATGTAGCCTTTCTATAACCTTTTCTGGGTTAAAGTGTATACGTAAAATAGCGAGGTAGAGAGAGAAGAGCTGGTCGCTGCGGTCTGTTGGCGCCAAACGTATGCGCGAAAAAGTTATGAACAACTGGTAGCCTGTCGTGGCGCGCTGTCAGTGCTGGGCTCAGAAACACTACGCATGCGCAGTACGATCTGCGATACACCTGGGTGGATACAGTGGCAACTGATCCCTCGCCTGCCAAGATACCGGATTTGAGATTTGGCTGCTCGAATTTTCCATCAACACCCAGATTTGCGTTGCGCTTAGTAAGAAGCTGCAGTACAGCGCTCAGTTGAGCGCCTTACTTAATCTTATCCGGTGCAATGAAGCATAAATTCTTGTGGGACAACTTGTGCACATGAAACTCGTCTTTCTATGTTTAGCTTTCGGCTACCACGTCTTTCGATTCATTTACGAACCTTTCCCAACGCACTCCTGCTTCCTTTCTAAATTCTTGGTTAAACTAAATTAGTGACCGTGTCAACTTGTAACTCAATGAATTGGAGAGCAATCGTGATAGAATCATTCACTTACAAATCAATCAGCCAATGAATAATCTTTTAGCCCCCAATTAAAACAAAAGACCGGACATTTTAAGGCTCAGGTAATAGAATAGCGCTTATCTTGTCAGCTGGTTAGTAATGCTGTCTGTCATCTCTGCAGCTTCAGCGTTCCACCCCGAGGTGGAGTGGCGCGCAGTGCAAGCGACATCAAGGAGATGCTGTTGAACTGGTGCAAGAGCAAGACCAAGGGCTACGAGGTGAGTCCGCTTGTCGCTCAAAGTCGCACAATGGCAAGCAATGCTGATACACGCCAATGATGAGCGGTATAAGCTGCTGGGTGTAACGGTCATACCTGCCTGTTTAATACATTCAGAGGCACAGCAACAAAGGGCAGCCGAGCCTGGCTGTATTGAACCCTGATATTTCGAATTATTGGCTATATCGTACATGCAGATTATCCCTGGAAAATTCTGTGTAAAAGTATGAGAAAGGCGCGCTGTATATCGAACTGTAATTTCGCCGGACGTTCGATATATCGAACACTGCGCATCTCCCCTGCAAATGGGGCTTCTCCTGACGACGCTCTTTGAACACTTTCCACCCTCATCAGACGGGTCGGCTGGGTGGCCTTGTGCACTTGCATGCTAGCATAGCAGCGCTAGCGCTGTGAAACCGCGTTACGGAGTGAACGTCGAGTGCGCTTGAAGGTGGCCTTCGGTCTTTTGCACTCATTTTTTCCTCCCGTGGTCTGCTTCGCTGCTGAATGTTCTGCGGAGACATCGCCAATGTTTCGCCCCTGCACATTTTCACTGTTCGGCAAGCGCATGCTGTGATTAAGCGTCGGCACTAAGGCTTAGTCAGGTGACCTCATGTATCGCATTTAGCCCTGTTCACCGAGACAATTGTATTCTGAAACAAAGTAACTCAACTGTATCTTAATTTTGCGGGCGTTTATCTTATATATAGTGTATTGGTGATGGGATTAGACTGCTTATGACAAGCAATTGCAAGTTTTGGAGCACCGTCCGCGGCGGCTTCGATTCAAAGCAACTTAGACATAGCAAAGCGTAGCGAGCGGTGTCATGCCAGCGCGCCAACAGGCGACACGCCTGTGGAAGAAGCATGTCACTGGCGTGAGTGCAGTGTATTCTTAACTCTAGGTCATTTATAAGCTTATGTATTGTCATTTTTTTATGTATCGATATAGCGAACGATTTCGCGGCCCCTTGGTGTTCGGTATATCCGGGTTCTACTGTATTCCCGTCCTTCACATTAAAACACTAGCTCACTGTGGGAACAACCTCCCCACGGCATACCCAGATATATGCAGTCAACCGGAGCTGTAGATCCCTCATGTGTAGAAACCACCCTGTGCGAACACCGAAGCAACTTGGTGCTGGGCTGGGGTTGTACAATGAATGTATTCAAACTCATTTAATTTTTACTCTTTTCGCCCTTCGTCGTTTACTCAAGATAAGCCACAGTCCCGCTATCGTCGTAACATATCAGCCGCTCTGGTGGACGAGAAGGAGTGGAAATAACGGAAAGAAAAGAAATCGTTTTATTAAACCGGGGCTGGCCTTACAATAACAAGCTTCTGGAAGGAGAAATGCGTAGTCCCTGTCTTGCTCCAAATGGAGATGCAAAAACAGCGCCGAAAGGAAAGAAATAAAGGGGTAAAAGAAGGGGAATGAGAGAGAGAACGCAGAGATAGAAGCCACGCAAGGCCTCGAGCATCCGCTGTCCTTGCCATACTTCTTGGCAAGGAAGGAGTAAGTGTCCTCGGCAAGATTCTGAGAGACACCGCAATAGGAGTGGCAAATATGTCCGGCTGAGCTGACGTCATGTGTTTTCTTGCAGCACGTGGACGTGCAGAACTTCTCTACGAGCTGGAACGACGGCATGGCCTTCTGCGCACTCATCCACCACTTCTACCCGGAGGCCTTCGACTACGACCAGCTGAACCCAAAGAACCGGAGGCACAACTTCGACCTCGCCTTCCGCACCGCCGAGTACGTACCTATAGGCAACACTTCTCGGGCTCATATCAGGCACTTGGTCAGATGTTTAGGGGAATCCCCCAAGGTGGCGTAGATTTGTGATAAGGGAGTAATTACTGATTGACATCCACCCGAGCGCAGCCATACGGCTACAAAGGAAAGCTAAGGGAAGGAAAGGATAGCTTTCCTTTGTAGCCGTATGGCTGCGCTCGGGTGGATGTCAATCAGTAATTGCTCCCTTATTACAAATCTACTCCACCTTGGGGGATTCCCCTAAACATCTGACCAACACAGTTCCCACTTCGAGTTATTGATCATTTCGCTCTCGCCCTACTATAAGCTTGCCGTCCCGGTTTGCTCAATTGGTAGAGCGACTTCTCCGGTGAAGCGGTGGTCCCGGGTTCGAACCCCGGACCAGGACGAATTTTTCTTTAACTACGAAGTTTCTGAGAAAGCTGTATAGCTTTCCTTTGTAGCCGTATGGCTGCGCTCGGGTGGATGTCATATCAGGCACTTCAGGAAAACCCCGTCATTAATAAGTAAAAACAGTCCTTCTGAGGTAACATTATGGGACCTGCGACATATTAATACTAATGTTGGCGGTCGTCAAAAATCAGATGAGTCATAAATAGCCAGCTAGTTACCTAATTTCTAAGAGTCAGCTTTAAGCTAATACATTTAGGACCTTGTTTGCAATTAAAGATCTGTAACCGGTCATTAATAATCAATTCAATCTTTAGAATTTCGAAAACGCGATCATCCTTGGTGCTATGGCTTAAGAAACTCCGGCCATCTCCTGCACCTTTCAAAAAAACGCGCGAGTTTTACGCGCGCACAGCAACGCCCACCAGTAGACGTCACACCATGACGCACGTGCCACGTGGCCTTCTTTGTGCTGTCCGCGCTAGCTGCCGCTGCTTCTGTTCACACAGGAGGAATCGGGTGAATTGTGGTGTCCACACGATTTCTTTTGACCCGTGTTTTACGCATGAAAACAAGCTAACAACCTGTCAAAGCAAATGACAGCCAACAAGTAAACAAGGACAGCAAAGGGAAGAACACGCGACACAAGTGACCGCTTTCGTTGCTATACATGGCGACAGCTTTTCTCGGCAATTAAGGAAAGTCATTCCGACAAATAGTTCATCCGCACGACTGTGTGCCTGGTCGCCTGGCGCGTTTCTGTCCCCACGGTAGCCTTATTTCGTTTCTGGAGCAACTGGCGCCATCTATCGAGGCTTCATGTAACTATACGTGCCTAGCAAATTTGTTGCAATCAAGAACACTGTTTTTTCCTTGACTTCAATTGTTGAAAGTTGGAATTGTGTAATAAATATGTCTTAAATAACGAACACTGAAAATATACTATGTCTGAAGAGAAAACTAGCAGCAAGGTGGGACTACATACGTTCATCTGCGTAGGACGAGAGGGCGTATTTTGACTCTGTAGCTTTCGCACCGTTGCCATAAAAAGTTGTCGCGCAGTATAGCTCCGAAGGGCACACATTTAAAGTGGCGTCCTCCACCACTTTGCAGGGAGCAGGCCGGCATCTCACCGCTTCTCGACGTGGAGGATATGGTGTTGATGAAGAAGCCCGACTGGAAGTGCGTCTTCACCTACGTGCAGAGCCTGTACCGGAACCTCGTCAACAAGGACTGACCGCGCAGCGCCTCTATGACCCCAACTCACTCCAGTCTATTACTGTTGTTCCCTTATTCTTTTTTCTACGTTTTTTTGAGATGGAAAGAAAAAAAGGCGGAAAGCGCTGCGCGTTCGCGAGTGTACAGTTCCCATCGCACTTGACTCTTTTTATGTTATTTTTAAAGCACGGCACTGACACGCGTTTTTCTCGAGACGTTTCATTCGACGGACTGAGCAATGTTTGGTTACGCTTGTATAAAGGCGCGACTATTGCGGAAACTTCGTTTAACGAGAAAGCCCTGGCGAAGCGCGGACATGGAACTGCGTTTCGCAGCTATTCTATGCAAATGAGCGTGTGACTTGGTAGAGTACGTGCGCATAAAGCTACACTATATACAGGGTATTTCCAAGTAACATGAAACAAAGTTTTAAAATATCTCGCTTTCTTTAAAAAAAACGAAAATCGAGCACGGTTGTTCGCAGTCGCCTGTTACAAACGAGTAATCTTTACGTTGGAATTAACTAATCAGTTTTTGCTTGCAAATTTTTATTCAATGACGGATAACATTTTATTTAAAACAACTGTTATGGTTTTATATTATTTGAAACGACTGGAATCACGGCAAAGGTACATATAGAAACTTGCACAGCGTCGAAAAAAAATACGACAGTGTGATGTTAGAAGAGCATCTTTACTTTTAACCTCTTTCACTGTCTTTAATTCGTAAATAGGAAGTAAAAAACACTCAAAAGTATAGGCGGCCGCTAATACCACTTCAGTGTTTTTCTCGCGAGGCATTTACCTGAATATCCTTGTGCATCCGGCAAATCTTACCTTTTTTTTTAGAATCTTACAATATTATGGATGGCAGTACGTGAAATAACTCATAGCTACTATTAGATAGCTACTCACGTTAACTGTTTCTTTGGTCATTTTTTTTTTTTACCTATGAGTGAATACGTCACAGACAGAGACGCAGTGTAGAAATGAAAGAATTCGGTGGCACTTAATAAAACGCCGTTCTGGCCCCTAGCAGTGCAGGTAATAACATTCCTATGAAGGCGAGGTTAAGAATTCCGCTACGCGGAGCATGAGGTGATACAGGCTAACTAGGGGCTCATTTCGCTCATGCGCATACCGTTGCGTTAGGTGTGAGAGTATCTTACCCGCAGTCATTACGCAACGTATTCATCGTTATCAAAAGAGACAGGGTAGATACAGCTTCCTCGATCCTCGCTCTTACTGTCGTGAGAAATATTAAAAGAAACCTGATGTAAAAATGTCGACGTATCATTCTCCAAGGATTCACTGAAGCAATCACTCGGAACTTGTATCAGAGGTTTTTTTGCAGTTGATGCGGCCGGTTGCAATCTTGGAATGCTACGCGTCAAAGCGACATCATACTGAAGAACTGCAAAATAACGAGGCGCCTCTCATGGCGTACAATATGTGCATGTGGCTTACAGTGTTAGTAAAAACTTGGTAGCTTACCGCGGCCGTCCCCATAACGCGATCTCAGCCGAGTGGTGGCGCTGCTATCAGTGGCGCTTGCCGGTATTTAGCTTGCCTTGGGCGAGAAAGCATGTTCCTCTCGCTCTCATTTGTTGATAGTGAAGTTTACAGAGGACGAGAGAGGCACGACTTCCTCGCCCAGGGCAACCTCAATGCCGGTACAGTCGTTCTAGTTCACTATAACACAGGCGAGCGCCACAGATTGCAGCGCCATCATACGGCTGAGCTTGCGTTCTGACCATGGTGTAGTCCTGGACATGTTCGCGGTGAACTACAAACTTTTGAGAAACACTGTACTAGTTGCAAAACGGGCACCAGGAGGAAATCCATGAGCAGTGGGCCACGAAACACGTTTACTGAGACTAGTTCGCTCAGAGGTAAAAAAAGAAACAAGGAGTCAAACATTTTTTTTTTTTACTCAGTCGTATTGCTTCAGCATCGCGCGTGTGTGTGTGTGTTTGTTGTATCATATAGACATATCTGTGCGCCCTTCGCGTTGTACACGTTTCCAGCTGCTCGCTGACTCGTTGCTAGCCTGTGTGTGCGCTCAAGAAAATATTGATGGCGATCACGCTCTCAGTATTATGCCTTCATTCGTTGTATAGTGGGATTCTTTTGTATGCTCAATAAACAAGCTACGCTCCTGGAAACTTTCGCTGCGACTGTGGATTTCTTTCTTAGGCCGCGTGGTAATGTAACGGAACCCATATTTTCCTGTAGCTGCAGTTTGCTACAGCTAAGGGTCAGCGGGTCTCTAAATCTAGACTGGTCATCGACGGACGAGCGCATTTAAAGATTGGAGAGGGGGCGACGACTCGTTTCCGGTTTTATTTGAGAAATAAGCTGCCCCTACTCCCCTCTTTTAAGGCGAAAGCCTATAATGCCTCATCGTTGTCGACAGAAGGTTGTCAGCAGAGGTGTCACGCTTTTCGGTTGGTCGAAATAGTTATGACGTCAGAGTGCGTGGTTTCGCAGTAATGAGGTCACCCACGGATGCCTGACGCCCCCTTTTGGAGCAGACGACAAATAATTAAATAGTTGTCGTCCGCTCCGAGGGGGGGCGTCAGGCGTCCGTGGGTGACCACATTACATACCTCATTACTGAGAACAAAGCCATGGATACAACCAATCTGAAGAAGCAGTCAAAGTCGGCAGCCAAAGTGTGTAGTTGTAGTGTGTAGTCAAATAAAGCACTAGTACAGCACAAACAGCCTCGCAGCCAATGCCAAACAGAGCGCCAGGAAAGGATTTCGCCTTGCAGCACTTCAGAGAGCCAAAGTGCCCCCTGAATTTTTTGTGTTTTTCTGGAAATAAAGTTTCAAAGGCATGCTGCTTATAAGACCCCTTCATTCTCCAACTACAGCCGCACACTTCAAGAGCTTCATATCCTGCTTTGACATGCAAAAAACTAAGAAGGAAGAAACCTTACCTAATGCTCATTGCGGAAAGTGCGGAGATGTTCACGTGGTGTTACGTTCTCTCTCACTCACTCTCCAATCTGTCCTGGAAACCGTACAACTCAACCAGCCATAGCAACGGCGCTGTTGCTGAAGCCTTTAGGGGGCTGTACAGTGCTAACAGTTCAACGACGGAAACGGTGAAGATGGGTGAGCAGCAAAAGAAAGGAAGTTCGGCATGAGTATGAGGAACCGAAGGCACCAAGGTTATCGCCGAAAAACTAATAGGCATATCGTCAGTAAGGGTAAGATCTTCCGTGCTGCAGAAGGGATGGGCGGCTGCGATAGGCCCAGATGACTAAGAAAAAATTAATGGTAACAAATTAACTGCCGCGATGAAAACTACAGCCTGCCCGATTCGAGCTTTCTTTCTGATAATCGTAAAGTTGTGATCGTATTCTATTAGTTTCGAATAATTTTGAATACGCACTGCGTGATCCGTTAAGCGAATCGAATAGAACATTATTGGATTTGACATTCAAAAATTTCTCGTATTCGCTCACCACCGTATTCGCTCACAACAAGATGAAGAGACTGCAGCAACGGTGGGTATACAAGTAATTCCGATGGGCTGGCAGCCAAACTCTGGATCAAAAGTTTATCGGCGGTCTTACGCCTCGATCCACTCACTCCCTTGACAGCGACTTCCGACAAAACACGCCTCACGTTCACGAAAGGTGCCGTTTCTATTTCCGGCAAAAGAACGTCGGCGGCAGAGACAAGCACGGTGGTCAGCTGTTGGTCGAAAGCATGCAGTGGAGGAGCCTCCGGTCGAATACAGAGTTGCGGCGTGGGTGACGTGGCTGCTGGTACGGTTTAGGAAGATACCACGATAACGCTCGTTGGAATTAGCGACAAGATATCTGGAAAGCGTAAATTTTGAGCAAAGTGAAAGGCGTAGAACTACATGCAGGTCTCTTCATCAAAACCTATAGGTTTTGGTACATTTTAAGAATGGACTTCTTTTTCAGTTAGAAGAGCGTCTAGAAAAGCGTCTCTTTGCTACATCATTGTCGCCGGGAACAGCCATCATACAACAGCTAAAGCGTGTTAATTGGGTAGAAAGGTTTTCATCCAAGATCTAGTGGTTAATTTTTCAAATAACGCAGTTGTAAGCCTCATTCATTTAGAGATGTGTAGCTCGCCACTAGCAATATCCGTGCCAGTTTTTAGATTTTCTCAAGCGCGATTCTCGCCTGAGCTAGTAGTAGTAGTAGTAGTGGTTATTTATTTACATGTCAAAACGGAAGGTAAAAGAATGCTTGCTGCCCCGGCATCTGCTATCGCGACGAGAAGCACCTGAGCTGCGAAGCAAGGATTGTCGGCTTCTTCCACGCGCGAAACCCAAACCGCGGAGCAGTGGAGAGCATGTGACGCGCCTACAAGCGCACGTCATCGGAAAGCGCGTGTGTCACGAAAGCCAACGGGGAGAGAGGAACACGTGATGTGTCACGTGCGCTCCATGCGCTCCACTGCTCCGCGGTTTGGGTTTCGCGCGTGAAAGGAGCCGACCATCCTTGCTGCGCAGCTCAGAAGATAACCGCGTTTTCGGAGAGAGAGAGAGAGAGAAAAAAAGTTTATTTCTTCAATCAAATTCGAGAGGTTTTAACCTCCAGGGCTAAGAGTCGGTCAGGATTCCTTGGGACCTATCGGCTACCTGGGATTGATTAATGACTTATTTTTGCTTACCTGGCACCGATAAAACTGGCACCGATATTACTAGCGGCCAGCTGCGCATCTCTAAATAAATGATGCGCCTAACTGCAATAGTTAAAAAAATTGCCCGCTACATTTTAGTTAACCAACTTCCGACCTGTTTATCAAGTCTTAGTTGCTTCCTGCTGACAGTCGCCAGAAAGAATTCTCTTAACTAAAAAAATTAAAAATTGCTGGCAGTCTTGAAACTCACAGTAAACTTTTACTATTGCCTATTAATGAAGCAGACACAATAAATCTCTCTTGCGTGCTTATTGCTTTAGAATGACGCCTAGGACAATTCTACATAGTCTAGGGGTGAGCGAATATTCGAAACTTCGAACACTGCACGTGTTGTCCGGAAATTAGGACACAACCCTCAGCAGAAGACTTCGTCTTTATTTTGGATTACCATGGTGTTTCTACTACCTCAGTATGCACTCCAAAACATCGAGACATTTCCAAACGACAGTACCTTGCACATTTCACATGCTTGCCCTTTCCTCCTATAATTGACTGTCAGCATGAGACAGAAATGGCAGTGGCTTAGCTCAGCGAGGCCAGGATATACTTAGCGAAAGCAGTTTCGTCTAATGACATTTCGGTAGCGACGTCGCATTTCGGCTGGCGAAGCGAGCGGAGGCGAGCGCAACGACAAGGCAAGCGGTGTGACGTCATACCAAACGGCGGCGGCGGCTCCGCGGCGAGGCGCGCGGTGTGCCGTCATGTCAGATGGCGCGGCGAGCGCGCGGCATCCGCCAGCTGCGGCAGTTGCTAGGCAACGGCTCAAGGTCGGTCTCTGTGCCTCCTCGGTGCACCGCTACAGAGAAATCTCAAGTTCGTGGGCAATGTAGCTTTCGCTACAAAATCAGTGATAGGCCCTGCTGCCCTAGGATCGCTGACAGCCATCTAGAGCCGCCATGGCGCGGCCGCTGCGTGCTCGCGGGCCGGAAGGCAAGGGGCAGCATCACGTGGTACATCATAGCTAGTATGGTTCATGGTTTATGGGGGTATAACGTTCCAAAGTGATTGGGGTATGAGGGATGCCGTAGTGAAGAGCTTCGAAAATTTCGACCACCTGAAGTTTTTTAACGTACACTGACATCGCACAGTACACGTGCCTCTAGCATTCCGCCTCCTTCGAAATTCGACCGCCGCGACCGGAATCGAACCCACGTCTTTTAGGCTCAGAAACTGCGACGGCGCACCTCCGAGTCGCTTTGGGACGTTAAACCCTCATAAAACCAAACCAAACCTTTCTACCTTTAAAAGGGCGGGCAACTGACCGAAGCATGCGGTATCATTGTGTCGTGTTACGATGCGGTCTACATATGGATGTGGATCCGACTGGCGGCGAAATGTTTTAAATCGCTACAGTACAGGAGACGCGGCGCGCATTGAAGCGGCTCAGCTTGAAGAGAATAGCGGAGCTGGCGCATATTAAGTTGTGTCCTGCGTGCGTCGCTGCAGTTGCATCGCGGAGACCATTTTGATCGTTCTCAATTTTTAGTGCGAAAACACTATTGGCCACCTAACCTGGAAAAATGCCGGTGCGTGGCGAAGCCTCTCAAGTTATTCACGTGATGCGGGAAATGAGAAATAAACGAGACTTTGGATGAGGGTGACCGTAGCCAACCTGGAGAAATAAAATAAATACTGTCGCGACGGGGTTTCGAAGCCACGGCGGGGCGAACAGATCACCTTCGATGGCCACTGCACGAGAGCACTATGCTATCGCCACGTTCTTTTTTCTTTAGGCTTCTCCCCATTTCATCGTATCAGTATCTCCCCTTTTTCTACGTTACCGCCGCAGCCGATCACGCCTCGTGTTAAACTGCAACATGCTCTAGCGCTGTGCAGTCTACATTGTCGTCGGGCGTCCGCAGAATTTTTTGCAGGGGGGGGCCCCGTTGGTGCCCCGGGGGGGGGGGGGGGGGGGGGGGGTATGTTCGTAGCAAAAAGGCGCTATTTGTGGAGTAAATTTATTTATTTATATATAAATAAAAATTAAACAAAATGCACACATGAAAGAAAAATTACAAACAGCAAATTAAAGCGCGGCTAGGAGAGGTACATTGGAGTTTATCAACGAAGAAACAACTAAAATTAATAAAAAATGCAAAAAGATGCTATATCACTTCGTGGAGAAGAGTGCTCAGTCTTCCTGCATACGGGTTCTCGACTCACCCGGATTGATGACCAGCACACAGCACAATATGTTCGCAAACACGCAACTACAGTCACTCAGTCAGTCTTCCTTGAACAGCAACTGTAGGCGCCTCGGATTTTTCTGGGCGAATTGCGTAATTACACGTGTGATAAATTCACTTCTGTGCTTCATTACACGCTCTCGGTGCACACTCATCATACACATTGATTGGAAAAACTGTTGAACGCGTACGTTGAAAACAAAAGATGACTATATATACAACGAAAACTTATTTACAAGATAAATGCACGCTCGCAGCTTCATACACCTCGCTCCATCTTGCTTGCGCATCCGCACAGTCGAGCAACCCCACACACACTGCTCGCCGCTCGTCGTTTTCTCGTCCGCTGTCTTGGTTGTTCTCAGCTTCGCTGACAACCGGCCACTAAAAACACCCAAGCACAAACACAGAGGCGCGCACACGTGCGAGGGCTTACTTGCCGCAGTATCCCCGAATGCGCACTTTGGGGGTGAAAGGAACGCCGCGCAACTTCCGAGGGGAAGGGACACTCGCCACTCCGGTCGGAAAATTTGTTTTTGTGTTTTTATGGGGTTCAGAGCCCCAAAACGACTCAGGCTATGAGGGATGGAGTAGTACAGAGTTCCGGGTAATGTCGACCACCTGGGTCTCTTTACCATGCACTGACACGCACAGTACATGGGCGCTGTTGTGATTTGAGGCCCAGCCAGAGGTGACAGGCGAGCCAGGCAGGCGCCATCGGGCTGCGTTGACCAAAGGCTCTGGTTTTCACAGAAGACGCAAAGAACGCTGGTGTGGGGGCGCCTCGGGAGACTGCGTCGCCGTGAACAAAAGCAGCTAATCCCCTTTGCCGGAGATTCTGAAAGCGGCGCTTCTACCGAACTGCGCTACACGTGGATCGGAGGAGACAGCGAGCGGCGGCGGCGCCAACTCATCGCCCGCTTGCCCCTGAGCAGCCCGACAAAGCGGGGGTGGACACGGCTGATTTGTCCTTCCCTCCTTAAGAATTCATCGGTGACCGGCGTAACGACATAGGCGAAAACAAGATGCCCCGTGCACTGTCTGCCTCCGTGTCGCTATCTCTCTAGAGATCAAAGAAACAGACACCCATCTCAAGGCGGCTCGAAACACATGCTCGCCGGTGCCGCTGTATGTCTGGAACAGGTCGCCCTTCAGTAGAGCTAACGATGGCGTGGTTTGAAAACGGCGGAACGACGCACGCCCGGACGCGGCATTTCGCAGATGTGACCATGCAGGGCTGCTTTTACCCGTTTGACTGAGCGCACCACCGCCCCTGGTGTGCGGCCATCACTCACGGTTCGAGTGAGTGATTTTCCAGGGGGGTGCAACCGCCCCCCCTTGCCCCCCCCCTCCGGACGCCCATGGTCTTCATCAATTTCCGACTCTGCGCAAGTCACGAAAGAAAAGGAAACGCGCTTTCATTCGCGTTTTCAGGTACGTGGCAAGGGCGTCCACCTGCAATAACCTGTTTTCGCGAAATATTTCGTGCTTAGTAATGCTAAACCGCCTGCAATTTTTTGTCAGCTATATATGATCTATAAACAGCGCATCTTACGACGCAGAGGAGAAGGAAGAAGCGCACGACAGATGTCACAAAATTATCAACGTACTCCAATCCTTGTACATGTGTGCATTAGTATCCGCTATGCACCCTGGCCAATCCCCCGCCGTGGGTATGTGCCATTAAGCCTGAGGACATCATCATCATCGGGCTCGAAACCGAGCACCTGTCAGTCGCCGCCTTTGTCTTGGCCACGCGCCATTATCTTCTTGGGGACAACAACAAGCAATCGCGGCCAAAGCCCTCTCTTGGTTTTGTGGGGAAAAAAAGGGTGAAAAACTGGTTTACTTTTCGGTTTCGGTGGACTCCTCAAGCCACGAACGACGACTAAAATATTGAGTCGCCAAGCGTGGACGGACCAACTCATAAAGGTCCAGCAGAGTAGTAATTTGGGCCTGTTGGTAGTTCATGATGAGGAAGTTAGAGCGCAAAAAAACAAAGACAGAGTGGAGACGTGGACGGGACAAGCGCTAACTTCCAACAACTGCTTTATTGAAGGGCTGGAAGGGAACCTAGCGGGGCCGCCGCGCATGCGCTAAACCTCTTGTCTCCGAAACTTGCTGTTGTTAAACCCCGAGGCGCGTGTACAGAAAGTGGTGAAGGCATACATGGTTCAAAATAGTTAAGATTATACACATTATGATTACAAAAATCGATGTTTTTTTGGAGTCATGTGCACTGAGGACGTGCTGATGCATAGATCGTTCTGAGCGATCTTAGCGGCTTCAAACAGCTCACGTTCGAGCTTACCTTGATGCCTCCCGATTACCGAGGTGCTTTTCAGCAGCGGTAGACATTTGCAGTCCTTACAATGGGGTGGGAGGTTCGAGCCGTAGCCTTTATCTAGTGAATTGGCGTGCTCCCTCAATCTGTCGTTTAAACAGCGACCTGTCTGACCGATATAGACTTGACCACAGCTCAGAGGGATACGATAAATAACGCCTTCTTTACAGGGAACAAATCTTTCTTCGTGCTTCTTATTACACCCAGGTTTCTTTTGACACTCACCAGTCACCATGGACATAACTTGGATAGCTTGCATGGCGCCTTGAAGATAACATTAACCTGGAATTTAGCCGCAATTATCTTCAGATTATGCGACACACGGTGCACGTAAGGCATGACAGCGAAGCTTTTGCTCATTTGTTATCATAATGTGTATAATCTTAACTATTTTGAACCATGTATGCCTTCACCACTTTCTGTACACGCGCCTCGGGGTTTAACAACAGCAAGTTTCGGAGACAAGAGGTTTAGCGCATGCGCGGCGGCCCCGCTAGGTTCCCTTCCCGCACTTCAATAAAGCAGTTGTTGAAAGTTAGCGCTTGTCCCGTCCACGTCTCCACTCTGTCTTTGTTTTTTTGCGCTCTAACTTCCTCATCATGCAGATCAACTGCTCTGAAATACGAATTAATGAGGTTTGAATTGACCAGCTTTCACTGTATATGTGCAGTGTAGTAGCAGAAGTGACTCATGCGGTGTCTATGTCTGTTAAGTGTAATGAGAAGTTACTGCAGTGAGCGACCAACAAACGGTTTGCGCCCATTGAGAAGTGCCACACTGCTTTGGATCAGTGTCATTCACTAACCAAAAGCGCATAGAGCAGCACTCCTCATACTGTCTGTCACATGATCTGTCAGTAGCTTCTTCTAAGAAAGAAAAAGTCTGAAAAACCACAAAAAAAATCCAACAGAATCAACTGTACAGATGCGAGGGATGCAATTTTGGCATCATTCTATTTACTTCAAATTCATCTATTTGATATTGCCTGGAAACCAGGACTCGATCGTTACTTTTTTTTTTTTTATCTTCTGCTGGTGTGCGTGTAGTTGCATCACCTGATTTCAGCATCTGTATACTGGAATCGGGTGCTGCGACTGCACGTACGTACACCACTGACTAAAGACCTGATGTGGGTCAACACATGGTAATAATCGGGAGAAAAATGAAAGACACACAAAACGAATTTATTTTTTGAAGAACACACAAAAGTAAATTTTACCCAAAAACCTGACGTGAAGATAATGGTATTCTTTACAAGCGTAGAAACCTGCCTTTGAGCATATAACTAAAAACTGGAACTGCAGAGCTGAAAATAGTCAGGCAGTCAGTATTCAGCCTGTTGTTTACCGGCGAAGGTTCGAGAGAGAGAGAGAAATCCTTTAATGAAAAGCAGAGAATTTAGCCCGCGTTTAAAATTCGCTGCCATGTTACTCTGCGTGGTTCGAAAGAGCCTCTATTGGTTTTGGTTTCGAATTAACTGATTGGTTATTTGCTTGTTTGTGTTTAGTGTACATATTTGTTCGTGGGCTGCATGTGTCGCGTGCTTGTTGCCTATAAATACTTGTACGCGTCCAATAAATTGCGTCTTTGGTTCCGGTTTACGTTGAGTGTTGTCTCTTCGTAGGGCCGCCTTGGCCGATACTACACCAAGACAACCGTCATTGAACGCCGACGGTCGGCTCAGCGGGGAGCATGCAAGAAACCTTTGCATCCACGCTTAAACTGGTACTTGCTGCCGCAGCTGAATGCAAACCTTTCTGATCACACCATGACATCAAACATCACTGCGACAGGCCGCGCCGGCGACAGGGATATGCTGTCTTTCGGCTTTTCGCTCCGACGATGCCAACAGAATGCGGCGGTGGCGCAGGCTGACGTGCACAGCACAGAGCAGCCGTGGTGCGCCGGCGCGGCCTGTCGTAATTGATTCTGGACGCCGTTTCAAAGTCAGCTGACAACTACCTTGTGAAATATTCCTCCTCTTCTAAAGCCGTACTTGGAGGTACTCATGTGGCTATGTGCTGCCGTTCGCACGCTTTCCTCTGCTTTCACATCACCGTACTCCGCGAATAACTTCACCACGTCCTATTGATATAATTAAATGTTCTGCCACTGGTTCAGCTAAAACCCTCTAATGTTACGGCATCGTGCTCAACCCAAAAGCATAGTTTCTCACACACAGTGGACTTGTAGCAGACCCTTAGCAGACAACGGATGTGTGCGTGGAGGAAGGAGAGCGGTTGCTATGCGGGTGAATAGATTAATGAAGGCACAAGATGGCGGTATGATAGAAACCTCTTCTTTGAAACAGGATACTAGTAAGAGACGTAGGCGGTTAAGATTATAAGAAGATATTTAAATATTTACAATTAAGACTTTAAAACTCACTTTCTTTAATATAATCTTTTTAGTTTTTATGTAGGGTGGATTTCAGTTCAACAGGTAATGCGAATGATTTGAGCGCCCTCAACGTGTTTACATCTTGCTGTCTGCTCCACGTGCAGGGTGGCATCAGTTTGCGCGGGTGCACGGTGTACAGAAGTGCGAGCATTATGACCCGATCCAAAAAGAAGACCGATGAGGAAGCAATACCTAAAGGCATACCAAAGTCTGGTCGAGTATGGAAAAGCGAGAAGAAAAGGTAAGACGCACCTAGTCCGCGTGTGTACTCGCCCGCGAAACCGGACAACGTGATCAAATGATCACTGTGCATCGATAATCCAAAGCTTGCGCACTACATTCGTCGATACAACTTCAATGGCATGGCAGTGCCATACACTTTTAAAATGAAGGTTTTAATTATTTGAGGAAAATCGAGTGTGCTGGCACGTTTCCTAAGCTTTAATCGTCATTTTCGAGTGAGATTAGTCTTTCCGCAACACTTTGGCCAAGTTGTCGTAGTGATCAGTGGTTGAAATTGCATATGTAAGCTATTAGTGCGTCTTTTATTTTATTTTTAAGTCGCCTACGACGTCCATGCGTTTGTAAATACTGTTATTTGCTCAGTGTTCACATTGTTAGCTTGTTCCTTCTACCACGCAGGCAGATGTTGGCTATCTGTTTGGTGATCTAGCTGTGACCACCAACCAAAAAGAAAGTTGTCCATAAAAACTCTTGCTTCACTCCTAACTCTGATACGTAATGCGCACGTCTACTCGTTGCGGCTACGTGATGTTCACGGGATGTATGAATGTATATTTCAGGTTCTCAAGTATGAAGAAAGACAGGCCTCTCAAAACGTCTTGGAAGGTTAAAATGGAACAGCGGGCAGAGAGGAAGGCGTTACTAGCTCTGGATCGACAACTTAAAGAAGAGAAGAAAAGGCTAATCGAGGTGATATAACAAATTTTTCAATACACAAAAATGAATGCTGCAGCAGCGTGTGGCTGAGAAACGGAGTGACTTGTGAAAATAAGCCACGAGGAAAGGTTATAGTATACATCTGTCACCTTTTGTGTGTGTAAGTGAAAAATGCAGCACGCACAGCTGTTTGCATTGTGCTTTGCCATGCTGAGCTAGCATCTTCTGCAGCTCTGAAATAATGCCTCATTTGCTGAAAGGCTTCTAAATTAAAGTCCCAAATACACTGATCTAATTTTCACGGCCACATTTCGGCAAAGTGAAATTTATAATTAGCCAGTTATTGACGTTCAGAACATGTAAATTCCCAGGATGCCTAAATTTTTTTTGGATATATGTCCCATAGCTCATATCCCCTTTTCAGTACGAAGTTTTTGATTTTTGTTATAAATATCAATATTGCTGGCATATAGATGTGTCCTTGAAAATTTTGGAGTCAGAAGGCTTCCGAGCAGCAACATTTTTTGCTCAAGCGCAACATGTAAACTGACAGCTGATAGTGTTGGACTAACTTTAGCATGCTGGAATGTTTACATGAATTTCTGCGTGAGTGCAGAAGTGCCTCTGCATCTTGCAGAAGTTGTTCTGGGTATGAGCAATAAGTACCATGATATCGTCAATATAAACAGCTTGTCACAAGCTCAATAATATAGGCAAGTGTCATGTATATTGTATAGTACACCAGGAAAACTAATTTCTGTGTAAAGACTGCCCTTTGACATTACATGGTAAAGGCAGTCATAGAAGCGGGTACGTTTAGGGAGACCCACCCGTTGTACTTGATTACATCAACAACTATCTGGGTGCACCCATACAACTACATAGGAAAGCTCTACGGCTTTTTCAAATCTGCTTGAAGAAAAATGTATTCAGATTTAATGTCAAGCTTATGGTGACTGCCAGACCAGGGCAGTCACTCTGCTAGCCAAGCTAACTGTGATGACTAATGCATGACAGAAGCCAGCAGTCCCCGAAACCAAGGAGCATAGGGGATTTTTTCTGTAATTTGCAGTGTTCATCAATGGGAGATTAATAGGGTAATTACATTAAAGACAATTGATTAGAAAGCGGAAGAAAAAACAGCCACATGCCCCAGGTGGGATCCGAACCCACGACCTCCGAATTTCGCATCTGGTGCTCTACCAACTGAGCTACGGCGACAGCTGTCTAGTCTTCTGCTTTCGGGGGTATTTATGTATAATGTAACCAAACTTTTAGAGTGTTCACTTGCTCCACCCTTGCCCATAGCGGCGGACATAGTACGTCCTGTATTACCACGAGTGCCACATAAGAACGTGATCGAACGGCGAGGGCGGAAGCCATGCGAGAACCCTCTTATGCTGCCTATGGCATCAAGACTGCCAGAATCGAGGCCCTCGTTAGCTGTTGAGCAGACAAGTGAAGGGAAAAAAGGGGCTCGTTATGACATACATGTATGTCGTAACGAGCCCCTCTTTTTCCTTCCCATGATGTCTAATGACTAGCAAATGGCATAGAGCTAGGCTGAATTGATCAACAGCCTCAAGAAAAGGCAGCGTTTGTTGAATTCATCTGCAGGAAGCTTCCATAATAGAGCTGCTTGCATACTATAAAGTGTAATTACAATTAACACCGGAATGAGCATGGCAATCCAGCTGCAAAGGAGAGCTATCAGTGTTCTTTTGTAGCTGTGTCTACACTAAAATGGATGTTTGCGGCTAGTAATTTATTATGGAAAAACACGACACCCTGCGTTGGCCTAACGGGTGAAGTGAACAAAGTGGTAAGTCAAAGAATGTGTGAGGAAAGACTGTGCAGGCCTCCAGTGGGGACTTGACTTGTGAACATTACATGTTGCACCTAATGCCGTACCATTGCTTGTGCACTGCAGGTGTCCTTGCTAGTGGTTATTCATTACTAGCACTCAATCACATCAATTCAATTTCAGGAAAAGAAGCAGAGAAGGGCAGAGAACCTGAGGCGACGTGAAGAAAATGCCAAGAAGGCTGAGATAGTGCAAGTGGTAAGTTGTTGCTTTAACGTTGCACATATAAAACAAGCCAAGGCTAATGTGTGATGGCGCAGCTGTTTGGAATTAGCTGGTGATTTCAATTTACAGCACACGTACGTGACACTTGCCCATTTTGCGGTGTTTTGAAACGCATATTGGCAAGCAGAAACGTGGCATATAATCTGGAGTGCGCTGTAAAAGTTCAGCGGTGTGTTCTCTTAACTGTTTCTTAATGTTTGTTTACTTAATGCTTGGTTCTAGTGAGCAGTTGGTGTCAGTGGCACAAAAGAGCACAGACAGAAAATGACTGACACATCAGTAGACAGTTCTTAAAAAAATTTAACAATAATCTGAATCCTGTTAAGAGCATCCCAGTGCAAAGCAAAGTGCAAGAATTTGCGAATGTGCACACTTTTCAGTTCTACAGGTTGGGGCTAATTGTAGCTGCTATCATGTTGGCCAGTTCCATTCTCCATGAATCTTGCACATGACATGCCTTGTGTTATGTATCTACTTTTAATATGCCTTACATTTATGATGACTGTGTCTGGTGTCGTTATATAAGCGGAAGTCAACAATCTGGTGCACCATTGCATGGCTTTCTGCTCGTGACGTTGTTTAGTACAGCAGAGTTCATAAATGACTTTTCGTCTTTCTTTCCTGCAGATAAAGAACACGGCCAAGATTAAGAGAATGTCCAAAAAGCAGCTGAGGCTTGTTAAGAAGGCAGACACCACAGTTGTCTCTGGGAAGTCCAAGACCGAAGGTACTCCGAAGGGAAATGCACAGAAAGACGTAAAATAAAATGTGATGGGTTGTTTTTAGTTGTTTGGCTTATCCGGTCAGCTTCCTTTTCAGCCACATAAAAAGTCCAGTCTGTCCTATTAATGCAGTAGCGTTAAGGAGCTCATGTCACAGAAAATCCACGAAAAATCCCCAAAGAAGCAACCAGGAGGCAGGTGAGTCACCTGGGTCGCATAACCTCGCGGCTTCATCACAACCTGCCCACTGGTTTGTGAGCAAACTGCATGCCATGGCTGGTGGAAGTTAATAAGTAGTGAGAGGTTGCTCGGTAAGAGCAACCTGGGTCTCTTGCAAGCCCCACCAGCGGGAGCGCCTGCCATCGCAGGGCAGTGGCGCATCGCTTAATTGCTGCACCACTGTGCCAGGCGTTGTGTATGAGGACTCCCAAGGATCTATAAGTGTAAAGTAGAAATGACCAGTTCTGCATATATATGAAAATTAACCCATTAAACTATCATGTCGTACCCTTAAGGCGGAGCTTAGTTGTTCCCTCCATTTTTTTCATTTATTTTTTGTCTTCAGCTGGCCAACTGCACGTGGTGTGTATGCAGAGTACATGCATGTGATGAAAGGTGTGTATGCAGAGTACATGCATGTGATGAAAGGGAAGGGCAACACTGAAATCATTATTCAATGCTGGAATATCACTTTAACCTAATCTTCTAGCCTGTATTTAACATACCACCTGGAAAACATATAATTTCACTTGAATTGACTATGCAGTTCACGTGAGAAAAATGGCAAAATAATGTTCTAGTGAAATTGTTGCAGTACAGTTGTATTTGTATCTATGCAACCAAGTAAGTAAAAATGGGTCCAAACACTTTCATAGCCTGTGTATTCCAGTAGCACCACTTGGTTTTTCAGTTTGCATGGAACAAGTTGAAGCATTTGGATTTCTTCTTTGCACAAAGGTCTGTTTTGCACCTTGTGCGTAAGGAGACCAGCTCTACCTTGCACACTACAAACAAAGCAGCATGTAGGGCTTCATTCATGAAAGCACTAATAGGCCCACATAGTTAGTTGCGTCATAGACGAGGCTGATGTAAGAAGACTTCTCTTTTTTGGCACAAAGACAAGGGTGGGCAGGGAAAACCAGCCAGGGAATATTAGCCAGAAGTGGTTCATGCTAAACAGGAAAAGCTTGGTTTAGGCTAGTTGGTTCGAGTTTCATGGGAACATAGTGCAAAAAAAGCCAAGGTCTGTTTTGTCATCCTTCTCTTTTTTTGTGCTATGTTCCCAAGATGCTTAGCAGGATGTGTGTTCTTTCTATCAGGTGCCACATTAGATGGCTGTAAAGTATTTATTGTGCAAATATACATGCTAGTGATATCATCGCATAACGTAAAGAGCTTGCAGAAACTTGCAAACAAATGTTGCTGAATCTAGCTGCAAGAAACTGTTCTTCTTGTTGAAGCTTAAACATTGTGTCGTTAACTAGTTCATTCATGAAACTGAAAACAAGTCGGTGACTGGGCAGCTTCCCTCCCAACTATTTCCTTTCAGCTAAAAAATCTAATTAATGTCAAAGAGTTAGTGCAACCAGCCATGCATTTGTTGGGCCAGCCTGTCCCAAGTTTGTGCCTAAAAATGCGAAGAGAAAAGCAGAACAGGAGACAGGGTGGGGAGAAGGGGGAAATGTTGGTAGCTTTCCAATCCTGCTGCGGTGGCTCAATGGTTATGGCGCTCAGCTGCTGACCCGAAAAACGAGTGTTCGATCCCGGCCGTGGCGGTCACATTTCAGTGGAGGCGAAATTCCAGAGGCCCGTGTACTGTGCGATGTCAGTGCACGTTAAAAATCCCCAAATGGTCAAAATTACCGTAAGCCTCCACTACGGCGCCCCTCATAGCCTAAGTCCCTCCCCATAAACCAAAGTGATTACGATGAGGAGTCCCCTTTGTTGTGTTAGTAGCCCTTGCTCCATCTGCAACATATACGTGGAACAATGCCGCCGTCGAAATGTGCAGCCGTGCGCTGCCTTTGAAAGAGGAAAGACGAATTGCATGCAAGCTTCCACTGCATGTGTGCAAGACATGCTTCTGACTGGCAGTGCCCATTTTCGGCACTGGGCAAGTGGAATGCAATTTCATGTGATCTCTTTATTCTGAATTTTCAAAGTGGCCTGTCCCGCCGCGGTGGCTCAGTGGTTACGGCCGAGGCGGCCGTATTTCGATGCAGGCGAAATTCTAGAGGCCCATGTGCTGTGCGATGTCAGTGCACGTTAAAGAACCCCAGGTGGTCGAAATTTCCGGAGGCCTTCACCTATGGCGTCCCTCATAGCCTGGGTTGCTTCAGGACGTTAAACCCCAATAAACCAGTCAAAGTGGCCTAACTCTCGCCTTCATGCTACAATTTGAATAATTCTCTTTTGCAATGGTGTCACGGTGCTTCTTTGAACATCATTCATGGAGCTGAAAACAAGTTGGAACAAGTGGCCGGCAGCTTCTAACGCACTATTTCCCTTGAACTCAAATATCTGATTAACGCCAAAGGGTTAGTGCAAACAACCATGCATTTGTTGCGGCGACTCGTCCCAAGTTTGTGAGCCATCTCGCTCAGAAATTCAGCCCATCTTAGAATCTGTTTCCTTAAAGGACATGCATTTCAGGCTTGCACCAGTCGTCAGCTACAAGTCTGATCACCCTTTCTGAATAACACGTATGGAGCAAGAAACGGCCACAACAAAACCTCTGTATTTTGAGGGCTTTTTATTCAATGTCTTGCATCAAACAAAAAGCAATGGCATGTTGTGTCACGAAAAAAACAAGTCGGGTGAAGAGTATTGTGCGACAGCTACAAGTCAATGTGCAGCCCTCAGATCATGGCTACTAGAGCCAAAGGAAAAGAAAATTTATTTCTCCATGAAACAGAGGAGGCACCAGCGGCACTTCAAGACCACCGCACGTGTGTTGCAAATAGGTGACTGTAAAAACTTTCCCTTAACGCGACAACCACACATTCTTGTTCAGTTCTCGTAAGTACTGAAAGCTACCTGCATGAATGCAAGATATTCTTTTGGTACATCAGCTGCCTCAGCTTCAACTGTAGTTACCGCACTTCCAGTCACTGATTTTTCTTCTCAGAACTGAAAAATAAGAGCAAGTGCAACTACTCTAGACAGACTATCTCTTGGCAATGCATGGTATTCCACGCATGTGCAAACTACAGTGAGAAAAAAATGTGTCTGCAAACAAGATGTCAGATGATGTGGTACAATTCACATTTCTATGAAAATTCCAGCATCATCGGCCTCCTTATTGAACACAGTTTCATCCAAAATTCAGTGCTGTGTTTGGTAGATGACGGAATACAAAGTAAATATTTAATAACTTGTGCTTACCAGCTATACAGCAGGGGAAGATTCCATTTACATCCGTTGTTTGAATTTTTTCTTTTTACTCCATCAAGGCTTAAAGAGTGCACATTTGTTCAGTCAGTTACAAACCCAATTTGACGCTCAAGCATACTGCTACCATGATGCACTTTCAATGCAAACACAACTGTTACTAAAAGTTGTTTACTATCACTTAAGTACACAGCATAGATTCTTGAGCATTGACAACTTTATTGGCAAGGGCCTTTAAATATATAATATGCTGCCTTATATTACACAAGCTAGGAGTTTGCTGGCCATATTTATTACACAGGAACACGTTTTCATTCACACTAATCTAATCGTAGCATGTTAAAATTCATCAAAGTCATTGGAGGCATACAAAAAGTTTGAATTAGAAAACTGATGAGAAATTAAAGAAACCAAAGGCACTCCTGAAATTCTTGAAAAGGTCACCTAATCCGGAACATTGTTCTCCATGCTCTAAAACAAAGTGCTTGCAACTATTCAAGAGAACAAGGCTTTGGGCACTAGTCTGCACTGATAGTAACTTTTGACTGCATCAACTGTAATGTGCCATGTTAACAGCCAACAGAAGTAGAGGGCTACAACTTCTCAAGTCATGGGATTTTCAAAATCCACTCCTATTGTGTCAGAGAGTAGATATATTGCAGTCACTTCGTGGTTCTTGCATATCTGGCATTAAAAATTTTTACCGAGGTTTTAAGTATTTAATTACCTTGCTATGATGCGAAGAAATACTCCTGTTGCTTCGCATGAGTGCCAACAATTTCAACTTAGTTTCAAACTGACAACATGCTGTGCCATTTTTAAACTCTCAGAAAAATGCTGAGCTGTCCCTCTGAGTGTACACATTCCTATTCCAACAAGTGCAGAAATGCAAACTGTATTGTGCTTAACAGTGAAGATCAGTACGTTTACACTGTCTCTGCAACGATGGTTTCAAATGCCAAAATTGATCTATGAAACGCCATGATTACTGCGTACACCAGACAAAACCACAAGTTAAGCACACCATCCAATTGTTATTAAACCACCAATGTTCAGATGAGACAATGGTTACGCCGAGATGCAGAGAAATGCTATCTGCACCAGTACTCAAATGTAGTGCAAAGTGGCCTAAATGTAAATAACACCACACTACACTCCAGCCAGCAGTAAATAATAAACAATCACTATGAAATCAAAACAAGTGTTGTAACATGGCAGCATCACTCTAGAAATGTGCACCACTTGATCTTGACACCGGGCAGTAAACATGTGTGAGGAGTGCGCCGTGCTGGTATTATTTGTTCTCTGAGCCACTTCTGAATTGTGCAAAAGTACTAGATGCAGGGCTTGTTGGTTCATGTTACAATATTTTTAACAGTGCAAAAAAGGGCACACCACTGGGATCTATAACTAAGCCTGACACCTCACCAACAGAAGATTTTTGCTTTCAGATATGGAAGATATCATTGCACTTTGGTTTCCAGGAGTCAACAAAGCTATTGCAATCAATACATCCAGTGACAAGTGATTTCCACACCCTATGGAGTAACTTCACTTCAAGCCAGAAGTGAGCTTCAGTGATAAAAAAAAAGAAAAGACTACTTTCAGTGATTTCTAGCATTAAAAACTTCAATATTTATGGCATTGTACCACCTATCATGGCATTCAAGCACACATGAAAAAATTACCGACGATTACGTTACTTCCTAATGCGAAATTTGAGCGCAGCAAATAAGCTGTTTCACCTTTTCGATAGTGAGTCAACCCCAGCTGCGGAGTTGGTTTCAGGGACAACGCCGCCGATGCCGACACAAACAATATGATACCCTCGCTTCCGCAGCGCTAAGAACCAGGTCTAGCCGTGGGAAGGTGGTCACGTATTCGTCGACGTGCCGGGGCCTACGTGAAATAACCGGCGCGTCGGCAACTGAAGAGCACCCTATCCGCCACACAAGAACAGGGGGGGGGGGGGACCCTTTCCTCCTCTTTCTGCATGGCGGCGACGGTGTTCTATGCAGTCACGTTATCTTGACTCTCTAGCGGCGTCAGTGGCATCCAGCGGTATCAGTCGGTCGCTGCTAGCGCTGGGGGGATGAAAGGGGGGCGGAGCTGGTTACGAGGCCGACGACAACGCCGACGACGACGCGAAACCCAGGAACGGACGCCAAAGAGCTGCGCTCTAAAACAAGTTAAAGCTATGTCCAGCAACAGATGAAACTTAATAATCCCCTCCCAGATTTTGTTACCATACTATAATGCCAGCCCTTATCACACTACCTGCTATACCAGAAAATTTGCTTCAAATAAGCGACAGCTGTTTTTATTAACTCAAACTATGGTTATACTCAGATTTTTTTTCTAAAACACTCATATCAAGACAGCTGTAGCCATTTAACACTCCCAGTGACATTAAGACAAGAATTAAATGTTCAGAAAGCATTCTTCTTTCAGTGTGAGGGTTATGTATTATTTCGTTCATTGTTCTAGGAGCCAAATGCTACTTGAAATTTCTTTCCATGCATGTCACAGTACTTCCTAATCGCCGTTCATAATTGCTTGCTTTGACATGTAAGAGTACTCACGGCTAAAAATGCATCAGTACAAGTGCTTGCCAGAAACACAAAATATAATTTGCATTAGGAACTACAAGTACAGGAAGGATTGCTTAAAAGTCCACGAAAACTAAAATTTGCAAATTCTGTTGTGACGCCGTTAATGCAGAACATACAAACTTAATCATCAGACTGCATGTATCGTACGGTGGCGCAATTGCCGGCAGAAACAGCAAGGCTAACCCCACCTGTAGCTTAAAGCATCTCAACTCAACTCAGCTGCTTGTATCACGACCATTAGATAAAGGAAATGAGCACATGAGAAACAAAAAATAATCACAACAAATGAAGAATGATATGAATAACCGATGATATCACATGTGCTAAGCGACTTCAGCATTTTATATGAAACATCCTTCCAGGAAAAACGTGCTGTGAATACACTCATAACATGTTCCAAGTTTTCTCAACCAAAACCCCAGACGAAGACAAGTCCCTTGTCGAAACGTTGGCTCAAGCAACCTGAGGTTTTCCCCTCCCTTGTTCATTTTGTGATCCCATCACAAATAGTTCTTCATGATATTTAATAAACAAGTTGCTTAATTTGCACCACAACAGCATCAAAATTCGTGTTGTTAATTGCTACGAAACATTTCACTCTGCCATTTATAATTTCCTGCCTCCGCGGTGGCTCAGTGGTTATGGCGCTCGGCTGCTGACCCGAAAGACTCGGGTCTGATCCCGGCCGCGGCTGTTGAATTTCGACGAAGGCAAAATTCTAGAGGCCCGTGTACTGTGCGATGTCAGTGCACGTTAAAGAACCCCAGGTAGTCAAAATTTCCGCATCCCTACACTACAGCGTCCCTCATAGCCTGAGTTGCTTTGGGACATTAAACCCCATTAAACCAAAGAAATCTATAATTTTCTAGAAGCCCGATTCTTACTGCATCTCAAACTTTGAGCAAGATATAAGTTACATTACCACCTACCCAAGTCAGAACAATGTGGTTTCTCTACAAGCACATTAAGTCATAAGTTACTGAAGAAAAGAAGCAAACCATGCTCATATGTACAACAGATTAAGCTCAGAGCAAGGGTATTAGCCTTAGTTCAGAGTAATAAAAATTTTCCATGATTTCACTAAAGTGCAGCGCTAGTACAACAAATGGAATACACAAGAGTGGGAGCAGATGTGGTAGTTACGCTTGGAGAAGAGCAATCTGAAACAGACGATGTATAGCAAAACCACTGCAAGATAAATGCACTCTCAACTAGCTTCATGCCGTCCGTACTAAACACGGTGTAATGCAGTTCTTGGCAGGAAGCATAGACAGCATCCATCACTGAGATTCTCGATACAGAACTATGTATAAGCAGCAGCAGGAGCAGCAGCAAGTATGCCATGTATAAAAGCTATCTAGCAGTTACTCAAGCAACTTTGGCCATTAGTGCAGGTAGCCCTCGTGACGCAAAGTCATAACATACAAAGTGCTGAAAAATGCGGCCGACAGGTCAACTTTTTGCCACTTCCAATACTACATTCTGAAACGCAGGATGTTTAACTAGCATCCAGCCTTCCAGCAAATAGTTAGGAGCCTCTGCCATCAACAACGAGACAACAGTATAAGGATGGCAGCAGACAAAAGTCAAATGACTGTCTACAGAGCCGCCCTTTTTGAGTCACTTACACATTGCAAAACTCTCCACCTAGGTAATCACTCATAGATGGCACAGATGTCCTAGCAAACAGTGTGAAAGTGGAGAGGTTTGCCTCAGATTATTGCAGTAATGGCAGGCTATACCAGTTGCGCAGTCTGATAACGTGCTAAAAAGGAAGATAAACATGCAAGAGTAAAAACGTGTCACTACAAGTGACATGGACAGATCAGTAGAACTGCCAAGTGCTCAACAGTACCCGAACATTTGTTATTCACATAATAAATATATATGGTCGTCTTTCTGTGCACACTGCGAGGGCCAAACATGGCGTGCACTGCAATTCTGAGTTAAATGTGATCAGCTCTTGCTGCATTAAGCTGATGCAAGATATCAACTCATCCACTCAACCAAGAAGTGCAGTCTAGCAAGCAACTGCCCGCTGTAGGTCATATTAAGCATGACAGCGCATAGCTCACTAGCAAGGCCCTGTTATGAACAAAGCTCTCTGTTTCCCACACCTGTGATTAGTGAAATGAATAGCTATTGATTTTAGGCCTACCTGCTGAGGCTAATACGAAAGCCAGAATAGATGTCAATGCCAAGAGCCATAAAGATGTCAGAATAAATGGTGGAATACAAAAACGCAAAAAGCTGATGAGTTCGAAACTGAAGCTTTTGCAAATATTTAGAAGAGAAATGCCAAATAGACTAAAAACTGTTTGCTCATGACATGCCTGATCTCTTGCCTATCAGGTCATTGTATTTCTACAAATACAGTTTTGCTTTTTGTAAAAAAAAGTGAAATGGACATTTTTGTTTTAAGTAAAACTTGATCACTATACTAGAGAAGTCATCCCCATAATGAGACAGTAATAAAAAGATGCTAATTTTGGATTCTTACACAATAAGGCATGTACCACAACATATGGCTGTAATACTTGACATAAACCAATACTATTAGCAGCATTAACTGGGAACAAATTAAATGCAACTTAACATTTAATGTAACTGTGCTGTCCAACCATTATCTCCTCAAGGAGTAAGCATATACACATCTTAATTCAGGCCATGGAGAATGCAGACACAGTGCAACATGTTTTAACTGCATTTTTCTCACTTCGGGAGATAATTTATAAACATGTCTAGTAATGGTTTGTCATGGCATTTCGTGCAACTTATTTTACAGAGAGTTAACACTGCTGCCCCTGAGGCAACCATGCTGTTCAACTGTAAAAATGGTAAAAAACCACATAAATTCCCAATTTGCTTCTCTCTGCCAGCATACCGAAGCTTACAACTCATGCCTCAGTGTGGCACTCATGGCAATCAGGTTGCCGACCTTCTAAATTTAACAAAGTTGCACATTAAGTGAAACATCCATTAGTCATAAATGCAATACTGAAAACAATACAAGCAAAGAATGCTCACATATCAAAACTTCTTGCCAATTTCAATCAGACAACATGACAGATTGTACCCTTCTATGGCACTGCGTGTGCCAACATAAAGGTACTTTTTTTTAAGAAGGAACAAAGATAACACAGAGTGCTTTCCAACGTCATGGTAACCAAAATGCAATGAGTGGGCAGGTCTCCACATGCAAGAAAAAAGTTCTTGCGCCTAGACCAAAAGAACGTGTTCAAAACTGGATTACCAAAAGCGCTGCCAATCAACTAACAAAAACTGTCGAGCATGGCAGGACACCACTGTGTCACCGGTGAAACATGTTTCGAGTGGCCTGTCAACACTTCAACAATAAACTCCGTGCAACCTCGAACCAGCAGTAAAAAGCGATTCCTAAAAGCACCGATCCCCCCTTGACTCTGCTCCCTTGACTAGAGCACGACACAGCAGCGACAGTAGCGCGGCCTCCCACCCCCGACCGAAGGTGGAGGCGTCACCGGGGCAAAGTAGGCATGCACCTTCAAGTCCAGCAGGTGACTGCGCAGCTTGCGAATGCCAGCACGTGTGATGAGCTGGCAGTCGTACAGCTCAATCCGCTGCAAGTTCTGGCACGTGACCAAGTGCTCCAGCGAGGCATCCGTTATCAGTGGACAGTTGTCCAGCTCCAACACGAGCAGGTGCTCCGCAGCGCCGGACCCGGCACCAAGATGCCGGATGCCTTCATCCGTCACTAGCTCGCAATGCGACAAGCTGAGCTGCTGCAACCTGGGACAGCCGTTGGCCAAGTGGAGCAACGTGTTGTCCGTGATGAGCACACACTCTTCGAGGTCCATCTTCTCGAGGGCATGGCAGGAGCGCGACAGCGCTTGGAATCCGCTGTCTGTCAGCTGCGTGCAGCCGGCGACCTCGAGCGTGCAGAGTGTGTGGCAGCCTTGGCTCAGTGAGACGAGTGCGGCGTCCGTCAGGTGCGCGCAGTTGGAAACGCAGAGGAAGTGCAGCTTGGGACAGTGCTGGCTGACAGCCTGTATCGCCGCGTCGGTAATGTTGGTGCACTCGTGCAGGTTCAGAGTCTGCAGGCCACCGCAGTACTGTGCCAGTTGGGAGACGGCCTCGTCATTGACCAGGGGGCAGCCTTTGCTGACAAAACTCCGCAGCCTTGGGCAGCCAGCTGCCAGTGCTTCCACACCATACTTTGACACCTGGGCAACGGAAAGGCGTATGCATTAGGGAGAAATCATAACATACTACACACATAACGAAAAAACAAGTGAACTGACTAAAGGTAACCATGCAGGATGTATCTGCAATTAAACATTTAGTGATTCTTTTACTGCAGGAACAAAGAACCACGTGTTTGCAAGCACTGGGTGGTGCTTGTATACAAAGCATGATAGCGCTATGGGAGGCATGCTTACAGCCAAGAGATACTGAAATGAATGCTAAGTAACGTTTCTGTAAATCAGGTGTAAACAAGGTGGCCAGACAATTTTTAATCCAACTCGAGCACTTTGACTCTTTTATACCTCTCCACCGCCCTCTGTCAGAGCCAGAGATTCGAGATCAGTTTGAGTTCCTGCCTGCGACAGTGCTCAAACCAGAAATGCAACGCACCTGATCGCACCAAGAGATGTTGATCTGCTCCAGCGCGGGGCAACCCTGGCCGATCGCCTTGAGCGACAGGTCTGTCACTTGGCAACAGGAGCCCAGGTCGAGAAAGGTCAGCTTGCTGCAGTGCTTGCCCAAGCTCTGACAGGTGCTGTCAGTAAGCTTCTTGCAGCCGTTCAGGTTCAGATCTTCGATGTTATTGCAGTTCTGGGCGAACGTCTTGAGCGACGCGTCCTCAACACTCTGACAGCCGCGCAGGCTGAGTTTCTTGAGGAAGCCGCCGCATCGGCGCGAGATGTTCTCCACGACGGGTCCCTCGATGTCCGTCTGGAAGTTGAAGAGGTCGATCTTCTGCCAGTTGCTGCCGTCCAGCGCGAGCTCGTGCCACAGTTTGGACACCTGCGCACAGGCGCACAGCGAGACAACGTCCAGGTAGGAGAAGATGCGAAGCAGCAACTCCTTGGGAAGCTTCTTGTTGATGAAAGCATCGTCGTCGGCCGCCGTGACTCCCCTGACCAGCACTTCCACTTTGGCCTTGGGCGCCAGGGTCATCACTTGCCGAGGGACGGGCGAATCCCACTGGTGCGTACGACGACTAGGCGTTTTGGTCACTCGCCATCGCATGCGCTTTACGAGCCTGCCTCCAACGCCTTTTGTGTCTTTTTCGCGGAACAGCGCAGTGCCTTCTCACCGTCGGAGAGACGACTTCGGAAGAGAGGGGCTCGCCTACCGCGCACTGCAGCTGACTGCCGAGTGTGGCGGCTGTTCTCCAGAATACTTTAGCTCCGCGACGCGAAAGCTACGAATGTGGACAGTTGCCTTGAATATGCAGCAACTCCAGTAGCAAGTTGTAAACACGCCATGAAGCGCATCGCGGGAACGCGAGAATACGACGGGGTGGGCGTGTGGAGGGAAAAGCTGATAGAAACAACAGCTCTTCGTTGTAGCCTTGCATCAGAAATGTGACTAGCGCCACAACGATTTGTATGTAAAGAACAGGTGACCATGAAATAGTTTTTTTATCAAACTATTTCCTATATTATTGCAATAAAATTAGCGCGGTACGTTAGTTTACATAAACTGGCACAATTGTAACTTGTAATAATTTTTGTTTTTATAAAAGTTCTGCAGAAATTATTGACTAATGGTGTAGTAAGTCGAGTAAAACTTTACTGAATATTGTTAAAATTTTATTGCAGAGCGTTAATTTAAAGATATATTTTCACATTTTTAATTTTAACCTAATGCTGCAATTTAGCAAACAACTTAACACTTTCGCCGTCTGGCGGCTGAGCGTTCTCGAAGGATTTTGTTGTGATGTGACGTAACTCATGGACCGCAATCGATTTTCTGCTAGGGCCCTATTTACGTCATGATAATCAGCAAAATTTTAACTACCGTGTGTAGGGAATTCAGTTTTCATTCTCACATCTGAGCTACTTGACGTGCGAGGTAAGTATTCTAGCAAGCTAGCCCTGCTGTAAGCTTTATGTCCCTGTGTATGTCGCTCATGAATGACTTGTCTGCAGTGGCCCGCTGTGTCCCGACGCTTTTATCGTTGCGACTAGAACCAAGGGGGGGGCTCGATTTAGCAGGAAAGCTAACAGCAGTGATCTTGCTGCTTTGAAAACCGACTTGCAAGTCGCTTTCAGCTCCGTGTTTGCACATCCAGGCGACGTAGCCGTCGCGACGAAAGTGGGTCATTGTGGAAAGCTTTCTTCCTCGGCGTTCGGCTGGTGGTGGCAGGGGGGTTGTTTACATGGGGGCTGCAGACCGCCAGAATCGCGATAGGGCGCCGCAGTGCCTCACAAAAGCACTTCGGTAGTTGACAGTCGTTCATTCGCTCTCCACAGTGCATGCACTGCAGTTGTCGACAGGCGCGATCGTCCTTACAGCTGAACCTTTCCCGTTCGCGGGTACGCGTTCTTCGAGGGGCTTGTCACGAACGTCAGTGCAAATAGGCTGTTCGCTTCCTTCGGTCTGTTACGCTTGGCCAGCGTCGTCGAAAGGCATCGCTGGAATCGGCGATCGGGCCGGAAAAAAGAAAGTGTGCGGCTTCCTAATTTCTCCTCGTAGCCGATATCGGGCGGGGAATAAAAGGAAACAAACAGCCCAGCGAGGAGGGCGGCTGGGAGGGAAGACATAAAGAACAACAACTAAAGCGCTGCGTCTGAGCTCGAGGTGAAGGAGCGGGCGCGCTCGTGAAGTGACCTTCAGCAGCGAGGCGGCACTCTGCATTCGCATTCTTCGGGGTGCGGCGGGCGGGCCTGTGCCCTCCCACGATTTTCTTTGGGCGCGCGGCGGCACTCCGGACTCAATCGTAATCGTAGCGTCGTTTAGCCGGCCGATGTGTGTGTAGTAGTTGCGCCGGCGGTGGCGGCCTTGCATCCGTCTCTGCTCGTCCGTGTCGCGCGCGGAAACCCTAGGAGGGGGAACGCTTGCTTCCTTTTTCCGTCGCCCGGCCGCCCCGCGCGGTTCTCGCAGCCTTGTGGAAGCCTTGCGGAGGGCGGTGCGCCCCCAGCGTCGTTTTGTCGTCTCGTTCCTTGGAGGACACCCCGTGCGGTGGTACTCGTACACCGAGATCTCGCCGCGCTGCTCCATTCTCTCGCGCAACACCCCCCCGCTTGGGCCCGTTCAGGTGCAGAACCGGCCTTGCAGCAATAAATTCTTGCATTGTGGCCGTTCTTTTAGGCGACGCGGCTTGGAAAAACTTGCGCTGAGGTGCGCGCGTGAGATATGGAAAAGCTGTTCGGCCGGCGAATGTTTACCGTGCGCGGACTCATCTGTTTATCGTGAGCCGCGATGTGTCATGTTGCGAAAAACCGACAGCTAAAGAAAAAAAGATAAACTAATTGCGCGCCGGCCTTTTTCCGGATACTAAAAAGGAAACAGATCTGTCTGTCTGTGTATCTACTTTTTTTTTTTCTGCTTCAAAGAGATTTTATTAACGTAGCTGTTCTGTCTGTGGCAGTTGTGCTCAGCTGCTGCTGTGGGGATTCCGTCGGCAGCGAAATGTAATTTCGGTCTTCCATTATGTTACTTCTTTCTGTTTGTGTGTACGCGTAACTTCCAGCAGGAGCTTTTTTTCTTCCACATAAATACGTACTATATTCATGACAAGAAACTGTATAATTTAATTGTGTACCTGAGATGCGTTATAAGTTTGTTGTAAACACAAGCAGAAAGGAATCCCGAAAGTCAATGCTCTCTCAGCAATTTTAGTTCTTTGGTGGATCAGCTCAGCAAAGCAAATGTCAAAAAGTCGCCCCAGTTTTAGTCGCTGCAGTTTTGGGCCTATGCTCTTTCACACTACTGTTCTTTTTCGTGGAGTTTGATCTAGAGATGCGCACAGAAGCTGTGTCCCCTTAATTTGTTTTTCGGTCCTGTGTACAAAATTAGCTTTGTATTGTCATCTGTATGGGGCTTTTTTCTAAAGCAATTATTGAAACCCTACCCTAACAAGAGATTATTGGCCATACCACTCGTATTACCTAGCTAGAGCATCAGCGATTCAAGTTTTATGAAAGGAGGTTAGCTTTTTGATGTTACTGGGGTAAAAGCTAAGGTCATTGTTACGTCTGCCTACACTATAATTTCATTATTTTCAGTGATAAGTGGTTTATCTCGGCTGTTATTTCATTCATTCGTCTGTTTTTTTCTTAGCCCGTTAAAGTTTTAAAAAATTTAGTTTTTTCTACTATGTTCATGCTCGTTTCCATTCTCTTAAGCGACCATTTGTAAACATTGCAAGAAGCACAAAGTGTCTGAGTGCATGCAGGAAAAGTCAAAGCCCTTTCAATACATTCTATCTTATCAGGGCACAACATGTGCAGTGCGTCGTGCCAGGTTTTTATGTATAGCCATCCTCCCAGCGGCGAAAGGCAGCAGATAAGACGTTTCTGAAGTACCTAGAAGAGCGGAACCACACTTTAGCAGCAGTTTCTTAGGGGATGCCTGGGGGAAGTAGTTTCCAATTATGGCTGCGTTGATCTGGATCTGGATCAGGTTTGTGCCTGAATGCACTTTGATCATCGCGCCCGAACTGTTTTGAGTTTTACGTGATAAGCGGTAGGGAAGTGATAAGTTGCGAAGTAGCACTTCATTGCTGGGTGTTATTGGTGGGTGTTGTACTGCACTAGAGTGAACTTTTGTTTTTAAGCACATTAATGTATGTAATGTAATGTGGTATATCATATTTCACATTTGTCATTTTACCACCTGGAACTGTTTAACTCAGCAGCCTTTAGAACTTTGAGCGTTAGGTTTCTGACTGCAGATAAATATTAGGCATTCAATAACCTGGCATTTAACCAGTGTTCATTGCTGACAAGTGGCTTGTCTTTCTTGAATTCTGGTTATGAGTTGTCTCCATGGCAGGTTTGGGAAAGTGTGGACCACATAAATGGCTCAGTTGTGTTTTTCTTGTGTGTGAACAAGCTTGCGACAGATTTTCAGTTGTGCAAGGATTTGGCTAGCAAAGGGATCCTAAACATAGCTGCATTTACACTGTGAAAAATGTCATCCATGTGCACTTTGTCACAAGCTTGTCTTGACAGGAGTGCCGAAAATATCGAGTTGCACATGACCATATAGGCACTTGTGAACCAGGATTGAGACAAGTATAAGTAAAGACAAATTAGCAAAGAGACACTTGGAAAGAGTGGTATTTTCAGGAATCTCACACATCACCTGGGCACAAGCATTTTGTGATTTCAGGTTATACAGTTACGTTGTCACCATTTTTTGTGTTGCTACAGTCTCTGTTGCATTCTTTCCTTTCACAATGCAGCACGGTGACACAAACCAATTGGCCGAGTTATCGGTGTCATGGAATACTAGCCAGTGTTGCATTGCTACAGTTTGTGTTAATCACAGTGTACAGATTTTTTAGCGTTTCATGTTAAGCAGACCTTTTTTTTAGTACTTTAGCACTAACGCCCTACTCACGAATTTCGCCTGAAGGCCTCCTTTACCTTGAAAATTGAGCCGCAAACCAAAACCGAAGTGAAAACCAAAGTGCTAGCACACCTAAATCACAATTGGCCTCACCATGCCAAATTGTCCATCATTTTTTAGTTGTGTCTTTGGGAAACTAAACAAAGGTCCAAGTTCTTCATCTTAAGAGTATTCAGCTTTCCTGAGCTCATCCCTGATGGGAGCCCAGCGTAATGCAAGTGGAATCTGTTAGTCTGGCAGTGCTTTCAGAACTTCGCTAGAATGTTTGCACTGATTTGCTTGGTACCACAGTTCATTTATTTGTTTGCACTTTTTATTCGAGATGTTTGCCATTAGGCATAAGAGAAAGAGAGAGAAAGTTAGAAGAAAGAGTTTGATAAAGTGATTGTCATGCACTTATAAATGCCCTAAACCAGTCATTGCATGCTGTAGTGCTTTGTCCGATCAGCAATCTTTAGTTTTTATATAAGTGAAACATTATTCTATTCTAGGACGTGGCTACTCTAAGCCGTGCTGTAAACTCCTCATACTGCTTTTCACTTCAAGTTTATTTATGCCTACCAGTACTTCCTGACTGTGGTGTTCTTCCTGATATAGCAGGTTATTGAAACGAGCACTCCTGTTTCCACTCTGAAGCAAAGCAATGTCTTAAAGGGTGCTCAAGGATCGAGCTTCGTACTAGTAAACAGGAAAACTAATTAGCAGCATAGGTATTCAATGAAAACATTTCGGGAAGTGGTCATTTCTACATCAAACATTGAACTGAGGTGTAAAAAAAATAGAAAGCTGAGCTGTAAAAGCTTTTTTGTGAGGTACTAAGCTATGCATATGTTGCACACAAAACTAAGGTAGTCTGTATTTGTACATGTTTATGGTGCACATACTGATTGCTTGGAACCTTTGAGAAGAGGTTTAAATAAGCTTTTTATGAGTATTAGTCAGTGCACTGACATTGCACTTGTATCAAGCTTTGTGGACAGCAACGTCTGTCTGCTTTTATGAATATATGAGGCTATTCACGGCTTCGTTGTGTACAGTACTAATTAGTACTCTGTTATGCTGGTGCTTGAACTATTCCTTTTTATTTTTTTATTTTTTTGCTATCTAGGTTAAGTGAAAGGTACATAAATTTTTCAACAAGGTTAGTTTGCTTTCATGGACAGGTATCTGAGGAAAAAAAATTGCGTAGAAATGGGTGTGACAGTACTTTGTAATGCTTTACCTGTGTAGAGAGCGTCGATATAGAGCGTGGATATTTGATGTTACCGGTTGTTCAAGAACTTTTATTCTAAAATGGCTTTTGCTTCTTCAGGTCATTGGCATTACTGGAGTGGCACATTGCTGGCGTGCTTTCTCAGTGATGTAGTATTAGCAAACTTGTCATGTTGTTGTACTGTAGGCTTTGCAACACCAGTTTAAACTAGTGGTCAGGAAGGGGAATGTATATATATTGGAGAGAGTCAAGGCGTTGGCCGTTGTGAAGTGCAGTGTTTATGCTATCTTGATTTTCATCCTCAGTAAACGTCTTACACTGTTGAAACACTTAAGAAGCTACTCTGTGTTTTTCCCCTTGTGTCTTTGTCCGTGCACGTTGCGCCATTTTGAGAAGCATGAGCAGCCAACTAGCCACCTCTGCCCTTGTAATCTTTATGAAGCTTGAATTGAATTGAGTTCATTTCCCCAGTGTCACTTGGGGGGAGGGCCGAGGATAAAAGTGCGAGAACAGCTTGACGAGTCCATCGACCCCTACAGTGCGTGGCAGCAGATAGCTATGCAGGAAAATAAGTATGCATACAAAGACCGAAACAAGTCAGTCACCCTTGTAGTGTGGGGCAGCAAAAAATAATAAAATAAGACGTAAAGAGAGGTATGTGCACACACATACAAAAAAAAGCACCAATGATGAAGCAGTTTCAATGTAATTACAGTAGGGAGATCAGTTTTAAAAATGATTTTCGCAAAATTTTAACTATATTCACATCAGCAGCACTGAGTGCGTTCAAAGTATGTGGCAGTGTGTTCTTAATACTTTGTGTACCATATGTAGTATGTCATGTTTCAACATACCATTGTTCAGGGTGTCTGCTTGTGAAATTGGCGAGTGTTAATACGAAGGTCTGCTAAGTGGCGGAGGTGGTTGGTGTATTTAACTAGCATAGCTCAGTTCTGTAGGCATCAAGCAGTCATAAAGGGGCCGCTAAACACATTCTCAATGCATTGTTTTGCCTGTTGGTTGCACAGAATGAGTTATAGTTATGCTATTAGCATTGGTCGTATAGCGTGTATTTCAGTTTTTAGTATTTTAATTAGCTTGCAAAAACAAATTCATGGCGCTGATGGTGTCACCACACAGTGGCAGTTTTCAGCAGTGGATACGACATCATCGGGTGGGAGCTTGATGATTGGGCAGACAGTAAATATACTGCAGAACGGCTTGGCAGAATCGATTTGATGGAGTCATTGCATTCTACAAGTGTTCGTTCCGGTCCCAAGGAAGGACACATTATAAAAGCCATTCGTTTCACATTTACCAGTACACATTGTCAGCTTGTGGAGGATCACCAGGCGCTGCCACCAGATGACACCACATTCCCGTCAGCAGTGGCAGGGCATGGTATGCGGTGGCGTTAGTGGTACGCGCTATGCTAAAATATCTCGCGCAGGCCGTCACTCCATCGCTATATCTCACGCTCGAGTTCGGATGAGTCAGGGAATGCCATTGATCAGTGATCCCTTCTGCGCCTCGACATGACGGTGAAGCATCACTGGGCTAGCTGGGCGTCCGCATGGTTGTTGTAACCATAGAAACAACTCTGCCAGCCATGGCAAGAACGAGTTACAGCGAAACAGGAAACTATGGTGTGCAAACTTCTGCAACATGCTCAGATAGGCAGTTTTGATTGGTCCCAACCAGTGTCGTCACTGGGAAAGGGAAATGGGAATGGGAAGCACCGCGGAAATAGAGTTGAAGGCAGGATTTTGTTTGCTTGTATTTTGAAATTTGTCCATTGAATAACTCTCATTCCTATGAGCCAATCACTGTAATTATTTTGAGTTAGCATCTGTGTTGCATAAAGGATTCACTTGAAGGATAGTCAGCATCCCTACAAGTAGTGTTTCACAGCCCCTTTGCGTGGTAAAGGTCAGATATTTTTACTACACCATACTGATCGAAAACCTCGGCTGTGTGGGCGAGAAAACTGTGGTTACTTATTGCACGTAAAACTTCAAATTGGGATCCCTCTTCTTGGCATTCTTTGTGAGCTTATAAAGCATGTTTTCTCTTGTAGTGTTTGTTTTAAGTGGGAAGCTCCACTGTGCGAATTTATTTGTGTGAACTATAATGCTGGAAATTACAACCTTTCTTTATATGATTCCGGTGTGCACATATGTTGATGTGCACCACTTTTTACGAGAGAAATAGCGTGCACAAGGCATAACTAGTTTCCCATTGGAATGAGCAGACAGCCAGATATCTTGCAAATGTGGTGGAAATGAATGTTGATATGATTGCACCACATGTCTTTGAGTGCAATTACTCCATGCTGCACATTGTGTACATGCACTCATTTGCTGGCCGCCGCGGTGGCTCAGTGGTTATGGTGCTCGGCTGCTGACCCGAAAGACGCGGGTTCAATCCCGGCCGCGGCGGTTGAATTTCTTTGGAGGAGAAATTTTAGAGGCCCGTGTGCTGTGTGATGTCAGTGCACGTTAAAGAACCCCAGGCGGTCGAAATTTCCGGAGCCCTCCACTACGGCGTCTCTCATAGCCTTAGTCGCTTTGGGACGTTAAACCCCATAAACTAAACTAAACTACTCATTTTCTTAAATTCTCTCCCATGCTTAAGAATGTTAGAGAGATACATTGCAAAAAAATCGCGAAGTAAGTGACACATGCATGCAGTCATTTGTCTGTGTTGGCCACCATGTAGGTAGTTCCAGCGTGCATTGCAAGCATTTATGGTTCTGTTGCGCCAAAGAGACAAGTTTCCCCTCTTGTATATTGATGCTTAATGCTTAGGTTCTTTTACCTTCTCGACTCCAGCGATATCACATTGTGGTATACTGGGCTACTGCAAAAGAGGAAGGTTTTTATTGGAGACGAGGGAGTTAGGTGAGCATGTATAATAACCACCCGTATGCTAGTCTACGTAAGGGCCAGAGGGTGGTAGTGATGAGTTTAAGGAAGAGGAAAAAGTCGTAGGAAAGGAGGAATTGGGAAGGTATTGAAAGAAAGAAAAACTTGCGTGGAAACGATGCATTTATGACATTTAGGGGCGAGCTGAATGACAGGGACGAAAGCACTGTAAATTAATGCGATTTCGGGTAGATGTGGGGATAAAAATTTAAATGCTTGTTGGTGCTTAGAAAGCCACAGTTTTAAGTGGGCCCGTTCTGATTATTAGTGTCAGGCACTCTTGAGCGACCGTCTCCTTCAGCCCGGAGTTTCTCATCTATGTATGCTAGGTGTTCTAGTAGGCCGTACCGGTGCTATGCTTCCAGCAAACTCCCGTGATGCAGTGGTGCTCCAGCTGCTCCATTTGCTCCATTTTGATACATTTACATTTTGCTGCACCAGTCTCCTCCAAAAGTGACAAATTGATCAATATTGCTCCTTAGCTGCTCCAAAAAGAAGATACGGTCGCGGGAAAGCAACTATATTGAGCCATTCAGGATTTCGGTTGACAACCTACTAAAATGTTTTCGCAGTTGGCAACCTAGGGCGTTGGTGGGCTGCCTTGTAGAATTTAGCAGCCAGTTTTTATGGAGGAAGGAAAGAACTCGGGAGAGGCTGTTACTTCACATTTTTTGAAGCCGGCTCCCGTAGGGGAAAAAACTGAGCAGGGAGCGTCCGGTGAAGCCTAGTCATAAAGACCATCGCCGCACCCATTGAAGCGCGTGATTTCAGACCTTCATGTAGTAAAGGTGTTGCGGGAGTTGACCTTGATGAAACGAACTGGCTACGCCCTCTCTCTGTTAGTGCTGAGCCACTCAAAATTTGTTAGAACCACGCGAAAGTTCCGTGACGATAAAGCACGAACTGACATGAGAGGAACGCCGATCGCATCGAGCCGCTGCAGTTGGCGCAACGCGCCGTGCTCCAGCGCCGTTGGCGCATCTCCGGCTCTTTCTCTTTAGGAACGTCATACCACATGGCGTTACAACTGTTCATGCTCAAAAGCAGCGAAAAATGATAGGGCATAGCAAAAAAGAAAAGACACGAGCAGTGCGCGGCCATCACTGCCGCGTGGTTGTAAAGAAAAATGTAAAGAAAAATCTCAGACTTTTTAAAAATTTCTTTATGACCACGTTTAACTGTAGAGCCAACATGAAAAAAGAATGATTCTAGTAAACGTGTTCTCTGGACTTTTAGTCAAGCACACTTGGTTGAACTTGCGTGCAAGGCAGTGTGAGCATTAATAAAATATTTTCTCTGTTTTTGTGATTGTTTTTTTCCTAGCTACGCATGGCTGAACCTTATCTCGTTAGGAACAAACTCTTTGTGACTCCTTTATTCCGTTCATGCTGTTCCCATGTTGCTCCAGGGTTATCGTTCTGATACAAATGTGCTCCAGAATGGATATTTTTCTGCTCCAAAAATTGCTCCAGAACTTGAAATGGCTGGAGCACCACTGCGTGATGGTATTAGTCGTTGCTTATGCGGTGTGATGCCTCTTTGGCGCAGGGTCTCTGGCATGGAGGAGGGGGAAGGCTCCCCGCCTGGTGATGGAGAAAGCGGCACCCCGTCCAGCTTTCTGAACCTGACCGGGAGTGAGGCATACCCCAAGCGGGCCCTGGTGTCGGATGACCCCTCGCTGGTCGTGCCGTTTCCGTGCCTGCCGGGCGAGGCAGTGGAGTTCCTCGGCCGCTCGACACAGGGCGTCGTGGCCCTCTCCTCGTACCGCTTCTTCCTGGCTGGACCTGAACAGCAGGTGAACCTTCCCCTGGGGCTGCTCGAGACAGTTGAGTGTCGCGACATCTTCTACCTGCACCTGATCTGCAAGGATGCCCGCTCCTTCAGGTGAGCAGTGATGCTGTGCAAAGGACTCCTCTTTTAGTTTATAGAGGTTAATGTTGCTTACAACCACTTCACTGTCATTACCTGCTAACAGAACATCGAGCTTTTCCAGGCAAATAAGCGTTCATTGATATGACGCTTTGGTCATATAATAAACTTAAAGGTGCACTGAAGAGGAATCTGAACTCGTCTTTTTGCCGCGGGAACTCGATCTACACGTTCCGAGCATTCTTAGAAACTGCAACTTATTGCCCGGTGTGGCCGATTTCCCTAATTAAATCGAATTAACGGCCGGCTCCCGCCTTTATTTTTTTAATTCTGCCTCGTACGGTGGGCGGAGTCTACTGACGCGGGGAGTGCCTTTCACCCAGTCCCGTGGCGGCTTGCCGCTCTGCCATCGGCGGAGTAATACGTAGTAGTCCGTAGAAGCAAATAGTCCGCGTGTATTTTTATTTCTGCGGGCTTATTTTGCGGCTATATTATCTGCGAATGAAACTATTTATTCACAGAAACCTAAAAAACAAAATGAAGCGAAAGCAAAGCCTCCACGGAGCTGGCTGAAAGGCACTCCCCGCGTCTGTCGACTCCGCCCACCGTACGAGGCAGAATTCAAAAAGAAGGCGGGAGCCGGACGTTAATTCAATTTAATTAGGGAAATCGGCCACACAGGGCAATAAATCGAAGTTTCTAAGATTGCTCAGAACATGTAGATTGAGTTCCCGCGGCAAAAAGACGAGTTCAGATTCCTCTTCAGTGCACCTTTAACTGTCATTGCACTTGTCTTTAGGTCACTGAAGTGTAAACCTATTCTAGAAAAGCAGTCTTCTTGTGCCTATGCCTGAATATTCATATATTTTTAGGCAGATTACAGCGCGTGTCAAGCCATTTCTTAGTATCGGTGTTGTGCAGCTTAACTTATACAAGTGTTGAGATGTCTCAGGCATTAATCTTTCCCTGAGCTTCTCCAGTTTGCGTGCACCGCTGTTGGCACACGGATGTGCTACAGTAGAGCGGAGCTGACAGCTGCCAATCGACCAGCCGGAACAGCCCTAAACATGGGATTCGTTGCTGTTAAATGGCTGAAGCACTTTCATTGTTGTTATGGGATTCAGAGAACTGACTTTATTTTGAAGCGATGATTATTTTCGCATATGTTTGTGAACTTACTCGCATCTGCTGAGCGTGTTGCAGCATTTTTTGAAGGATACCCAAAGGGGCCTACCCTCTGTCTGTGGATGAGTGTTTGACTTCTTGTTTGTGCAGGTGTTCGTTTGCCACAAACGAAGACTGCCAGAAGTGGCTCAGGCGCCTCACCAATGCAATCCAGCTGCCAAAGCGGCTGGACGACCTGTTTGCCTTTCGTTTCTACCTCTACTGCCGCGAAGAGCGCTACGACGACCTCTTTCCTTTCCTCAAGTGTGGTGAGTCGTGAACCCCTAATTGCTGCTACCTGTGCTGCAGTTTACACCATTTGAAATGCTCGTTTCATGGTCTTGTTCATTCGAACACAAGTGTCCTATCGTCGTTGCTTTGTCAGCGTTTTGGACCAGTTTTTGTACTTGGCTTTGGAGCATATTGGCCAGCACCGAGTCACCAACTAGTTTTCGCTTCTCATTCCTGTGCCATTGCAAAATGTACTGGGCAGGATCACTGAAGATTTTGTTTTGACAACTTCCAGTAGCAGCGATTGTCAAGTGGAAATAGCTCAAAATAGTGCATGGAAGTAAAGCGGCTCCTCTCTCTTGCTTAACTGAGGAAATAGGTGGAAAATGTGATGAAGGAGTTATGCTAACCTCTGTTCACGCCTCTTCCATTGCAGATAGGCCAAGCTTAGACAAAGACACCTCCGTACTGCACCAGGAATGCAAACGCATGGGCTTCGACACAGACCTTGGAGGCACGTGGAAGATCACTAGCATTAACGAGACATTCAAGTGAGTCGTCTCTTTCAATGATGCACTATGTATGCTGAGGAGCTGTACTATGTTTTAAAATTGGCATGCAATGCTGCGGAAAGTGTGGAGGTAGTGCCCTTATGAAATTCTCTCATTCTGCCAAGTGTTGCTGCTGCCTATTCTTTGATCCTCAGTGAACAGCATAATGTCCGTGTTGCTGGGACTGTTTCAGTTCACATCAACTTGGTCTTCACTGAGCGTAAGTGCAAATCGGGTGCTGCCTCTGGGTGACATTTCAAACGGGATTGAACCCACTCGGCTGCTGGGTCGGAGGACCCAGCATGCAAAAGGCACCCGTGTGCTCTGTGATGTCGGCGCACGTTGAAGAACCCCCAGTTGTCGAAACTAATCTGGAACCCTCCACTACGGCATCCTTCATAGCCCGTAGTTTGCTTCATGGTATTAAACCCCACGATTTACAATTTTTTACAATTTGCGCGACTCAAACCACCACTGTCAAATGCAGGCGAGATTTTTGAGCGCACAAGAAAGCCAACAATTGCTATACTGTAATCTTCACAGCATTATTAGATAGAAAGTGTGATAGTAAATTGAGGCTACAAAGTCTGTTGTAATATTTGATTAAACTACTATGTAGTAAAGCTCTGGGTCGTTGTGCCTGCTTGCACAAAGGCATATGTACTGTATTTACTTGCATATTTAGCACACTTTTTTTTCTTTAAATTAAGGCTTCAAAAAGGGGGTCCGCAAAACACACGAAAGTTTTGTCAACACGTCCTAAAAAACTCCACAAAGGTCATGACGCGCAGCATGTACTGTATATTGGCACCTATACGTAGACCCTTCAGTTTGCACCCCTCGCTGGACCAGCTCTGACTCCAAATGTAAGGTGCTTACCCCCCTCCTGCCCTGCCCCATGTTATGTAGTTTCCCGTGGGATGCCATTACGGTGTGTGTGCAGCTCCAAGCAATAAACGCGTAGCTATACAGTCATCAAGCCAGCAGTCAGAGGCCAGGGGAGATAACTGGCGATAAAATAGCGCACATGCATGCAGCCCAGCTGGCTAGCGGCAAATCAAACAGCAAACGGTTTGGTAGTTTCGGATTCCATCGCGCGCGTGCGACTGTTTGGTCAGGAGAGCAATTGCCAGCGCGAGTGTGCCAAGTAAATGGCGCGTACTTCGTCCCCTGCCTCTCGTACCTTTTGCTGCCGCGCACAGCGACACGGCTGCGTTGGTATGCTTAGTCTCGGCACCATACTGTTCCCATGCGTGCCACCTGTCGCTGCAACTGCTACCTCTAAATCTCTTGTAACTGGCAGTGATGTGACAATGACGAAAAGAGAGCGGCCTTGCATTTCCTTTTGAGACTTATGCAGCAGAAACTATGCAACAAGATGCGATCACACTTCTGTGAAGCAACAGTGAGCGCAATGAAAGTGTCGGCTTTGTTTGCCTTTGTTCACATTTTTTGCGTGGCTTGTAGTGGAGGACTTGGTCTCATGTGAGGAGGGTTCTGTGGTCGTTTACTCCGGTGATTGATGGCACGCACCTACTGAGTGCCTGGTTTGCGTGTTTTTTTAATGCTCCACAAACAGGGTCTGCAGCAGCTACCCACGCTACTTAATCGTCCCCACTTCAGTGCCAGATCAGGACCTGGAAACCGTGGCCAGCTTTCGCTATTCCCGGAGGATCCCCACAGTTGTTTGGAGGCAAGATTTTTTTCCCTTCTTTTTTTCCTTGCCTTCTGTCGGTCACTGGTGGTATAACTGTGCTTATCCATTGGTTCTTGCATCAGTGTAGAGATGTTGTAAGGTAGGCTAGAACCCCATTGTTACATTTTTCACGGAACTGCGGAAACTACGGACACGGGCTGCTATTGCAAGACTGGCTGACAAAAATGTAGCATCCAGGAAAACGTTGCACCCAGAAATGTAACAGCAGGGTTCTACTGTGTAAGCAAATGTAACTCAATGTTGAAACACCTGGCAATAAAAGTTCTGGGCCCGTATTCTCACTTCGATCACTGTGGCCGCTGACACCCAGATGCTAAGGCAGATGGGGTGAAGCAGTGGAAGCAGTTTCAGCTGCAAGTTTCATCTAATCTTGTTGACACAGACATTGTCACTGCCATTATGGGCCTGCATGGCTGCAGCATGAGTTCAAAAACTTCATCTTCTATTTGGTCATGTTATATTAGTTTTCCTCTGTAACTGTCATGACCTTGTTAATGCATTGCTGCTCAATGTCATTTAGCAGCTAGCTAGGCTGTGTGAGCTTAGTTGTGTAGTCCAGGAAGTCACCTTCGAATCCTCGTCTCATTGCTTTTCTGCCATTTGCAGGCATCACTTATACGGGACGGTCATAGCACGCTCGGCACAGCCCGAGGTTGGCTGGTTGGGCTGGCGCAGTCCCCAGGATGAGAACCTGATTCAGGCCATAGCAGATGCCTGCAGCATTGATCCGGGTCCTGCCATCGGCAATGGACTGGAGAGCTTGCCTGACGACCAGAGGCTTGACTCTGATGCGTCAGACCTTTCTCTGCTCAACGGCGGCTTGACAGCCAGTGAGTCTCGCCTCTTCCACCTCATGTGCTGCATTCTCTGTCTCTCTAAGGTACTGCTTGAGCATAGGGGTGTGGTTTTGATAGCTGGCTTTAGGCCTACCTTTCTGCGAGAACAAGATATGGAAACACCCGCAGACTGAGATGTTTGTGCAGAGTGAAGAATCGTAGGTGATGATCCGGCTGGAGCTCGTCGGTACAGCAGCGATCTCTTCTGTTGTGCAGTGTCAAAGTGCACAAGTTGCATTTCTTTTCCATGTTTGCCCCTGCAGGCATGCACTTTGAGCCGCGGCCAGCACCACAGCGCAAGATGCTCATCCTGGACGCCCGGTCGTACGCCGCGGCCGTGGCCAACCGAGCCAAGGGTGGTGGCTGCGAGTGCCCAGAGTACTACCCCAACTGCGAGGTGCAGTTCATGGGCCTGGCCAACATCCACAGCATCCGCAAGAGTTTCCATGCGGTGCGCGCTCTCTGCGCTTCCACGGCCGATCCATCCAGGTGGGTGCCTGACCTTGCACTTCCGTTCATGCCTTACCCTGAAGTGTTGCATTCAAGTGCACTCTTAGTCCAACCTGGCGCCACAATGGGATGACTGGTTTGCGTTGCCTCATTTATTATTACTTTTTTTCCCCAGTTGGATGTCAAACTTGGAGTCCAGCAAATGGTTGCACCACCTCTCTGGATTGCTGAAAGCCTCGCTCATGGTGGCCAACGCAGTCGACCTGGAGCGGCGGCCCGTGCTCGTGCACTGCTCGGATGGTTGGGACCGCACACCCCAGATTGTGGCCCTGGCAGAACTGATGTTGGATCCCTATTACCGCACCATTGATGTGAGTATTTCGCTGCTAGCACTAGCTTTTCAGTTTGCAAATGTGGGGCTTTAGAAGAATACTCTTCGGGCAACTTTCATTTCTTTTGCTGACAAAGTTCTGAGCCTCCGAAGGAGTACTGGCACAAAATGTTGGAAGTCAAAGTACAGCCTTTGTCAAAAGTTTAGAGCCCAGGGGGTTTGCTTCAAAGCAGTATTGTGGTGCTCCTGTAGCACTCATGGAAGTCCTACGCATTGGAGGGAGCAGGACAAAAAATCTTCTTACCTTCAGGAGATTTGGGACGCTGAGCGCGCATTACAAGCAAAGCAGTGTGGCCCAGAAGCAAACCCCCTGGGCTCTAAACTTCTGACAAAGGCTGTACCTGGGTGGCTCAGTTATTGTATGCATAGACTCTTTTCATCATATCGCAAGAAAGCAAAATTGCTTTAGCACACATTTTAAAGTCATTATAAAGACTGTGCTTGCAGTCCTACAAAACTGCGGTGCCCCACAACCTAGGCATTAGTGAAGCAAAGTGGCTTACTTGATACACAGAACAACCTCCATGAGGTTCTCTGATGTCCAACAAGGACTGCTGAAGTCAAGGATGAGGTAGTGGCTGTTCTTAGGGGGGCTAGCTCACCCACAGCATGTGAGAGGTTGGCGACTTGCACGATCACCAGCTGAGCTTTCGAAGCAACCCCTGTTGTCGTTGTACTTTCAGTTCTCTTTGCAATCATTATTGTGATTGGTCATAATAAACAGTGGTATAACTACTTAGTACAATAAAAAATTTTTCGATATGTTTTTTTTATTGTGGACAAAAAATGCATTATCTGGGGAAACATATGATCCAAAGCACCTAATTTTGAGGAGTGCAACTATTGAATGTGGTGTAACGGCATTTCCTGATCATTCCATTTCATAAAAATGTCATGTCATTTCTGGGCACAAGGTCTTTTTTAGCATTCAGTCCGCATCTGCATTGCCTTAAGCGTGGAAGGAACTTTGCTTCACATCCGGTCCATCATTGGCAATAGCAAAAGTGACCGAAATCTCTTGTGTGTCCTTTCTGTGCAAAAAAGTTGCCGCATGGTTGGCTGCCTCAGCGTTGTTGTTTTTCATGCTGCTTTCCCCAGACCCAGTCTGGTTGTGTGTAAGCCGTATGTAAGGTCGTATCATCGCCCCCTGCTTTCCCAGGGCTTCCAAGTGCTGGTCGAAAAGGAATGGCTCGAGTTCGGGCACAAGTTTGGCGACCGCTGCGGCAACAGCGCCACAGCCGAAGACCTTGGCGAGCGGTGCCCGGTGTTCCTCCAGTGGCTTGACTGCGTACACCAGCTGTTGGCGCAGTTCCCCTGCAGCTTCCAGTTCAACCAGCAGTACTTGGTATGCACTGGTTACTCAGTGTTAGTCACTGCATGCCACAGTACCTGTTTCAAAGTGATTCAACTGAGCAAGCAGATGTAGGGGCTTTTTTGCATGGCTCTGTGCAAACTGATCTCATCTTTTAATCTTTCCCATTTGTGTGTCCACTGTGTGCGCTTGTGCATGTAGGATTCACTGATAAAGTTATCTAAAAACAGCGAGATGAACAACACCGGCAGTAGATTGCATAATTTGTATTAATGTGTTGCTCATGTTAAATGCACTAAAGGTAACTGGCGCTTTCGACTCTGGGATATGAGCTCAATGTCAGCTGAGCATTAGTATGCAGAACATGTGAGGTGTGTTCTCTTGTTACATTCTCTAGAGGACAAATGTTAGTTTGACCACTATCTTAATGGACCGTAGTGAATTACGATTACAGTCGGTGACCGATTTTTGGGACTCCCTAGAGACCGCAAATTTCACTGGAAAAATCGCTAACTTATTGTCAATGTGTCGGAGGAAGCGGTCAGAAGTTTTGTGTGCATTCTGATACTTCACGTGACTAAATCTCATCAAGCGTTGTATACACAGATAACGGGTGGCAGCCGCTTTCATAAGATGGCTTACGATCGCTGTACTGCCTTCGGCACGTCGGCAACGGACACACGGGTTAGGGAAAATTCTGGACGCGAAAATGAACCCGCCGCTGCCGTAACTGCGCTGCGCCCGCAGTACAAAGGGCCCGGAACGAAGAGGCAAAGATGGTGAAACGTTAATATAATCGACAAACATCCGAAGCAGGTGCTCCGTTGGCGATTGCCTTAGTATAATTAGACCGTGCGATAAATCTGAGTAATCAACTAGGTCTGCGCAAATTACGCGTGGACGCAAATTATGTGAGTAAATAGAGTATCCGCAACGCCGTTTAAGAGGATTTCTTTTATTTTGAATATCATTTTGTTCGATCAAGTTTTCAATTTTCATTGCAGTTTGAATTAATGAGGTTCCACTGTGCACATTACAGTAGATTCTCATTAGAATCTCAATGATATGAATCTTATGGGATTGCGAAAAAATTCGTAATATCCGAAGTTTAGTACAGTAGAACCCCGCTGTTACGTTCCTCACTGCTGCGTTTTCCCGGCTGTTACGTCGTTTTCTTCGGGTCCCGGCATAGCTTCCATAGGATCCAATGTATTGGGAACCCCGCTGTTACGTCGTAGCCGAGGAAACGATCCCGCATGATACGTCGCAACCGGGCTCCCCGAACCCGCCCGGGCAATGCGCGCCAACCGGCATTTTGATTTTTGACGAGTCTTGGCCAGGCTTGGCTACGGAACTGGCTGCAAGAAGCCGCAGGCGAGTTGGAGAGGCCGCCACTAGATGGCTATCTGCCTCGCAAACGCCGAATGCCGCGATCTTTATCGTGGGAGGTGCTGACGAGGAGGCCCGGCTGGGGTCGCTTATCTGTTTTTCTCAGTTTTTCTCTTTTTTTTTATCTTTTAGCTCTCCTCTATCTGCAAGTGACAGCGGTGGTGGCTCGGCTGGAGCCAGTAGGCAGGCCCGTGCAATTTCCTTTTCATCCTTCTCTCAGTCCCAACAACATCTTTATCGTGCTTTGATGGCGTGATAGCGTTGCGTGAGCAAAAGGCGCTTCCCCTTGAGGAAAAGCTGGACGTACTAAACGCAGTCGACAGGCAGTCAGGGCGGCCTACGCGGAGCAGGAACATTTCAGTGCTTGACGCTGTGCACAACGTCGCTTCAGAGTGGACTGCAGTGAGCGCATGAACTGCACAGCACTGCTGCGTGCGGTGTGGCCGCACCGCAAAGCCACGCTGACAGCAATGCGGCCTTTGCTATTGAGAAACGCGTTGTTCTTTCCAGCGAGCGAAAGAAACTGCAATCCACCATTCTCGATTTTTTAAAGTCCTAGAGTCAATTTGCAGAAATAAATTGTTTCAAGTCAAATTAATTTTCGGTGCTTTCCTCAGTGTTGCGTTTTCCCGGCTGTTACGTTTTTTTTTCCCGGTCCGGTGAAAAACGTATGAACGGGGTTCTACTGTCTCATCCAAAACGAACGAAATATGTATGCAGAAGCATGGGAAATACATTCATGCAGATCTGGTTACGGATGACTGAATTTATTTACACCACTCACTGCTTCCTTTGCGTACAGTGCAACTAGTGATCGTGAAGTCGGTAATGTGCGGGCCGTGCATCCTCACTCACTCGCGACGTCAGCGATGTGCAGGCCTAGCCTGTTCACTGCTTCCTGTGCGTACAGTGCGACTAGCGACTGAGGAGTTGGTGATGTGTGGCCAGCGCACCGTCATGCACTGCTCGCTGTCCGTACCACGTGACTAGCGATAGCGCCGTTGGCGATGTACGGGCAGTGCTTAGTTCTTGAGGGTGTGGTAGCAGCTTGCGCGGTCATATCATCTGTTGTGGTGCGAGAGAGGTTTTGAGAACATCCAAATTCTGCACAATGCACTTAGGCCAGGAAACTTTACAAATTCATTTAATCTCGAACTTCATATCAACCGTGTTCGTGTCATTGAGATTTTACTGTGTATGGCGGCTTGGGTATTGGTGGCTTTTTTGGATGCTAGCTAATATGGTCAGGCACATACTTGTGCCTGTTCTTGCTACTTGCGGTGTTTGTTCTTCTCTTCTTTCACATGCCTGCTTTAACAATGTGAATAGCACTTGCTCATAATACATCCCCCTGTTTGTCTTGCCCTGCGGGAACAGGTGAAGCTGGCCCAGCACACATATTCGGGCCTGTTTGGAGACTTCCTGGGGAACAGTACCATGGAGCGCCAGAAGGAAGCAGTTGCCACAAGGACATTCTCTGTGTGGACTTTCCTCAAGGCCAGGCCCGAGCAGTACCTCAACTACCTGTACAGCCACACCGACCAAGTTAGTTCAGCACATCGCATTTTTCTCGCTGTGTGCCTGTCTTTTTTTTTTTTGCATTTGTTGTGGGAGGCAAGTTGCAAGCTGTTTGGAGCACTGCAGAGCACCAGCTAGGTTAATTGAGTGCAGTGAAACTTCGTTAAGGCACACTTCGCGAGACTACGGAAAAACTGCGTGCATTGGAGGAGTACGCCCTAACCGAAAACATCCACTGATCTGGAAGGCAGACACGGAACCTTTTATTCTCGTAGGGCTACAGAAATCCTTTACTTTAGTCAGCCACTGAGGCAGCTACTAGTGCAGACTCAAAGGCACTTGAAGCAGGTCCCAACTGTTCCACTTGTATGAACAGGCGAAACGCGTCTGTCATGCACGCAGTATGTCCAACGATAGGGCCTGGGATGTCTTCAGCTTCCAAGTCGGTGTCGTTTGCATTGGATGACTTTTTGCCGTTGATAGAGGCAACAATATCGCTATCAGACCTCACTGGAGGTGTCTCCACTGCACTGTCTATGTCTCCTAAAAAGCAAAAGGTAACAGTTTCCAGAGCGCTTCCCACTGCAAAACTCTTTTGTGACTTTGAGTGCCTGCCTAAACATGACCAGACAAGGACTCTCGCTGAATGCGCACTGAAGGCTGGATCGTTGACTGTCAGCATCTAACTTGATAAACCAGCTTGTCCGGAAGCGCGTGGATGTGGAAAGCTATGTAGGTTACAGCCAAGCTGCAGTGGTAGGAAGATGTGTATATTGTCAAGAGTCTTCATTTTAGTACATTGATGCTCACAGTTGCAGATTATTTTGTTATAGCAGTAACACACAACACAAAATTCTACTAATGCCACAGCTAGATGCCACTCTGTGAGCAGAGGCAGCAGCTGCCTCTGCTCTGCTGGCCATTTTTGCATGTTAAAGAGGGCATGTAATAAGGTCTGTGGTTGGTATGGATAACCTGACATCCAGTGAAAACCTTTTTGTTTGTTTCTGGAACAGGTTCTGAGGCCGCAGTGCCAGGTGCGTGACCTGCGTTTCTGGAGCGAGGTGTACCTGCAGCCCTCGACGGGGCTGCTGTCTCAGGGCCCACCTTCCACGCCACCCTCGGAAGCCCCAGAGCCAGCAGAGGAGACTCCACCCGAGCCAGCTGGCAGTAGCGACGTGTCAAACCTCGTCAAGACCAAGTCGGTGGACTCGCTCTTCGCGGGCAGTCAGTCCGAACAGTCACCACCCGCCGAAAAGCATCAGCGGCGACTTAGTGATCCAAGTCTAAAGGGGCTGCAGCCATCGGAGATGCACGGGCACGATGAGGGCACCGCTCCTTCACCAACCTGCCGGCGCAGCTTGAGCAATGGTGCATTGAATGTCAACCACGGAGAGGACGTCGCTCCGGAGAAGAGCTCAAAGACGGCCGACGCTGCTGCTGAGAATGACGGCACGCAAGAGCCTGGGCAGCAGGAGCCGCAGAAGCAACAGCATGTGGCGTCATCTATTGAGGACTCGACCGACACGCTTGTCAGTGAGGTTGGTGAGTTACAGGCCCCAGCGGCGGCGGTGGAGGAGGCGGCGGAAGAACAGAGAGAAAAGGTTGGCGAGGACACTGTGGAGGCTGCCTCCGCGTTGCAGCGGCAAGCGCACCTTCTCAGCAACACGGCCAGTACGAGCACGACGGACATCAGCAGTTCGGCTGTGTACCCATTCTCAGAACTGCCCGTGGAGGACGTGGCACCCAACAAGTGTCCGTACTGGCTGGCGCACAAAAACGGCGAGAATCTGCTGGCTGCAACTCGTAGTTCTTTGGCCCGTGCTGCTGCCAACGGCCGGGGTTCCCACTATTCCACACCTCTGCACTCAAGGTCAGTTCCTTGCTTGTTTTCATCTCAGATTTTTGTCTATGAAGGAAGTCACATAGAGACGGGACTTTATTGTTAATTAAGGGGGGACACTGGTCTTGAAAAGAAAATTTTATTAATCTAGTCATAGTTATGAAATTTTCAGGGCACATGTATCTTTGTACGCTGATTCTAGATATGTCATTTAATTTCATATAGTAAAACAATTCCTTGAGCACTTACGCACTTTTTATGCAAGTATTTTGCGGAGAGTTTTGAAGAAAATTTGCTGCAGGAAGCTCGCTGAAATGTATGCCATTGGGTTCTCTTGACACCAAGGAATACAATAAGGGTAAAATTATCATCCTGGCTCTCATAGAACTTGAGTAATAGGGTACTGAAGCTGCCACTTCAGAAACAGGAATACACACTTTCCTTCTCATTTCTGAAGCGACAACTTCAAAACTCTATAACTTATGTTCTATGATTGGCAGGAAGACAATTTCACCCTTATTGTATTCCTTGGTGTCAAGAGAATCCAATGGCATACATTTCAGCGAGTTTCCTGCAGCAAATTTTCTTCGAAACTCTCCGCAAAATGCTAGCATAAAAAGTGCATAAGTGCTCAAGGAATTGTTTTACATGAAATTAAATGACATATTTAGAATCAGCACACAAAAATACTTATTCCCTGAAGATTTTGTAACTGTGATTTCATTAATAAAAATTTTTTTTTCAAGACCAGTGTCCCCCCTTAAACCATCTGTAAGGAGCTCTCTCTACTCTTCCTCGTTGCTACATCGCTACATCTCCGCCAGTGCTTTAGCCAGCCTGCTTTATTTGAGAACGGCCTCTTGTTTCCCAGGGTTCCTCGAAAAATCACGTATTTTAACATTTTTCACTGAATTGTGTGTTAGCAGCCACACTTTTTTTCTTATGGTATTATGTTATGGTATTATGTTTGTTGAACATACCGCACAGGGATTGCTTAAAGTTTATCAACAGTAAACTCAGAAATAAGTGGCAGGCCGCATGGCAAGATCACGTAAACAACAAATTACATTCTGTGAAGCCAATTTTAGGGGAATGGCAATCATGTAGGCATCAAGAACGTTTTACCGAAGTTATTTTATCTCGGCTCCGCATTGGACACACCCACCTCACGCACAACTTTCTGCTAGCCAAACAAAACAAACCTCTCTGTGAAATGTGTGGTGCTGAACTCACAGTGAACCACATTTTAATTTCATACATAAAACTAGAAGAACTAAGAAAGAAATATTTCACAACATTTTACAGGGAAAGCATCCCATTACACCCCATGCTACTCTTAGGTGATCAAGCACTGGTTGACATTTCATGTATTTTTAGGTTTCTCAAGGAAGCCAACGTTTTAAACAAACTCTAAGTATTTTTAAAAAAGCTTCACCATTAACAAAAACTCTAACCTTGTGTTTGGCGCATCATAGCCTCAGTTGCTTTTGCGCCATAAAAATCAATATAACTAACTATTATGTTTGTGGATGTCAGCAGGAACAATGGAATGATGGGAATGTGATTAATTTAATCGTCTGAATTGTCTTGAAATGTAAAGTGGTAATGATCAAAGTTCTGCTGATGCCTCGACACACTTGCTTCCTCATCCGTCCAGGCAAACTAGCATATCAAGCGCTGCGGTTCAGGCAACAATGAATCCGCGGACTTCTATGGGACATGTCGCAATACTGGTGCCTGTCGAGAGCAGTGCAGTCAAGCCTTGTTATGGCGAACAGGTAAAAAATCGTGAAACAGTACAGTATACCTGAAATTCGTGATATAAAATTTTGCCAAAAAATTGCGCAGGAGAAGCGCAATTTAGTCAGTGAAGGCATTGAAACTTGGAGGGACCGTTTCCGAAGTTTTAACACCGTTTCGAAGTTGCTCGAGGCGATTCTGGAGGCCGCTAAAAACCGAGCACCTAATGCTGGTTAGGTTGGCTTCCCCACACACGTAAGTCTAGGCGTCTGACATGCCTTACAGCGTTACAGTGACGTTGCGTTAGAAATTGGATGCCAGAACGAAAGCTGTCAACCTTTTCACCAACTCCATGACAATCAACTTGAGCACGGATGGCTAGTGGAGGGTCACAACCAACCATGCCTTTGGTTCATGCCGCTTGTTCCGGGACGCTGTTGACGGGTGCGAGAGGCCGGAACACCGCGAACAGGTGCCAGCCATTTGGCTACCGACTGTTCACATCGCTATACCTCTATGGCACTCTTGGCACTGTGAGATAAAGCATGAACTGTGGCGCTAACGCTTGCACTCTACCACCAGTCAGTAGTAGCGAGGCAAAGCCTGCCATCTGAGCAGGTGGAGCTTAGCACTCGGCAGTTCGATATATCCATTTTATGGCAAATCGCTTACAATATATAAATTAAGATTTGCTTGCATTTATTAAAAATATTTAAGAACAGTTTGATATAGCCAATAAATTCGTAATATCCATGTTCATTACAATAAGGTTGGACTGTGTTACCATATTTGCACAGATATAGTGTTTTTTTGTTGTTGTTGTTGTTTTTGTTGTTGGATCATTTTTTTCCGAAATCACCTTGTATTTGAAACCAAGCTGCGGTTGTAGTGTTCTTTTTTTTCTTTTTTTGCTGTTTATGAGAGGCTTGCAGCAAGCTTACCCACTAGACTCATGAGCTGCGGGGAAAAGCCAACTTATCAACGACCATGGACCTCAATGAAGCTTCGCTGCCACTCTAAAGGCTGCGTGCGTTAATGCGCGGGAGAGTATTCCCATGGAATATTGCAGATTATTTGTTCTCATTTGTCGGAATTTAAAATTTTCCGCTGCAAAAATTTAGGAGCCTTAGTTACAAGTGTGCTCCAAATGTGTTAGTTACAGTAGGAGCCCACCCCCCCTCCTATCAATTTCTGAAATTAATGCCACTTGACAATTATGTATTTATTGCCTTTGCCTTGAGCAGCACTTGGGATAGATGAAAGGTGAAAAAAAAAAAAAAACCTACTGTCTGTTGCTGCCTGTAATTTTTGTTTTCTGCAAAAGAAAGCTGTTAATTTTGTGTGCTGCTTACTCACGACTCCTCGTCGTAAATAATGCCTTGTAGCTCATTTGTGGATCCTTAAAGTTCTTGGAGAAAGGTCTAGTTGCATTGATCCGAAAAAGTGGTTGTCATGTGCAAGATTTCATTTACTTCTTCAGGGGCTTGCTTCTCTCTACCGTCTTCAAATGATCTTTTTACTGTATGGTGCAGTCATAGCTTTTTTCCTCTGTTGACATACAAATGGTTGGAAATTGCACATGATTTGTGGACAGTGAAATTTTGATGTTCAGTGATATGCGTAGTGGCTCATCACTGCCGCCAACTGTGCAGTGGTATGCTGAGAACCTTAAGGAATTACGGTGTGCTGATACATGATGCATGAAAATGTATATTTTCGTTGGTTGTTAGGCATCTCTGGTTGCAAAATATATACATAAAACTTGTGCTTCATCTTGAAAGCGTTCACTAAGTTCACATCATGCTCTATCGTTTTGTGATTTCCCTTTTTGGAAACCTTGCTTACCTGTTTTCTAGGGTAAATGGCAGCCCTCTTAGTGACAGTCAGGTGGCAGTCAGATTAATGACTGGTCGTTAAAGGTTGCTCGGAAAGAGAAACCTTGGTCTCGCAATCCTCTTCGATGGCTGTGTTTCAAACAGCCACTTGTTGTGGCACTGGTGCATTGCCTAACCGCTGCACCACTTGCACCAGGAGTGATGTGAGAGGACTTCCAGCGATCTGTGAGTGTGAAGTAGAAAATGATGAATTCCGCATGTATGGGCATATGTAGGCAGAGTCTAGGCTACAGAGAAGGAGTGCTAGCGTGTGAGGGATCTCTAAAGCTATTGCATTGTACTCTTAAGGGTAGGATAATGGCTATCTGATGGTGAAAGAAAGAACAGTGTCATTGTCTGCAAAGTGATATGCTGGCTGGCTGCTGAAGGGACCCATTAATGCTATCGCTTCTTGCCCTTAGGGCAAAATTTACTTGTCCCCTCAAGTTTGTTCTTTTCTACGTGCACAGTGAAACTGCCTCTTTTAATACGTTCTTTAAACAAAATAGAAAGCCTTCTTGTGTCTACAAAATAGAAAGCCTTCTTGTGGTCTAGTGGAGTCTGTAGACAGGCACTTCACGGATATGAAAACTTTAATGTTGGAAATAAATTTTTGGGTGGTCGGACGGCTTACGCATGTGCAGTCGCCTGCAACGTTTAGAACTTAACAAGAGGATGGAAAAAAGTCCGAATAGTTGAGCAGTCTTGAGAAAAGAAAATCCTGTCGGGAATTAATAGAGTAGCTCCAGTAAACTGTCTGAATAATTGAGGTGTCTGTAATTTCAGTTTCTGAAAGATCAGTTGGGCAGTTAAACACCTGTCATTTCGACATCCCTGCTGGGTACAACCCCCATCTCGTGTGCATTCAGAACGCCAAGCTCAGGCTTCCCGGCCACACCCTGTGACGACAGGCTCCTGCTAGACCCGGTGGCATCGCGGACGGCAGCCGCTCCTCTACAGCAGCAGTTTGACGTCGACGGGATGGCCTGTCCTGCCGATGCGCTTCAACAGAGAATGCACCAGATGGTTCTAGACCACGAGGTGAGAATGATTAAGTACTAGTAGATGAAACGCCCTCTCGCTTCTGCAGCTTGGCTTGTGCAGTAGTGCTGGGACATACCGTATAAATGTGTGTATGGGCCGCACTCTGTTTTCCCAAAGGAATTTTTTTTTTTTGAGTATTCGTGTAAGGGCCGCACCCAAACTTCCCACGACCCATGCGGGAATAGCCTTTGAAATTAATGCGCCATGGCCTTTCGCAGTCAGCTTTGGCTGCGAGCAACGGTGCACTTGATTGCGGAAGCCACGCACACACACAGGAGCTTCCAGGTGCCGCCAACGGGTGGCGCCTGACGCCGCGGTTCATCATCATCATCGTCTACTTTTTCCTCCGCGGCAAGCTTCTGCTATCCATATCGGCATCAGTATCACCAGCTCCAGCTGCCAAATGCTCGGGAATCGTGGTAGCGGGTTAGGTCACTGTAGTTGTGGATTTTGCGTGCTGCCGCCGAGCGTTGCAGTTTTAGCATGGTGGGCAAGCACCTTAATAGCTACACGTCTCTGAGCTAGCTCTCGAACACGGCAAGCATGTGGCAGACCAGAAATTCGACGTGGCTGAGAAGTGCATTCGACAATAGTGCAACCAAAATGATGCATCGAGAAACACCAGCTGCAAAAAGCGCAGTTTCAGGTGCGAGTTTCCCAAATGGGAAGAGGAGCTGCTCTGCTATGTGATGGAAGTGCGGAACAATGGCTACATGTTGACAGTGGACATGCTGCACGAACTTCTTGTGGGATGAGTGTGCACCAGAGCACAGCACCAGCTCTGAGCCGAAGTACTCTGCGAGTGACAATTGAACGTAGTATAAATGCCACTCACTCCGTGATTGGCATGTTCTTACTTTTAAAAAAAAAAGAATTTTTTCGTGCATTGAGTGTATGGGCCGCACCCCGAAAATTAGCCCTCGAATCTGGGAATAAAAGTTTGGCCCTTACACGCGTTTATAAGGTACATTGTTCAGGCTAATTAAGCACCTTGAAGTGCGGAACAGTTCTACAGGTTTGACATTTTCTTTGAGCCCAACTTCTAAACTTTTTTCAAAGTTCTTCAGTTGTGCAAAGCTGGTTTTAATTTTGGGACCGTACAGCTTCTTTACACATGAGCCTGACTTAAAAAAAAAAAAAAGAATGGCTACTGCTTGGTAATGAGATTGACATTGGCATAGCACTGTGTCCTGAAGGTTCTCCAACACTGCAAATCTGAGTTTTGGGTGCAGTGTTAATTTATATGAAAGCTCACATTTCTAGTGAGTGCTTTAAAGGGATGCTGAGGACTAGTAGAGTTTGGCCTGTATCAGTGGGGTACTGCATTCTAATCACAAAAGGGCCACTCTTGCTGTAAATGGAGCTTTTATACTCCATTACATAATTATTATTTTATACTAAATGAATAATTAATAAATGAAACAATACTTGTTGACTCCTGCATTGCATGACAAATTTATGCAACTTAAATAAGTTATAAAAGCTGATGTCACTTTTAATATAAAAGCTGATGTCACTTTTAACTGTAATTTTCTCTGCATTTGGTGCTGTTTAAAAGCTGTCATGTGGCCATGTAACGCAAATCGTTCCACGCAGCTTATGCTATGGGCAGAATTGTTCTCGGCGCAAAGAACTGCTCAGTGTTGATCCCTATCTTTTGTTTCAGGCGAAAGTAGAAACCCTAGAAAGCGAGCTTCGCAGGGCCAGGATGGCACTAGAGCGCTGCACCTTTCTTCATGTCAACGGCAAGGAAGTTCTGGAGTCTCTAGAGGACGCGGTGAGTTGTCTACTGTACACAGTCACAAAGTGTATCTGGCATGAGTGATGCATGCATGAAGCGGTGTGTTGCGTTATGCTTGGCTGCACCGTGAAGTGCTTGAAATGCGCTTTTCCTGCCTAAGTGTTGCTTCTTGCTGATACCGTGTGAAGTGTTCACATTTGAACGTGTATTTGCCTATGTGCCAGCCAAAAGCCGCAGTCTCAGATGATCACATTCGGCAGTGCTTATCATAGTTCAAGCTATGTTGCAATTCCTTACTGCATTCAACAGTGTTCGCTGAGGTTACCACATTTCTGCTTGCTTTGAGCTTGCAGCGTACAGTGTATTCAGTCGGGTATGTCATGTCCAATTGTGGTCTGTGCTGAAAGTGGTTGACTGTTTGGAAAGGGTCTTGCAGCAGACTGTTGTTCTGTGCCCCAATCGTTGTCAGTGCTGTGAGTGACATAAAATTGACATTATGAGAGGCACTATGTCTGTAAACTTCTTCCGCCACTTCTGGCAATAGCTTCAAGCAGTACCCAGTGGGCACTAAAATTCCCTTGGATGTCCTGTGGACGTTTTGCACGTCCATGGGACGTCCGTTGGAGTTTCAGTGACCACTGGGTAGGCGCATGCTGAAGGCAGTAGTATGCATTCCCGAAAGTGGTCATTCAGAGAATGTGGCCCCGGCCACTCACTGATGCTGCCAACGCCTGCTTGCTGCTGCTGCCTCCAACGCTGCCGCACCGCAAGTTCTGTCTGTGTGCGAGTGAGTGAGTGAGAGACTGACCCTGGTGTTGTGCACGTGTGGTGTGTGCCCTCACAGCAGCTTGGGTTGGACTGCAGCGGGGAGCCCCCGTGGGGCGGGTGCCAGGACGGTAGCAGCTCGTCGGAGCTCAGCTGGGAGCAGGTGGACGAGCGCGATGCCCGTGCCACGCTGTGGGTGCCGGACCACGCGGCCTCACACTGCCGTGGCTGCAACGCCGAGTTCTGGATCGGACGGCGCAAACACCACTGCAGGCAAGCGTCCACTCCCTGTCCTCCCATTTACTCCTCATTCGCTGTCCTTCTTAAGGGGAAAGATTGAAGTTGGCCTCTCATTCTCACCACAGACGGGCCACTTTTCCTGAAAATGGAGCTTTCATAAGCTAGAAGGAGCCGAAAAATGGAATACCGGTATCAGTTGCCACCACAGGTCATTTTCTGCATGCAAGCTGTGGTGATGTTTTTCAGAACAGTACCTGTGCTCTGATCCCCAAGGCTAGGATCCGCTGCCATTCACTTCTAAAAGGTGGTCATGTAGTCCGCTCATGAAAAGTTTTAATCATGTAGTGGGAAGATATTTAAGTCCGATTTTACTGCAAGAAATGCGTCTTTTGCTGCCAAACAAACACTAGCGTAGTCAGAAAAGAAGCACAGAATCATTTCTCGCTGAGAACAAGAGTTGGATGGAGTTGTCCTCGGTGTGAGGGAGCCGGTCACCGCTGCCTTTTCTTTGTGCCTTGCCCACTCCTCTCTGTAGTGCTTATAGCATGCTGAAGGGCTACAAAAGCGGACCCTGTGTGTATCATGTGCGCAGTGCTGCTGGTGTGCACCCGACGTTTTGAAGAGTAGCACGTGGTAATGAGGTAGTGCGTCTGCGACGAAATCTTCCACGACCCGACTGTGCCTACTGCTGCAGGAACTGTGGCCACGTGTTCTGCAACCACTGCGCAAGTCAGCTGCACCCAGTGCCCCACGAGCAGCTGTACCAGCCGGTGCGCGTGTGCGGCTCGTGCTTCGAGTCGCTACGCAGCCGACCCTGCCGCCCGTCTGCCCTGCTCCCCGCAAACGCCCACTCCGAGCGATTGCTGGCCAAGACACAGCTGGCTGCGGCTTCCACGTAGGAGACGGCGAGAGGAGGCACCGTGTTGTGTGGTGGTGTACCAGCTCCGAGTGGACGGCATAACCCCTCTCTCCTCTTTCTGTTATTCTCATTCTCTCGAGACGCGAGATGGCTGGGAATAGACGAGCACAGGGAGGGAGAAGACGCTCTCCGCCTAGTTTTCTCTGTGATGGGAGTGGAAACGAAGGTGTCAGTAAGTTCGTTGTTGTTGGCAGTAGAGGAGGCTGTGGCAGGTGTCGAGCACAAGGGCTCAGTGCTAGGTCATGTAAAGCACGAATGCTCTCCAAAGAAGTTCACTGTAAAAAAAAAAAAAGAAGAAGAAGAAGAAGAAAAATAACAACGCAGGGGCATGTTGTGTAACGGTAGCCAAAGTTTGTACAGTGTGCACAGCTGTTTGTGCTAGTCGCTTGTGAATGTCGAATGTGAAGCCGCCACTGGCATGGGAGCTTTGAACAAGTGCTGGAATAAAAACGAATAAAAGAGAGACGGTGCCGAATGTTTGTGAATGCAGCCTTTCACATATTGTGATGTTTTGTAGAGGTGAAGGGTTTGTTTCTCAGGAATAGTCATTCTGTAGCACTGTGCCAACTGTCAAGGTATTGTGCTCGCATTCCTTGCAGTCGTGTGCATTAAAAAACGAGACTTGTCCTCATGCGAGACTGCTTATACCAAATGGCATTGTTGAGTTAAATCTAACCGCAATTGCAAACGCTCACTTATTGCAGCAGCTTGCTTTGTATCAGTGGCAACTGGCTACACGAAAGGCTACAACGGATCGGTTACAGTGATAGCTAACACTTTCAATCTTGTGTAGCAGCATTTCACATCGTTGCAGAAAGAGAACTGTTCAAACATAGAATCGGCTTTCAATTATATGCACCCACACTGATTTCAAATAAAGGAAACTTGCCGTAATGAACTTGTGGCTTCTTCGTTCCAACTCCCATTGCATTGCAGACTGTGTTAGAAAAATGTGCCAAAAAGAGTGAGGACTTTTTGGGGTCCTTGCTTCTGCAGTGCTTTGTTTTTCTAACACGGCCAGGTTGGCTCTATTCTTTATGGTGTTTCTTTCTTTCTTTTCTTTTTTGCCCCTTGATTACCCGTGGCAACTTTTCATCACCGTGCACACACAGTTTGTGGCAGACAGGAAAGAGTGTGTTGAGAAATTAAAGAGGCTGATGGAAAACGGAACTTCCTTTTGATGCAGATTTCTGACAGAGCCCCAATGTCAGTCTCGGATAGAGAGCACAACCTTCCAGGCTCGTACGGCATAGAGTTTCTTACTATTACCTAGAGGGAAAGCTGGCGGCGAAGCACTTCAGCCACCATGGACGCTCAAAGCATCATGGGGCGGTGAGCTACTTGTTGCGAGACAGTCGTAGTTTTTCAGGAACACGGAGTGTCATTACTAAGATGTTTCATTCCAAAAACGCTGTTCGTGTGTGCGCAGACGACTTTGGCGCGAACGTAGTGTGCAAAAACCATAGTAGAGAAACCGCAATTGCGCACGACGCCAATAAAAGGTTTCACTTTTTCGAAATGTCATTAAAAACCATTTTATAGTGTTTAAGCAACAACATTTTTTTTTAAACATATTTACTTTTAAAAATGCGCCTGTTAATTACGAAATATTAGTTTTTATAGTGTTCAATACTCGGCCAATAGGAGAGAGAGTCGTCTCTTATTTTGGGCAAACTTTGCACTTAAGTGCTTTTCTGCTCGTTTGTTGCAATCATTAGACAAGATATTGAATGTTAGGACGTTTGTAGTTATCAAACAGCTTTATTTTTCTATTATTTTTTGGCCAAAAGTTGCAGTTCCGCAACAAGTAGCTCACCGCCCCATGATGCTTTGAGCGCCCATGGTGGCTGAAGTGGTCTCGAGGGGTCGCCATGCAAACTCCCATAGACGGGTCGCCAGCTTTCCCTCTAGGTAATAGTAAGAAACTCTATGTCGTATGGCGACAAGCTGTCATGTTGGGTCATTTCCGCTGAGCTCATTCTGCATTCGCCTTCTTGCTCTCTTTAGTGTCTTCATAACATTTTGAGCAAGCCATCAGTTTCAAATTGCTGCATGCCTGAAACGTGTATGGTTGATGAATCCTGCGTTCTGCTGCCACGCGTGGCTACGGGACGTACTCATCTCAAAACTGTGTTTGACGCCAGGGGAAAAGAAATAATTGTTTGTTCACTGCCAGCGAGATCATCAGCACCACAAGAGATGTAAGAGACTGAAACAAGTTACACTGACAGTTTGGCCGCTATAAGTCTACCCGTGTTATGAGGCTGAGCAGACATGTGGAATCGAGCAGTTGGTTGTGCTAAACACTTGAGGAACAATATTGGGCCTGTTGTAATGTTGCCTCATTCTTTCTCGCACACTTTTCCTCTCTTACTAGGTACTACTGTGTGGTATTTAGAGCTTAAAGAAGGCAAGACAGTAGCCTTTTCTTGACTGCCAAAAGTTTTCCTAAGTTCAGGTGGCAACAAAGGCATTCTGCACCATGATTTGGAGTTTATTGGATTTGGTTTCCTGCTGTCGTAGACGGGCGTTTTGTTACCCACAATCATTGGCAGGTGCTGTGTGCACTGACACGACCCCAATGCTGTAAGCTGCGGTGCGGAAGGATGTTACTCGGCATCCTTGTTTCTAATGTCATAGGCTCTCCAGGACATTGCTTCTGACCTTTTGTGGGCCCCAGGGAAAAATTGCTTCATGATAAAGCACAAAAACAGGATGTATGCAGATTGTTGCAGCTGATAAACCCAGTAATCTTTCCCCCTCTTCTCTCCAGTTGAGTTTCAAATATGAAATGCAATCAATTGGGATATTTTGTTCATTCTCAATAGGCACTGCGAAAACACCAATATTCAATGCCATGAAAGTTGTTCAGAAGTCTTTTTTTGTTTGTTTGTTTCATATGGCTGAATTTGTTAGAAGAATTTGTCTTTTACTTGTCTAATGTGATGTATAGAAATGTTGCAAGCAAAAAGGAAGTCTAAATCTATTGAGGTGTCAATATGTGACACTTCGTGTTTCAAGCTAGCTAATGTAGAAAATACTTTAGTTCGTACTGATGGCTTCGAGCATGCCATGAGCTGATTATCTGCCACAGGGTAAAAAAAATATCCCGTTAAAGAAACAATACTTCATTACATGTTTGCAAATGCATCTAGTAAATTGTGTTGTTTTTAAGATGAAGGTTCTTTTTTAAAAGAGCAATTAGTCAAACTTCGAGTGTGTCAAAGGACAGTGCCGCCAAGCACGACCCCTTTTTTCTTCCCCTTTGCTCGGTTGCTAGGGTTAATGCAACCCCTGTTGTTCCCGTGGCCAATAATAACGAATTCACTGAAAGAGCTGGGCCATATGGTTGGTTATACCACACTATTATTGTTGGCTCTCATTTCACTTGCCACTTTTAGAAGTTAAAAATTCAGCCGGGTGATTAGCCACTGATTTAAGTTACCAGCCACTCTCCATTCGTTTGTCCAACCTTTGCCTAATTTTCAAAATTTCGAGGCGTTCTAATGCAAGTAGCATCATGCACTTTGTTTCCATGACTTGTGGACTAGAGAATATTGATGCAACTTGCTCCTGCCTTGGTTTTGTGTCACTTGCCACTCGTTAGTGCTGAACACTAAAGCTATAAATAGTGCATTAAGGTTACATATCAGTGAAAAGAGCTGTTTTTCTTTTGGGACTGCCAGCACTATACTGGAGTTGGCTGGAACTTATGCCACAGCTTATTAATATGTATTTTGCGAAGCAGTTCCTGAATACCAGCAGAAAAAAAAAAAACAAAGCCAATGGCAAGTGCATTCAATAGCTAAAGGCTGTGATCTACAGTTGAAACGGTTCTCCTCTTGAATGTAACGTGTCTTGACTCTGTACCTTGTTTGCCAGTCGCTGCACCGTACACTTGAGTTCTGAGGGATTGTTAAGAGCATAAACACAGAGTCCCCTCCCCCCCTGTGTGTTTTATGTATGAAATACCACATAGAGTTTACTTTTTTTGCTGTGTATTTGATTGCTACTACCGCTTTCCCGCTTCTTTATGTTCCGCATTTCTTTGAACGTTTTTGATGAGGCACTTGTGTTCATTGTGTTGTTCCTAGGGATTTTTGTGGATGTTTCCTCTGTGTACAGGACGTGAAAGTTCTTCAGAGAGAATTGTGAATACATTTGCCCAGAAGTGTACATTTGACTGCGTTTTCAATGTAACAATTTAGCAAAGGGCAAGCACACAATAAAAAAAGTTTTGAATCTGTTCGCATGTGATCGTTGCATTGCTTCTGAACGTTTTCCGCCTGTCTAGAGTCTTAGCGCCAACTGGAAGTTTTTCCTTTTAAGGATGAAATGTTCACAGCTCCATTACTTGAGGCTTCAAGGTGGAAAGTCTGCAAGGGGAAGCCAACGTAATCCAACAAATGCCATGGCAAGTAAAAGAAAATCGAAAGAAATGTGTATCTACCTCTTGTAAATCCCTTTTGCATGATGCTGCCCAATATGGCTGTCAGCCACACTTGCATCCCTTATTGTAGAAACTTCTTGGTGGGCTAAAGACTCTTGCCAAAAGTAACTACCATTAATCGGTAGTGCATTTACTTTCCCGCAGATATGAAAAGGATATACTAGCTTTCTCGTAGTTGCTTTGCATAGATTTTGATTTCTTTCGAAACGTGAAAATGAACAATTTCAGTGAAAATGTCAGGAAGACTTGTACATGTGAGATCATTTAGCGACAGGCTCTGTAATAATGGTGCAGCTTGCATTGAATGTGATGACCAAGGGTGTCACTTTTTAAGATGTCTGGTGGCTTCGAGTGGCTGGACTGGGTGAAGTTGATAAGTCTGAAGGTTGGTAGGTACAACACCAAAATGTCCTTGATAGGAGAGTATTGACATGACTGATGACCGTTTAAAAAACTACAGAGGAGATTTTTAATCTGGCACCATGAATAGCAGCAGCCTTAAAATAATCATCACTACGAGGGGGACATTGGTACCCGCTTACTGTGTGATTGTATTGCAAAACTGAAATGCACAGTGTATAAGTTTAGCATGGAGCAAAACTTAATCCCTGGGCGTCACCTTTACTCGGCGCAGGTAAAGTTGTCACTCCAATACAGCAGAACGTCGCCGATACGTTCCCGGTTCATGCAATTTCCCGGATCATGCGTTCAAAATTGCAGGCATTAAAAATATCCCATACAGCTGCACAGTCTTTATTCCGATTTCCCCAAAACTACGTTCAAAATTTCGACAAATTATAGTCTTAAAATACGCACAGCAATGAACTACACATATGCAAACATACAAGCGGGCCAAACCCGGGGGCACTCGACACGAGCTGTAATGCAATGGCCGCAATGACCTTCTCTGCGATGCCTAAGCTGCAAACAGGCGAAGCATCCAAAAAAACAACAGTGCGCTAACATATAGCAGCACACCGTTCCTGCAAGCGCGACATGGAGGAGAAATGCAGCAGCTTCTTCGCACTACCAGAGAGCAAGGAGGTGAAGCATCTGAAAATTACCAACACCCTACAATGCTTAGGTGCAAATCCTCATTAGTCGACGGCAATGTGACGTCGCAACCACAACTTCGTGCAGGTAATTCAAATATGTCACAACGATCGCAAAGTACAAGTGACGTCGCTACGCATTGCATTTCATCATTGGTCTACAGGGTCCTGACACGTTCCACTACTATTACTTAGTGCCTCTGAAGACAGAAAAGTGCTGAAAAGAAAAACGGTCAAGCTGGGACTCGAACCACTGCACTTTGGGTCATGAGCCAGGCACACTGTTTCTTCAGTGTGACAGTTTAGGGGCTTTATGTGACCATCTCATACCGCGTAGTTTAGCAATGCTTTCACATTACTCTTTGGCTACTTAAGCGTCCCCAGAACTTTTTGTTACTTTCGCCATTGCTGTCAATAGACCAGATGTGTTTCTGGCCACTGCACTAGAGCAGTACACCATCGCCGCAGCCGACAACTCGCGTGCTTGCTTTCATAATCAATTTCTTCTGCGCTAAGCAGAACGAAAAATGAGCATTAGAAAATGAGATATTTAGACCTTGCGTCAAGAAATGCTAATCAATATTTTTACGAAGCGAAAGTGTCGGGTAAACACTATTGTACCTCATTCAAGATACTTTCAAATATTAATCGCCGCCACGGTGGCTCAGTGGTTATGGTGCTCGGCTGCTGACCCGAAAGACGCGGGTTCGGTCTCGGCCACGACGGTCGAATTTCTTTGGAGGAGAAATTCTAGAGGCCCGTGTACTGTGCGATGTCAGTGCACGTTAAAGAACCCCAGGTGGTCGAAATTTCCGGAGCCCTCCACTACGGCGTCTCTCATAGCCTTAGTCGCTTTGGGACGTTAAACCCCACAAACCAAACCAAAATATTAATCGTCTGGATCTCACTTTTGCTGAGATAATGTACTTTTTTTTTAACGTACCAATGAGGTTCTACAGTATTCAGAGTAGTTCACTATACTGCTTAATTACTAAACTGATCATCATGATTTTTCCAGACAGTGTTTGATCAGTGTGATGGAAGCCCAAAATGCACTAAGCCACTTTAAGCAAGATGTACTTTAGAGTTGCTATTGTTACAGTTGGTTTTGCAAGCACTTCAATGTGCAAAAAGGTTCAGAAATGTCGTGGCCAATATTTCTCTTCAGTATCATTAGAAAAGGAAAAGTATTTGCACAATGCCATCTGGTTACTCACTCCCAGCTTATAAGCCATCCATTGCACAAAGATCTACTGTGGATTATACTAACCCTGAACCCAAGCTGCAATATTCCAACCTTGCAAGGACTTGCACTATGGCCATGAAATTCCAGTGAGAGCCTGAATTTTGCCTCCATCGAAATTCAACCGCCGAGCTTGAACCCGGCTGCAGCGGTCTAATTTTGATGAAGCCAAAATTAGAGGCCCACCCAGGTGGTCAAAATTTCCGGAGCCCTTCACTACGGCGTTCCTCGTAGCCTCAGTTGCTTTGGAACGTTAAACCCGCATAAACCCTGCATTCACAAATTCAGTGATGCCACCTGTAGAACACTATTTGGAGCACTTTGGAGTAGAGGAACATTGATTTAGAAGCAGCCTAGAGCTCTAAAATTTCCAGTCTGGAGCACTTTGCAGCAATAAGACTGATTTAGAAGCACTCTAGGGTATACAGCTTTGTTTCCAAATATTTTAGGTTAGCGAACAATACTAAAAATGTGTTATATAAAGGTGTGCTACACTCTTAAGCTTGTCAATGACACTGAGCTGCAGCTACAAGTTTTCAATTCCAAGTTTTCTGTTTTTAACTGATGAGGAGAAGACTTCGCACCGTGTTTACTTGGAGAGAGTACTATGAATGTGTTCATAAGCACAGTAGCTCAGATATAGTATGTGGCTCTCTACTTTTCTTCACATATCTCCTCCTCATTAAACGTTCTCCAGTATATCATTATTTCTTAGGCTAAACTAACTTTTTTGTAGCCACAACTAGCCAGGTTTCCACAGCTGAGAATTATATAAGGAGGAGGATGGAAAACATTTATTTAACCAATGGCAGCATGGTAGTTGATCCCCATCCTTTTTAGGCGGTATCCTTAGTCCAGGTCTTCGTTGCCTGTCACTATCCTGCGTGCCTGCTATCAGCCGTTGATGGTCTTGTGGGTCTGTGCTGACAGAGTAGTCTTCCAAGAGGAGAAAGTAAGGTGGAAGATGGGTGGCTGGTGGGTTGGGGCATTCCCATAGGGAGTGAGTGTGGGTGGAGGGCTGCTGGATATGGGGCAGCATCGAGGATATTGTGTGGGTAAGAATTCTGAAAGTGTGCGCATGAAGCTGGTGCCAGGTTATGGCGTTCACTCTGTTGAGAGATATGTTCTCAGATGTCAGTAGGGTTCAAGGATCTGTGTGTGTTAAATGTTCTGTGGGGGGTTGTGGTGCTGTGGTTATGTTGTTCTCTTGGTAGATCTTTTATGTCCTGTACTCTTCCCCCTGGTGCCCGGCAGGTCAAGTTTTGGGCAAGCGTGTGGAAGATGAGCATTTCACATTAAAAATTTAGCATAGCGGAGACACAGCGGCGAACTGCGAATTGTGGAGTTTTTAACATCCTGAAGTGGCACGTGGGCTATGAGGGGTGCCGTAGTGGAGGTCTCTGGATTAATTTAAGCCACCTGGGGTTCCTTTAATCCCGAAGTGGCAAGTGGGCTATGAGGGGTGCCGTAGTGGAGGTCTCTGCATTAATTTAAGCCACCTAGGGTTCCTTTAATCCCGAAGTGGCAAGTGGGCTACGAGGGGTGCCGTAGTGGTCTCTGTATTAATTTAAGCCACCTGGGGTTCCTTTAATCCCAAAGTGGCACGTGGGCTATGAGGGGTGCCGTAGTGGAGGTCTCTGGATTAATTTAAGCCACCTGGGGTTCCTTTAATCCCGAAGTGGCAAGTGGGCTATGAGGGGTGCCGTAGTGGTCTCTGTATTAATTTAAGCCACCTGGGGTTCCTTTAATCCCGAAGTGGCACGTGGGCTATGAGGGGTGCCGTAGTGGAGGTCTCTGGATTAATTTAAGCCACCTGGGGTTCCTTTAATCCCGAAGTGGCACGTGGGCTATGAGGGGTGCCATAGTGGAGGTCTCTGGATTAATTTAAGCCACCTGGGGTTCCTTTAATCCCGAAGTGGCAAGTGGGCTATGAGGGGTGCCGTAGTGGAGGTCTCTGGATTAATTTAAGCCACCTGGGGTTCCTTTAATCCCGAAGTGGCAAGTGGGCTATGAGGGGTGCCGTAGTGGAGGTCTCTGGATTAATTTAAGCCACCTGGGGTTCCTTTAATCCCGAAGTGGCAAGTGGGCTATGAGGGGTGCCGTAGTGGAGGTCTCTGGATTAATTTAAGCCACCTGGGGTTCCTTTAATGTGCATCAAAATCGCACAGCACATGGCAGATGTAGCATAGATGTACACTGGATGGCTGCTTATGCTAAAATCCTCTGCTCACTCAGCTAAACTTTACCGTAATCTTGCCCTCAACCAAGCCTGCACATGCTACGATCTCTCTCATCACAGCTGCAATGCGTCATCACAAAGTGCCAAGCACTAAAGGAAACAGTAACACACCCACACTTTCTTCCGAAATCATTTATTCGCTCGTTCACTGGCAAAGGTGCATGTGACCTTGTCTATACAACCCAGTTGATGTATTTTTTTTTATACAGCACTATTTACATCAAGAGGAAAACTGTTGGACAGGGGCCAAGTTGGTAGTAGCACACAATAATAGTAAAAAAAAAAAACATGGGGGGAAGGGGGGGGGGAGTCAACATAATGATGTGGGTAGCATGCCGCAATAGTTTTTCTGTATCTCGTGCTTCTATTATACCTACAAAAAAAATATAACGAAAGAAAGGAATGGGGAGCTTATAAAAATCTCCAAGCACTCGTGATCACTGAACGGAAGACTGATGTCTTGCAGGACACACATCCACCAGGCTTGTATAAAACGACAGCAACAAAGTGCGACGCGCAAGAACATCTTGAGCTGTACGTGAACAGTGCACCAACTTCCTCGTGGTCCGAGTTTTCGCCACTGTTTTACTCTACTGCGCTGAGAGTGTGACCATGGCCACTTCTGCGTCAAACAGGAATTACTGTTACAACTGCGCTGATACACCTAACAAGTGCACAGTTAAAGAAAAGGATCAATCGATGGTGTCGCACCAGGTTTTGAGCGAGTCTCTTAACAAAATCTGCAGTTTGCTCCTCTTTTAGCGCTTAAAAAAACAACAGAAATCTTCGTTTTGAACCATACTGAATAGTTTAAAATCCCATCAAACATGTATGGCACTCAAGCTCTGTTCACTGCTGCCCTGAATAGGTGGGAACAGAAACAGGAGCCGTGTCACTACATCGTACAATAGAGTTCAAAATCATGAGGTGCGAACTTAAAACACAGTTGCCACTAAACAGATCCCAAAATACAGGAAAAAAAAGGGCACCTAATGACTGACCCGCATCACCTCCAACAGATACAACTCCTCGAATCTTGGCTCAAACCAGGACGTCTTTGGGCAGAGCTCGGAAATGGAAAAAAAAAAAAAAGAGAGAATGCGCTTGCCCTTCACAAGCGAGCGGGATCTGGCACAGCCCGCTAAAACACGAGACACGTGCTTAATGTAAACCGTCACTGCTCTCCTTGGTGTCTGTGCACTAAGAGTGTGTTGGAGTTGAAAATCCAACATCTAGTACGGGCATTTGTACATTTTTTAGCAGTTTTGCTCAAAAGACCAGATCGCAGGTTCTAAGAAAGGCGCCTCAATCCAAAAGCAAAGCATGGCTACCACATATTTCCTCCTGGTTTCCACCATCCGATCAGCGCTGAATTGAGCAGAAGCTTGCCATGGTCACCGGGGCCTCAAGCATGCCAGAGACGTCTACTACACGACGATGCACTGCACCAAAACAGTGCGCTCTTTTTCCACACTGACGGCGGCGCCCCCACGATTTTGGCCAGAACCAGAGTGGCATCAAACCTCAACACCAGTTCTGCGCCTTGAAAGAAAAAAAATCTGAAAAAAAAAAGAGGATCTGCGCCGATCAAAGACTAACTCAACCAGCCACAGCATGGCACGGCACAACAAGGATTAAAAAAAAAAAGTGAGAAAAAGGACCCGCCTTGCCTTGCCAGACACGACCAGCAGCAGCACATTCTACATAAAAAAAAAAAGGAGTAAAAACATCACACTATAGCAGGGAACTACGTCAGGATTTAGAGAAGGGCAATGGTACGGTATAAAAAAAAAGGGGGGTAGGTCTTCTTTAGCACCATAAAAAGACATGCTCCTAGAGAACGAATGGGTTTCAGGAACAAAAATACTTTTTAAAAACGGGCAAGAAAAAAAGGGAAAGGGGGATAGGTGGGCTGGTAAAAAAAAAAAGGAACACACCAGAAAGAAGAAAACGACCTAATGCGCTCTCTCTCTCTCTCTCTCCCCACTCGCTCAAAACAGACCACCATTCAATGGCACTCCTAGTGGGATGATGCGGCCCTGCTCAGAGGACTTCACACTGCACCGATTTAAAAAAAAAAAAGAGGGGGGGAACAACCGAGGGTCAGGTCAACACACCACCAACCATGCCACGGCGGCGGCCAGGGATGCCAATCACTACAACAAGGAGGGTATGGGGGGAAGAGGGCAAAGGTACGAGGGAGAGGGTGATATCATCACTCTCCTATGTGGCCAGCCGACCAAACGGGTGGCCCAGGCAGTCTGCCAACACCAGCAGGACCCAGGGCCAATTCAGGTTGTACTTATACCTGGTTCCCACCCTTTGTGCCACTCATACCTGACACACCTGAGGACTGCAGTTTATACTTTGCCAGCACCGGCCATTCTGGTCCTTGTGGTCCATCCAGTGAGGACCACAAAGTTCACAGAGTTTCTCATGTGGCAAGGCAACCTCAATTTCACCGGCACAGAACACCACTTCTGGTGACGTGCTTTCAGTTCAGAGAAAGAAGCAACAATGAATCAAAAAGAGCGGGGGGAAAAAGCTGCACGCTTGAGTAGCATTAGAGCGAATGAAATACCGAACCTACGAGAGCCTGCAAAAATCCGAAGGCACAACAGAGGCCCAACAAATGCCCAATAGCATTTCAACAAAATTATTCCATGGAGAAACTTTTTATATTAACAAACTGTGACTTCACTTCAGTACTATTCTGTTCGATTACATTTACCGTAACTAAGGGCTGTGCTATTACTAGTAAAACACCCATAGCTGTACATTTCAAGCATCATTACTGTTGCGCAATTATGAGCAACAGTAAGCCTAACAACAAAACAGTCGACCCCCATCGCACGGCAGCGGCTTTGAAAGCAACAGCATTAAATTTCTAAAGCATTGATCCCTCAATGCATTTAAATACTGGCAATGTAGCAGGCATACCGAAATTAACATGCAGCTGTTTAACATTTAACTGCAAGAGTAAAAACAAATTAATCTAACAAAAACATAGCAATCATCCTGGCCATAAATGGCACACCATTGCCAAATCGCATTTTAAAGACGCAGTACGCAATGCACTTATTACTAGGAAGAATACAATCCCGCCTAGAGACCACCTCCCAACAAATACACGGGGGGGTTTCCGCAAAGTGGTATAATTTCTTCTTGCACAGCCCTCCTCCGCACACCTGCAGCCACTGATCTGAAGGTGCATCGCCCTCCAGAAGTCCCCAGGCCTGTCTACACAAGAACGAAGCAATAGCTAAGCCAAGCAGTCAGGCTGCCACTGCACACTCTCAAGTGTTTTTGTATCCTCACAGAGCGAGGCTACCTCTGGTTGAAGCTGCTTCTATACCTTGAGCACCGGCTTTTTTGCACTGCTTTAAATAAGTTGGCACTAAGAAAAGGTATTTTGAAGAATGCACGCAACTGTACAGGACAGAAATCTGTCCTAAAGTATAGACCAAGTGTGCGCCGAAAAACCCGGTTTCCTCAGTCAGCTGACGGAGCTTTGAGAAGAGACAAGCAAAATTTGTTCCGGAGGACTGATTGGTCCGCGTCCGCAAACACGGAAGATTCGTGGATCATTCCTCCGAGGACTGCAGTCACCACACTCCATCCCCTGTACCACACAGCCCTCTTCGGTATAGTTAAAAAGTAAAAAAACAAATCCCTCAACGGGGTCACCCTATGGCAGACTGCCGGGGCCACCCACTGCGGAGAGCAATGGGAGCAGGAGGGAGGGGGGGAGGAGGCCTCAGAGGGCCGTGTGGGTGAAGGAGCTGGCACTGTTGCTGTGGGCTAGGCTGAGGGTGCTGCCTGCCAGGCTGTCCGCGTCCGACGAGCCCAGGGACTCCCGCGAGGCATCCGCTATCTCCACTGGATTGAAGCCCATGTGGGCGCTCTCCTCATCAAAAGCCTCGATCTCGCGTGCCTGCCGCTCACACAGCAGCCGTTGCCGCTCAGCTCGCTCTTCCTGGAACTGCTGCTTCTCTAGCTCCATCTGCAAGCGAGGGGCAGAGGGCGCTGCTGTACACTGCTGCCGGCAACAGGGAAATGCATGCACGGACAACGCATCAACAGAGCAATCAATAGTCCAGCAGCAGCAGTGCACTAGGTAGTTGGTACAGTCGCGGGTAAAAAAGATTAGCACACATGACGGAACACCAGAGCGCCGGAATGACAACACGTGGCGCTGCGGGTGGCGAAGAGGCTGATAACGAGAGTGCCGGGCCATTCCCATTCTACAGTATAAGGGGGGTTCAGTGGACTGTCACGGACCAGCAAAATTACTGGCTAAAAGCAGCGCTACCATCTATTGTTCTCACGAGTTCCTTTTGACAAAACATCGCGGACATAAAAAAAACAGTAATAAAAAGAAGCCATCTTTGCTCATGATAACCCGAGCCAAAATAAATGCCGCATGCGCAGTCACGTAGGGTCGGCACTTCGACGCTCGGGCGGAGCACGCTTGATAAAGCTTACTTCCTGCCGTCCCCCCCCTAGGCTGCAAACATGGAAACGGCCCGATAGGCAGGTCTGCGAACCACAGCGCCGCGAGGTGAGATATCCCAATTCTGATCGCCAGTGATCTGTGCTAATGTTTTTTACTCACGACTGTACGTGCCTGGGCCAGTATACACACCGCATACACCATATAAACTAAAACCTCGCTGATACGCTTCCGGTTCAAATGTTCAAAATCGTGAGCATTAAAAATGCCCCAATGAGTTACCTCATTATTCTCTGGTTTGTACGTTTCTGGGTAACACGATTTCCCGGGTACTAACTTCTAATATTTTGACAAGTCCTGGTTGCATAATACGTTTACCAACCAACAGCACATGTTCAAAGCACACAAGTGAGTCAAACATGGGGGCACGCGACTTGCAGAGCTGGAATACAGTGCAGGCACCCATCGTGGTGGCTTCTCTGCAGTCCCTAGGTGCAAAAGGGCGAAGCTCCAGAAAAAAAAAAAGAAGAAAAAAATAAAATGGAGCGCTAACATACGAGCCAGCCAATTTTGCACAGATGCGAGATGAAGAAGAGAAAAGCAGCAGCTCACACTCATGGCACACTTCAAAAAAAAAAAAGCAGCAGCTACTACAGTAAAACCTCGTTAATTCGAACTCGGTTTATTCGAAATCCCGCGTAATTCGAAGGTTTTCTGCGGTCCCAACAGTTTCCATGCAAAATTTGCCGGATAATTTGAACAGCCAGCGCGCCCCTCTCCGGATAATACGTAGGTTTAAATCATGCCCTCCGTGACTCGCAAAGAGAAAAATGCGTTGCCAGTCTCTGAGGCCAGTATAGTTGAGTTGCTTGAGTGGCAGCCAGGCGGCACTGTAAATCAATTTTCGGTTTCCGGTGGTTTGTTGTGCCTCAGCAATCTGCACAGTCGACTACCAGTCTTGGAGGCTAGCTTTAGTTGACAAAGCAACAACCAGGTGCCGCTAGGTCACAATTTTTCTGGCTCCGTTTCCGTTGTTTGTCTAGCTCGTGGCAGGCGCTGCTCGTAGTGTTTTGATTGTTCGGTGCCGCGATGAAACGTGTTCTGTGTTCAGGCGCGTTAATAATGAGACGTAGCGCGCGCTTGCACGGCACGGCTATGACCGCGGACGTGTCCGGAGGCTTCGGCGCACTCTGACCGCACCGTGGAGCACGTCTTATTTCACGCCGAGCGCGCCGAAGCCGCCCACCCAGAATCCACTGCGCACGCCTCCCGCGCCATTCCTCCCCTCTACTCCCTTCGCCAGTCGCCTCCTCTCCCAGGCGGCGTGTCGAACGAAGAACGTTCTGCGCTCGCGTCGGAGCTCCGCTCCAAGCAGTGCCCCCAATCAAAGGGTGGCAGAAAAGCGAGCGTACCCCCCCCCCCCCCCCCCCCCCCTCCCGTAGCCACAAGTAGCAGTCGTGTCGGAGCGCCTGGCGTAGCGTCACCGATCTGACGTATCCGACCACAACCGGCTCTCGCCTGCGCGCCGAGAATGTCGGAGTATGTACGCACCTCTAACTACCGCGCCAAGCAGTCATGCATCGATGACTACTTCAAGTGACCGTTTTTCAGGCAAAATAAAGGTGCAGTGTTGATGCAGCCATGTTTCGTACATTTATTTCTCATTTTTCGTCGATTTTTGATAATTCGAAAACCCGGTTAATTCGATGATTTTTCGCGGTCCGACGGACTTCGAATTAACGAGGTTCTACTGTACATGGTGCCTAAGAAAAATGGTGCGAAGCATGTCACAAGTACAACGATGGGAAATAGAGTGGGCCGGGTCTCGGGGCGCTTCATGAAAAGCAAGCACGCTGTGACAGTCTCTACAGCGGCTTCTTTAAACAGATAGGTGCAAAGGGGTCATGCATCCGAAAATGACTAACAAATTTCAACTGTAGTTTCGCCATTGAAGTAAACAGACCAGGCATGTTACAAAGTTCTTCCCACGCTCAAGACAACACAAGTGCGGACTGAATTCCGCGAGCACTAGAAAAGGAGCTGTTCAAATCTCGTGCAAGAAATGCTAATCACCATTTTTATGAAATAAAACTGTCTATAAATGCCTTTGTACCACATTCGACAGTTACATTTTGCAAAATTCAATGGTTTGGACCATATTTTCCTGGATAATTTTTTCCAGCATAATATTTTTCGCAATTATGGTGGTTAGACATAACTGAACATATTTATACGATTATGCGCAGCAATAACAATATAAATAGCATAGGTAGGTCTGCAAGGCATCTGACTACAACTGTTTTTCAATCGGAACCAAAAAATATTGAGGGAAATTGCCTTAACAACCTGGAAGAAATCACCTACTGCATATACTTGCCTAATGAACCCACCCCCCTACTCTTGTCGCTGAGAGTTTACTTTCTTTTTAAACACCAAGCTTTTCCACAGCGTTCCTGTTTTCACACTGTTCGCAGTGCAGACCTTGGCAGGGTGCCAAGATGTTGCGCTCCCTTAACATCCCTGTGTGGGTGTTTATCTTTTGACAGGAGTTATTGTGGGGGTGGGGGGAGCTTGGCAAATTTGGCAGAGAGCCAAGACAATATGCGCCCTTGGCAGCAGCGCCAGCGGCGGTGGCTTCCTTGGTACACTGCTGCGCACCCTGCTTTGCCACTGAATGATTGAAAAGCTGGCGAGTGCTTCAGCATCAGAAAGAAGCGTAGCAGTTTAAACCAGAACGCTACAAAACATCCTCCACACTAAAATGCTATGAAGGAAGCAAGACCTTCAGAACCCAACTGGGCGAGCTCGAGATCAGGAGTGAAAATGCCTAACCCCTCACCACAGCCAAGGCTTAAACATTCGCATTACACACCCGTAATCGTCTTGCAAGATTTTAACCTCACATACAAAACGTGCATTTGACTTCTGGTGTTCAGCATGCCCGCTTTATCTCGCCGCAATTGGCCGCCACCACCAGCTATCACAATACTGTCGGATCATGCCATGATACAACAAACACCTTTCAAAGTGAACGATGCTAAAAACCAGCGACATGAACTAGTCTGACCGCATGTTTTTGTTGATGACGGATGGATGGACAGACGAACATATATGAAATTCTGGCTCTCCCAAAAAAAGAAGCTTTTTCTCGTGCGTAATGAACCCTCCTCCAAACTTTACTGGAAAAAAAAGTGGGTCTATTAGACGGGTATGTACGGAATTAGGTTTCAGTCATTTTCCCACAATATGCGAACTAACTGAGATGTACTGAAACTAATTATATTCTTGAAAACAGGAGGAAGGAACTCAAATACATTCCCAATTTCATTATGATATCTCTACAGTAGAGTCTTGATATACGAATCTCACAGGGACAAAATATACTCATACTGTCCAGAACGAACAAAATTCATACGCAGTATTTACGCAGAGTCGGCGATGTGCGGGCGGCAAGTACTTGGTGCTTGTGGGTGTGGTCGTGGCTTGCACGTCCTTGTCATCCGAAGAGGGGCAACGGGTTGTTCGTAACATCTGAATTTCTGCCATTTGCACATGATACACTCTGGCCATGGCATTTTATGAATTTGTACCAACGCAGATAGTATCATCGAGATTCTACAGTAATAACAAAAATTTTCATTTTAAGACTGAAGTATACAGCTGCAGCCTCACGCCCACCAAACTTCTTCCACTTAAAACACTTTGCCCTGCTGGCACACACACGCACCCACGCCCAGTGATTAATTAACTGGTGTGATTACCCATGGTATCAGTTCCGCTTTAACTGCTTTTCTTTTTTTTTTCTTTTTTTTTGTGGTGGGTGGGGGGTGCAGCAGCTGGGATACACTATTTGGTGTCCTCAGCTGTGTGTAAGATGCTCGATTTTTACTGCAGTGGCGAGCTCATGGTGCCTCTGTTAATTGCTGTAACCAAGTGGTGCAGCCGTGGTTGTTCGTTTTATCCGGCACGCAGTGCCGTTACCCCAAGACACATACTTTGACGGTAGCACTGCCTTCATTCGTAACAAGAAAATGTTCATTACCACTGCGGCCCTTGTAAGAGGGCTCAACTGCATCGCACTCAAGTCCTCAAACAGCCACAGAGATGAAGTGCAGCACTGCAAGGACTTCATCCCACCAACGGATGTCCTCGTGAGGTGCAGACACAACTACTGAGTGGCTCATCAGGCTCCTCACCTTCTGCTCGAGCAAGGCCCTGCGCACCGACACGCGCTCCTGGAGCTCGTGGCGCTCCCGGTTGCGTTGGGCCTCAGCTTGCATGCGGATCTTGGACTGGAAGGCCATGAGAAGCTCCAACTCCTGCTGCAACTGCTCCTTCAGCTGGCGCACCTCCGTGTCCTGAGATTCGTCCAGCCGGATCTGCAAGGCACCGGGAGAAGGGAGTGCTCACTCGCCTGCGTCGTGACATCTGTGCACGACAGTGGTGGTACGCCAAACTGAAACTCCTCAAAGGAGAAGCGGCAGTCGAGCAACACTGACCGACTGCTTCTGAAGCATCTCGGCGATGCTCTGCTCGTACTGCTCGCCCAGGATGGCCAGCTTGCGGATCTGCTCCTCCTTGAGCTTCTTGATGACCGCCTTCTGCTCGTCGCGCGGGGTCGACGCCAGCACCTGGCTCTTCCACGCCTTGTACTGGCGCGTCTGGATCTTGCACGTCTCGCGGAACTGCTTGCGGATCTGCAGCTCCTTGTGCTTGAGGCTCTTGGGCTGCTGCTTGACGGCCTGCGCGTGCCGCTTGTGCAGCTCGCGCTCCCGCCGCCCGCAGTACTCGTGCTGGTTGGCCAGCTCCGTCTGGTGCTGCTTGCGCACCTGCTCCTCGCGCAGCTGGTGGACGCCCCGCTGCTGCCGGTACTCCAGCTCCTGGGTGGTCTCGTGGTGGCGCAGCAGCATCGAGTGGGCCTCCTCCAGCTGGCTCTGGCGCTTGGCCAGCTCCTCGCGCAGCAGCTCCTGCTCGAGGCGGTGGTACTGCAGCAGCCGCCGGCGCCGGTACTTGCGCACCTCCAGCCGCAGGTAGTCGGCCTGGTGCCTCTGCAGCCGCTGCAGGCTCTCCGCCTGGCGCTGCTGCAGCTGGGCCTTGTGGCCCCGCAGGGCCGAGTCGCTGTCCCCCTCCCCGCTGCTGCTCAGCTCCTTCTTGAGCTTCTCCTTGTGGTACTTGTACTCCACCTTCTGCTGCTGCTGGAAGCGCTTGGTCTCCTCCTCCTGCTGCTGCAGGATGGTGCGCGTCAGCCGCTTCTCCCCGGCCAGGTTGTGCTTCAGCTGCACCACGCGCCACGAGGAGGAGGAAAAGAAAAAAAACAATTAAGAAACAAACAAGACTTGCAAGGTATACTTTCAGCCACGTTACCAAAGCCACAAGTAACGTGACTGACCCACAGTGTATTGACCCACAGTCAAAGAATCAGTGACCCACAGAATCAGTGGCCTGTGGGTCACTGATTCTGTGGGTTACTCATTCTTTGACTGTGGGTCAATACACTGTGGGTCAGTCACGTTACTTGTGGCTTTGGTAATGCGCGCATGCCTCAAGATATGCTGCAGCATGTGATTTTTAATACACCAATTGAAATTTACTGCGCATTTAATCAACATGTGTCTGTCGTTCACTCATCTGTAAAGGGTGTGGAAACTTTGTCAAGCATTAATCGCTTTTATTCCCACCCCTCCCTCAACATACGGGAGGGGTGGGAATATTATATCTGAAAGACATCAAACAGGAGGGTGGCAGTAGTAACTTAAACAGACTTTAAAAGCATGCCAAAGTGAAAACCGAGAAGACGAATGCTCGTGCTGTTTATCTGAAATTCATTCAAATTAGCCACAATTTCATTACACAGCTGCTTTCTGCCGGCCCTTGAGAAAGATGATGAACAGCAAAGTAAAGTAGTAAAAGATGTAGCAATCAAATTGCCTCTGGGGTGCCATTGTAAAAACAACAAAGAGAAGGACTTTTCATCAATCATGCACACTGATCTCCCCCAGAAAGCAACAGTGTGAAAACTCAAGGGGAAGTTTGCGTACACATTTTGCATATAAAAGTAGCCAACACAGTACAGTGCTGTAAAACGTTTCATGAAAAAACATTTGCCTTAAATCTCGGCTAATGTTGTGCCAGAAAAGACATGAACACAGTGAGATTACACAATACTTCCGAAATTCTGCAAATTCTAACCTTTTTCTCCAGGTCCTGTTGATGCTTCATTTGTAATTTTTCTAGTTCTTTACTAAACTGTTGTAACAATGTTTCATACTCCTTGTCTAGCTTCTGCTTGTGATCATCCATTTCTTGTATACACTTGGCTTCCATCTGAAATCAACATAATACATGTTTTTGGAGAACTGCAACAGCGAGAAACACCTTTAAAGCAAAGAGACCTGTTTGCTCAAGCACTCGCCTCTTCCACACAACCTTTAGAGTCACATTCACAAGTTTAGTGAATGCCGTCAAATGAAATTAAAATGAGAAGCAGGTTTCCCTGCTGGTGTTGCGCTTTAGTGGAAAACGTTTAAAACCAACTATTCAACGTTGTGCCTCCTCAACAACAGCTTCTTTGAACAGTTCTAAAACTGACTGAAGCTTTGATGTTAATACCTTTTATGTTCGCTTCATTACATGTTTAAACCTCCTAATAAGCTGTAGAGATGTACAAGGTCCGCTGCCTCGACTCCTTAAATAGAAGGACAGAACAGCACATTCACAAGTGCACCCTCGAGGGACACGAACAAGATACACTGTAGAGCCTATCGACTGGCCAAGACAGCAAGGTTACAGCACATGTTGTGCCTGATAAGGTACCCTTGTATTTTCCACCGCAACGACAAGAGAGTAAATCCTCATCGGAAGCGAGAAACACAGACAGTAGCTTTAGCAAAAGATGTTAATTCATATTTGGACCATCTCAACATATTCAACTCACAACTAATCTTTGTTACTTAGCTTCGCAGCCAAAACAATATGCATACCTCTCCCTCTACCGACGAATGTGACTGTGTTTCATACCCACGCTGTCACACAAGGTGCAGAGAGCAGACACAAAAACCACCGGCTGCAGTTAGTGTTCGTGAGGAGGGCACTCACCTGTTCCAGTGCCTTCTGGTGCTGGCGGCGCATGCGTTTGTAGCCCGACATTTGTTCATGCATCTGGTTCTCCTGTTCATGCTCCTTCCACTGGCGTGTCACTATGGACGTTGTCCGTATGGTGGCAAAGTTGTTGGTGGCTCCTGCTTCCGTGCTATTCAAGCTGGCCGACGATGAATTCTGCAAGGGCAACAGACACGCATCCATCAGAAAACGTAGAACAATGCCCTCCACAAGCGCAAGGACAGGCCTCAAGAGCTCTGCACAGAACAACCGACCAACAACTAGAACAAATGGTCGAACATTTTGAATCAAAGGTATGAGCCTTCATCGCCGAAAAATTTATGCAGCTCTTCAAATAAATTTTACCACAGGAACCATCAATCAAGTGGTCATTCAGCACGCCACCGCTAAGCAAAGTAACAAGACGAGCGAGAGCAGGTGCGTGTACACAATGCACACGCTGGATGCTATGTCGTCTTTGCTGTTCTGCTGGTGCAACACAGTCACTGCTGCTCATCTACTAGCAAAACATCATCATCATCACCAGCCTGACTACGCCCACTGCAGGGCAAAGGCCTCTCCCATGTCTCTCCAATTAACCCTGTCCTTCGCCAGTTGCGGCCACCATATCTCCGCAAACTTCTGAATCTCATCCGCCCACCTAAATTTCTGCCGCCCCCTGCTACGCTTGCCTTCCCTTGGAATCCACTCCGTTACCCTTGAGGACTCACAACACATATGCAAATACATACGCATACTTTTGCCCACAGTGCCACTCCACTCCATAATAAGGCACTGAATGACCATTAGGTCGAAGTTTACATGGCCCTAGTGAAAAGCTAGAAAGCCCTACATCAAGCAGCTGCATGGAAAAGAATATTTGTTGAAGAAAAATTTAACAGTTGACTCCTGCAATCAGCAATGGAGCCACCTGCCATACAACAACGCAACGAAATGACTTGGAAAGCAATTGAGACAACAACAAAAAAGAGACAATAAATGAAGCGAGACAAATGCAATAGCCACATCAATTAAAACTAAGCATGTTATTCAAAACTACTTACACTATGTACAGTCAGGCCGGAAAGAAACGCGGACAGCGCCTGTGAACAAAACAAAATATTTTTAACTCGGCACTTTCAGCTGCAGTATACGACTAGCCTGGCTCAACTTTCTGAATAAAGGTCTGCCGAAGTACATATTCATAAAGCGGTTGAAAAGGAACATCTCGCCGCAGAGTGCAAAAGTAGGGGGCAAGCGTGTTCGCATTTCATTCCAGCCCCGACTGTACACTGCTTGCATTAAGCGTACCAAACAAATACCGTATTTTCCGGTGTACAAGATGCACCCTTGTATAAGACGCACCCGCCATATATGCTGGCTGTCATTGAAAAAATTGGTATATAAGACGCACCCGTGTATAAGACGCACACCAATTTACCCAGTTAGGCTAGTGAGGCTTAATTAAACATGCTTATGCGACCATCGCAAAATGCACCGTACGTGTGAAAAGTTCTTAAGCAATGCTATGTGATCGAAAAGGGCGACAGTCATGCCATACGCGCCCACGTTTTAGCACAAAAGAAAAAAAAGCGGAAGAACTCTATGTCCATAACAATTTATTTTTACATAAAACCTTCAAAGTCTTCATCTTTGGATGCGCTATCGAAAAGGCAACGCGGCTGAAGCATTCTCTTCGCACTACGTACTTGCAAAGGGTGGCTAAAAAAAAAACATCGCTTCTTTTGGCTTGTCTTGACAATGGCGAGAAGCGCGACTGTCGCCATCTTTTGGCATTTCACATCACCTTTGCTTGGGGCCTCCGAAACGGCCGCATGTTTAAGATCCCGGAAGTGGTCAACCCCACCGTTTCATGATAAAGTTCACCTAAAAAAGTTGTGCACGGCGGTCCCCGTATTGAAGTATTAACCATGTTACAACCGCGTTATTGGTAGTAATATTTTTTCGCTGAAAAAAGCTTGAACATGAACCTGAGTAATTTCTGAACTCGCAAAAAAAAAAAAAAACGGAAAATTCACATATAAGACGCACCCTTGTATAAGACGCACCAGCAAAATTTTGAAAAAAAAAATGCGTCTTATACACCGGGAAATACGGTAGAAACAAAACATACTGTGCCTGTACTGAACACTTGCTCCAGTCAGTGCACGCCGATATTTGGCTGCAGGACAAAGTTTTTACACGGTACTTGTGCCCAAAACGCAGACAAAAGAAGTGTCTTGCAGTCACGTTTGTTCCACAAGCTCACACCCAGTTAGGACACCCGAGTACAGCAACATCGAAACTAACGCATGAAAGAATCTCTAACGTGACAGTCCCCCAACAACTAGAACAGTCTCAAAGCTACAGGGCTACGGTTCAGCAGCACGCAAGGCGCAGCGAAGAAGGGGGGTGGAGACGTACGCTGTCCCGTGGATGCCGGAAGGAGGACGGCGGGTAGGAGTCCATCTCGGAGGCTGGGGGCAGGCTGCTGGTGCTGCTGCTGTGGCTGCCCGCGCTCACGTTGCTGCTGCTCTGCTGGCTCTGGTTGGAGCGCAGGCTGCTGCTCTTGCTGCCCTCGCCCCCACCATTGCCCGCACTGCCGTCCCCATTGCCCCCGCTGCCCTGATCGTCCTCCTGCGGCCACACAGGGGCAAAGAAAACACTGTACCACTAACAGTCCTCAGTGCCGTTATATTATGGAACGTGCAGTAGACTGCCTTTAATGGAAAATTCCAACAGGCGATCCAGAGTGCTTTCCTAGTCTGCGAAGGAGCAAGATGTCTAGGTAGTCTAGAGACCAAACTGTTGTAGTCCAATCAGAGCTGAGGATCTGAATCTAAATCGCCCACTGAAACAGTCCTTCGGTTTCGGGATGCAAGAAAACTTGCTCCAGGTCGCCAACTGGAATTTTTGGTCAACACTGTTCCCACTTCGACTTATAGATCAATTCGCTCTCGCCCTACCATAAGCTTGCCGTCCCGGTTAGCTCAATTGGTAGAGCGACTGCTCCGGTGTAGCGGTGGTCCCGGGTTCGAACCCCGGACCAGGACGAATTTTTCTTTAACTACGAAGTTTCTGTGAAAGCTGTATAGCTTTCCTTTGTGGCCGTATGGCTGCGCTCGGGTGGACGTCAATGAGTAATTACTCCCTTATTACAACTGGAATTACCATTAACAAGCTTGAAGGGACCATGAAAACTTGATCGCCCTTATCAGAATCTCTTTTCTCAAAAATGCCCCCAAAAGGATTTATGTATGTAACGCGGGAGACTTATGTAACACGGGAGATAGTTAAAGCCTATCATATCGCAGAAACGGGGCCTACATGTGTTAGTGACCCTTCGGTTGCCTTGTTAAGTGGGGAGATAAGTTTTTTCAAAGAGCGATTGAAAACCGTGAGTTAATCTTTCTCTGCACATCGGTCGGCATGTGGCGTGCAATTACACTGGGTTTGTTTTGTTTTTTGTTGCATATTTAGAAGTTTTTGAATAAAAATTCTTGTAGTAGCGAGTAAGCGCTGTGTCCCCTGTGTCGTTGGTTATTAGCGCCTGGATTTTTCATAATGTATGAGCATACTAGGTGTGTCTACCTGTTACATGAAAAGAATGAATTGCCCTGCAGCGATAAGATAATGAGAAAAAGGGCATTACAGTAAAAGCTCGTTAATTCGAACTTCACGGGACCGGGAAAAAAGTTCGAATTATCCGGATGTTCGAATTATCGAATGGCCGCGAAAAAACCGACAAGAACCATTTGCATTACGGTATATGTAGGGTATTTACTCGCGTAACGAACCCACTCACATAATGACCCCCCCCCCCCCCCTTTTTGCCTAAGAATCTGAAAAAAAAAAAGCGTCAGTCGTTAACGCTTCCTTCCGTTTGGCACCGTCACGGCCCACAACGCATTTCTTGGCCGCGCGCCAAGATGCTGCGCAGCGATAAAATCATCGCTTGGCAGCATCTTGGCGCGCCGCCAAGAAATGCGTTGTGGGCTTATCACTGCGCAGCATCTTGGCGCGCGGCCAAGAAATGCGTTGTGGGCGGGCCGTGAGGGTGCCAAACGGAGGGAAGCGTTAACGACTGACGCTTTTTTTTTTTTTTTTCAGATTCTTAGGCGGAGGGGGGGGGGGGGGGGGGTTAGCTCCAGCAAGGGGGAAGCGAACTTTGGCAGAGTGCCAGCGCTTGTTCGGTTGTGCAAGCCTCGTTTTCAGTATGTTCGCCTTATGTGCCATGGGCGTTGGGGCGGGGACGCCGTCTACTGCCTCTCAAAAGCCAGCGTCTTGTTCGCGCTGAGCGCGTGCTTCCGTTGGCGTGACCGATGGGTGGAAGCATGGACGACACTCGCAAAGAAAAAAAAAACTTTTTCGCTCGTAATTTGTAGCGCCGGTCCGAAGTCATAAGCCTTCATGGGCGTTGGCTGGGACCGCGCTGACAGTGCTTATCCGTATTTTCGAATTAACAGGGCTCGAATTAACGAGTATTTAGATGAGAGTTCCGGAGGTTGCGCGGAAAAGAGGGTAGGCAGCCGCCAGCGCGGTCGCCAACCCCTCCCTACCCTCCGGTGCCCCCGGCCACCGCGCCGGTGATGGTGCCATTTAAGTTTTACCCACTTTTCCAAGGTTTTATCTAGTTCCATCTTCTGTCTCCGTTTCGTATGCAGCTAACTATGCGGAGGAGGTGCTTTTTTTTTTTTTTTGGCCACATGCTGTGTGCCAAGCCGCCCAGACGCGGTGGCGCGTAGTTCGAATTATCCGTAACGGAACCGACTCGCTTTCGAATTAACGGGCTTTTTTATACACAGATCTCTATGAAGCTTGGCCGGACCAAGTAGTGTAGTTCGAATTATCCGAAAATTCGAATTATCGAGTTTTGAATTAACGAGCTTTCACTGTATACATGAAGTGAGATGAAAAGTGATGGTATGAAAAAGCTCATGTAATCCTATTTAAAAACACACGACAATCTTTTTCTTATGCCATTCTTTCTGCTGCACAGCTGTAGTCCAGTATATTAGCAGGTGCAACTCGTCTTTCTGTCCGCTGCACGCAACGCGCACTCGGCGCTAATATAGGGCCATGTCAGAACTCTGCACCATAAAAACCCATGCTGCAATGTCAAGTCAGTTTAAATTTCAGCTTCCATCTATTGAGCAAGCGTTAACTCGGCTGGCAGGCGTACACTGCGACTACGTGGCTTTTTTGTCCACCGGAGGCAACACACGGCACGTGACGTGACGCCAAGGTCTGGCCAAGTGAGACTGCTGCAATTGCTGCAGTGTGCAGACTGGCACGACGCAGCCCTGCCTTCCCTACCCACACTTTCTTTCCAGGATCTTTGAGCAAAGCCGCGAGGAAGCTCTCTTGAGGGTCATGTTAACTGGAAAGGAAGCGCGCTAATTTTTTCCTCTAGCTTTCCCCGAAAGTTCCTCGCTGACTTATGAGTACGGTTGAGCGGAGTCACCATAGGTCCCAATAGTTATGAAAGTCCGTCTTACCCGAAGGACACGCGAAACAAATCAAATGTTCTCATGTTGTTCACCTAATCCGAGAAGTCATCATAACCAAGTTAATCTCAATGAAAGTAAACTGTGGTAATGGTGGCATAAGGCAAGCCAAAAGAGAAGCAAAGACTCAGTGGACAACAAAGAGATGATGATGCATCAGCAGCACTCTAATGATCAACGTAAACTTTATAGGTCCAAATAGTTAGCTTACCGTCGAGTCATCCTCAACCTCCACAACATTAGCCTCGTTGTTCTCTTGCGAATCAGCCATGAGAATTTTTTGCAATCTGAGGGCGTTGCGGTTGTCCAGCTCTCGGACTGCCACCTTTGTCCGATGGATTAGGTCCACTATCACCTTGCCTGAGCGTGGTCGTGTCATGAATGGATGCTGGAAACACAAAAGCAAGGCAGCACATTACCACACTTACAAACACTGCTTCAGTCAAGACAGTAAGTGGTACGGACAATGAATGGCGGCCCAAAAATACCAGAAGCATTCTGTCATACCTGTAATAAGTTCATGGCTGTTGGCCTATCTGCAGGGTTTTTCTGCAGGCAGGAATTAACAAAATGCCTGAAGACGTCCGACCTGCAGAATGAGCATGAAGAAGTTGTCAGACAAAATGAGAGAGCACAGCTAGTAAGTACAGCAATTAAACCATAGCAACGCCAACCTAGCCCTTGGTTATCTTCACTGTAACTTGTCCTCAGCTCCTACCTCGCTGAAACTTCTACTCTATAACTACTACAGTGCAAACCATTAGGATCCTTGCAATGATAATCTAAACAGAGCCCTTGAACCATACCACAAACGAAGTCGGAATGCCACTGCTATCTGTGTGATGTGCGTGAAGCACTGATGAGTTCGATTATTTATTTATTTATTTATTTATTTTGTAAAGAGGAAGACGCTTAGCAGATGGAGCAACAGAACCGATGCGCGGGGCGAGGCGAGAAGACGACGATCGGCAGCTGAGGCAGCAGAACCGACGCGCGGCGCGTGGTGGGAGCATCAACTGTTCTGCGACCGGACCTGTCCTGGCCCGCTCTAACCGGCCTTCACAATCAGTCATCTCTTGCCAATAAAGGCCGTTACATCTTGGTGGAGGTTGCGGAATCCCGCCCTGGAGCTACGTAACCGGACTATCACTACCCCTATGCCTGCCAACGCCAACCAGCCAGCCAGCTCCTCACCGGCACCCGTCGCTTGCCATGGTGCGCTCCGCCAGCGCGACCCTGCCGTCTTCAGCGGCACGGACGATCACGACGTGGAAGACTGGTTGTCCTCTTACGACAGGGTGAGCGCACATAACCGATGGGACGACACTATGAAACTCATCAATGTAATCTTCTACCTAACCGGCGTTGCCCACCTTTGGTACCAGAACCACGAATCGGACTTTACCACCTGGACCGCATTTAAAACCAGCTTCTCCGACATCTTCGGCCGTCCTGCAGTACGCAAACTTCGCGCCGAGCAGCGTCTTCGCGTTCGCGCACAGCAGAGTGGTGAATCATACACCAGCTACATAGAAGATGTCGTCAATCTCTGCAAGCGCGTCAATGCGTCCATGGCGGAGGCCGATAAAGTTAAACACATTCTCAAAGGAATCGAAGATGACGCTTTCAATATGCTTGTGGGCAAGAACGTTACATCTGTCACCGAAATCTTCGACCACTGCCAAAGCTACGATGAGCTCCGCCGACAGCGCGTTTTCACTCGGCAGCCCTATGCACAGACAGACACAGTAACTAGCCTGAGCATGACGACAGAGGACAGCTCGCTACTGCTCCAGATCAAGCAGTTTGTCCGTGAGGAGGTTGCGCGGCAGCTGTCGCTTCTTCCTGCTGTTCCGAGTCCTTCTAACCTAACTCCGACACTTCAGCACGTGATCCGGGAGCAAGTGTCCGAAGCCCTGCCACCGGTTTCCTCCCAGCCTCCTGTCGCTGCGCCACTTACCTATGCCGAAGCAGTCAGGCGTCCCCGCCGAGACGCGTTAGTTTCGTACCAGCATCCACCGCAGTCGACACCATTTCGTCCTGCCCGGCCACCACCGCAACGTTTCCGTCCATGGCGGACGCCGAACAACCTACCCATCTGTTATGCCTGCGGCATTCCTGGCCACGTGATGCGTCACTGCCGCCGCCATGTTTTGTCCCCTGCTGCCGATACCGACCCTCGCGGTTACGCCTACGCCCCTCCCCAGCATTTTCATCGCACTTCGCCTTCTGAGACCACTGGTTCCTCCGATCACGGCCCCTCTATTCGCCGCCGCTCTCCATCTCCGCGTCGCCGCTCGGTTTCCCCGATGCGCAGTCGTCCCTCTTCCCCTTCGGAAAACTAGTGCCCGCAGTTCCGGAGGCAAGAACTGCGTGCTCGTCACCAAGCTCAAGACCTCGACTTTCTCCGGCCAATTTGATCACCGTTTCTGTGGAGGGCACCGATGCTTTTGCGCTTGTTGACACCGGTGCTGCTGTATCTGTACTCAGTGCAAAATTATGCCGCCAGTTACGAAAAGTGATGACTCCGCTATCTGGTTTTATGCTTCGCGCTGCTAATTCGCAAATTATCGCGCCTTTGGGGGCCTGTACAGCCCGAGTTGCTATTCAGGACGTTGTGTACATTGTTGAATTCATCGTCTTCGCATCGCCGTCTCACGACGTCATCTTAGGCTGGGACTTTCTCTCCCAACATGAAGCTGTCATCGACTGCACTCGTTCCGAAGTCACCCTTCTTCCCTTCGGCGACGCCTCTGTGAACACTTCCATTAATCCGTGCTCCAAGTTGACTGTGGCTGATGACGTCGTGATCCCGCCATGCTCTGCTGTCCTCGTGTCTGTTCATTGCGACGCTGCATCCAACGGCCCTGTCATCTTCATCCCGTCCGACTCCTTCGCTTCTCGTCACTGTCTACCCCTGCCATTCGCCGTGCTTACCGTCTCAGCCGGCTGCAGCGCCATGCCCCTGACGAATCCATTCATGTGCCCCTCTACTCTTCTTCGCGGTGAATGCCTGGGACGTGTCCAGCCTTTCGCCTCCGTCGTCGCCTGGGACCCTTATGAGGATGACTCCTGCCGCATGCAAGTGTCTTCACTTACTTCTTCCCCACCGTCTCCTGATTCCGCTCCCGAAGCCGTCTTTGCGCGCTCAATCGACTCGAATCTTTCGCCACCGGAGAAGACCCAGCTTGCGGCCCTGCTCGATAAGTTTCGGTCATCGTTTGACTTCTCTCACCACCGTTTGGGCCGCACCTCAGCTGTTACCCATCGGATCGACACTGGTGCCCACTCGCCGTTGCGCCAACGCCCATATCGCGTCTCGTCCACCGAACGCCAGGTTATCGACGCCCAGGTAAATGACATGCTGCAGCGTGGCGTCATACAGCCATCGCACAGTCCTTGGGCTTCCCCCGTCGTCCTTGTCACCAAGAAAGATGGCTCTATACGCTTTTGCGTTGACTACTGGCGCCTGAACAAAATCACCCGCAAAGACGTCTATCCGCTGCCTCGCATTGATGACGCACTTGACTGCTTGCAGGGAGCTGAATTCTTTTCTTCTTTAGATCTACGTTCGGGTTATTGGCAAGTCCCGATGGCCGACGCTGACCGCTCTAAGACAGCCTTTGTGACGCCTGACGGGCTGTATGAATTCAACGTCATGCCCTTCGGACTCTGCAATGCCCCTGCCACTTTTGAGCGGATGATAGACACAATACTGCGCGGCCTGAAATGGAAAACATGCTTATGTTACTTGGACGACATCGTTGTTTTCTCCCCCGATTTCCAGACACACCTCGTTCGCCTCGAGCAAGTTTTGGAATGCCTCGCGACTGCCGGGCTTCAACTCAATTTAAAGAAATGTCGCTTCGCCGCTCGCCAGCTGACTATTTTGGGCCACGTCGTGTCGAAACAGGGTGTCCTTCCTGACCCAGCAAAGCTTCGTGCTGTCTCTGAGTTCCCAAAGCCCTCTACAATGAAGGAACTTCGCAGTTTTATCGGCTTATGTTCTTACTTCCGACGCTTTATCCGAAATTTCGCTTCTATCATCGCGCCTCTGACTGCCCTTCTTCGTGGCAGTAGCGACCTATCAAGCTGGAGTCCTGCCTGTGACGAAGCGTTCATCACGTTGCGCCGTCTACTTACCTCTCCGCCCATACTGCGCCACTTTGACCCTGCTTCTCCAACTGAAATCCACACAGATGCTAGTGGCGTTGGTATCGGTGCTGTTCTTGCTCAACGCAAACCGGGGTATGCGGAGTATGTTGTTGCATACGCGAGCCGCACCCTGACGAAGGCAGAGCAAAACTACTCAGTCACCGAAAAAGAGTGCTTGGCGATCGTTTGGGCGATCGGCAAATTTCGGCCTTACGTATACGGCCGGCCTTTCGAGGTCGTCACGGACCACCATGCCCTATGTTGGCTGTCCTCCCTAAAAGACCCAAATGGCCGCCTCGCCCGATGGGCCTTACGCCTTCAAGCGTACGATATTCGTGTCATCTATCGCTCTGGCAGGAAGCATAACGACGCCGACGCTTTGTCTCGTTCCCCTCTAGCCAATGAAAGTGCCTCTCCTCCCGCCATCGACTGCGCCTCCTTGTCGTTGGACGATATGCTCAACGAGCAGTCTAAGGACCCTTGGATCACTTCTCTTGTACGCTATCTTTCAGACCGTTCTGCCGTGTCGGTACCGCGCGCAATCCGCCGTCAGGCTGCCCACTTCACTATTCATGATGGGATTTTGTACCGCCGAAATTATCTCTCTGATGGCCGCAAGTGGCTCCTAGTGATCCCTGGACATTTACGCTCAGAAATATGCGCAGCCTTTCATAGCGACCCGCAAGCTGGTCACGGCGGTGCTTTCAAGACCTACAACCGGCTTCGCCTCCGCTATTACTGGCGCGGAATGTATAACTACGTTCGAAAATTCGTCCGGTCCTGCCCCGATTGCCAGCGCCGCAAGCCGGGTCATCACCATTCGACCGGCGCTATGCAGCCTTTGCCTTGCCCATCCAGGCCATTTGAAAGAGTTGGCATTGACCTGTATGGCCCACTTCCCTACACTGCTGCAGGAAACCGCTGGGTCATCGTCGCTGTAGACCACCTGACCCGGTACGCCGAAACAGCTGCCCTCCCAGCTGCTACGGCGCGGGATGTTGCAGCCTTCCTTTTGCACCATTTCATCCTTCGGCACGGAGCCCCGCGTGAACTGTTGAGCGACCGTGGGCGGGTGTTTCTGTCAGACGTCGTTTCATCTCTTCTGCAGCAATGCAACATTACTCGCCGCACCACTACTGCCTATCATCCCCAGACGAACGGCTTGACAGAACGTTTCAATCGAACATTAGGTGACATGTTGTCAATGTACGTGGCGGCAGACCATTCTAACTGGGACGTCATCCTCCCCTTCGTCACATATGCCTACAACACCGCTACGCAGAGCACTACTGGTTTCTCACCATTCTTCCTTCTATACGGCCGTGAACCATCCTCGCCGCTCGACACTATTCTTCCGTACCATCCTGATTCGTCGGAAACCACAACCGTATCTGAAGCCTCCCGACACGCTGAAGAGTGCCGCCAGCTCGCCCGGTCATTCACGTCCGACGACCAAGGGCACCAAAAATACCGCTTCGACTACTCCCATGGCACAGACACTTTTCAGCCGCAATCTCTTGTTTGGCTCCGTGTGCCTTCTGCTGCACCAGGTCTCTCTACCAAATTGCTGCCCAACTACCACAGACCCTACCGTGTCCTTGAGCGCACTTCTCCCGTCAATTACGTCGTTGAGCCCGTGACGCCATCATCCGATCTCCGACGACGTGGGCGTGAGACCGTCCACATTTCGCGTTTGAAGCCATACTACGACCCCTGCGTCCTGTTGACCCCCTAAATCGCCAGGATGGCTCTTTTTCCCCCGGGGCCAAATGTAAAGAGGAAGACGCTTAGCAGACGGAGCAACAGAACCGATGCGCGGGGCGAGGCGAGAAGACGACGATCGGCAGCTGAGGCAGCAGAACCGACGCGCGGCGCGTGGTGGGAGCATCAACTGTTCTGCGACCGGACCTGTCCTGGCCCGCTCTAACCGGCCTTCACAATCAGTCATCTCTTGCCAATAAAGGCCGTTACAATTTATTTATTTATTGAAAGTACCTACAGCGCCCATGAGGCATTATTGTAGCGGGGATATTACTACATACAATAACACATGCAAAGAAGATATTGGAAAACATGTCAGCAAGGCTAACACAACATACTAAAAGACGACTAAATGAGTTCACAAGTAATTAAAGATGCACTGAAGAGGAATCTGAACTCGTCTTTTTGCCGCGGGAACTCGATCTACAGGTTCCTAGCATTCTTAGAAACTGCGACTTATTGCCCTGTGTGGCCAATTTCCCTAATTAAATCGAATTAACGTCCGGCTCCCGCCTTTTTTTTAAATTCTCCATCGTACATCGACCGCCCATCGTTGGGCGGAGTCGACCAACGCGTGGAGTGCCCTTCAGCCAGCTCTGTGGAGGCTTCGCTTTCGCTTCATTTTGTTTTTTACGTTTCCATGAATAAATAGTTTCATTCGCAGATAATATAACCGCAAAATAAGCCCGCAGAAATAAAAATACGTGCGGACTATTTGCTTCTACGGACTACTACGTATTACTTCGCCAATGGCAGAGCGGCAAGACGCCACGGGACTGGGTGAAAGGCACTCCATGCGTTGGTCGACTCCGCCCACCGTAGGAGGGAGAATTAAAAAAAAATAAGGCAGGAGCAGGACATTAATTCAATTTAATTAGGGAAATCGGCCACACAGGGCAATAAATCGAAGTTTCTAAGAATGCTCGGAACGTGTAGATTGAGTTCCCGCAGCAAAAAGACGAGTTCAGATTCCTCTTCAGTGCATTTTTAAGGGTTGTGCTAGTGAACAAAAAATCTGCAGTGGAGATTTCTGGTCCAAATGGTAGTTGTTGCGTAACCAAAACAACATTCTTGTGAAACAGAAATGAGCAGAAAGTAGTTATTTTAATTAAAGGTGCACTGAAGAGGAATGTGAACTTGTTTTTTTGCCGCGGGAACTCGATCTACACGTTCTGAGCATTCTTAGATACTTTGAATTATTGCCCTGTGCGGCCGATTTCCCTAATTTAAAACGGATTAACGTCTGGCTCCTGCCTTTTTTTTTTTTTAAATTCCTCGTAGATGGTGGGAGGAATCAACCAACGCATGGAGTGCCTTTCAGGCAGTCGCGTGGCGACTTTGCTTTCGCTTTTATTTTGTTTTTTATGTTTCCGTGAATAAATATATCTAGTCAGAGACTACATAGCTGCAAATTACCGTATTTATTCGAATCTAGGCCGATAGTTTTTTCAAAAAAACGAGATTTAGAACTCTTATGTTGGCTTAGATTCGAGGATTTCGTTTCGAGGTTTCATATTCGTAAAATACGAATAAATGTAGCACGCAGGTGGCGCCCCCACAAAACGCCAACGAAAGACAGCACTGTAGCCGTTGCTATCCGTAGCCGTTACTATCCGTAGCCGATACTGATCAAAGCAGACATGAGCACTGGCTGCCATTTTGGCCTTGTTCTGTTCTCGTGCGGTGGCGTGAGCACATTCGCAGCAGTGAAGTTTTCGTGCGTGGTTTTTATCACCAACACCATGGCACCAAACAGGCGGTGCCATTATAGTGCCGCCTTCAAGCGGAAAGTTATACTCGCTGCAGAGCAGTCGTCAACTCTTCAAGCCGGGCGGGACTTCGGCGGCTGATCCCGGGCTGGCGTTGCATATGTCTCCTCGCCCAAACGCCAGCCCGGGATCAGCCTGAGCGGGTTCCTGGCAATAAATGTCGCTTGCGTGCTGTACCTCTTGTTCGCAGTGGTTTTTTTGGCCGGCCTACAATCGAGGTAAGTTTTTTTTTTTTCTGCGGCCTTCAACTTTCGGGTCTCGGCTTAGAATCGTGGCCGGCCTAGATTCGAGTAAATACGGTAGGCCCACGGAAATAAAAATACGCATGGACTCTTTGCTTTCCCTGATGATTAGGTATCACTCCGCCGATGCCAGAGTGGCAAGCCACCAGGGGACTGGTTGAAAGGTTGGTTGACGCCTCCCACTGTCTGCGGGGAATTAAAAAAAGAAAAGGTGGGAGCCGGGACGTTTCATCGAATTTAAATAGGGAAATTGGCAGCACCGCGCAATAATTCAAAGTTTCTAACAACGTTCGAAACGTGCAGATCGAGTTTCCGCGGCAAAAATACGAGTTCAGATTCCTCTTCAGTGCACCTATGACATTTCTCAAACCGTCGCACCTAGCGGCTGGCTGTGAAAGCTCTCACAATACAGGATGTGACGTCAGCCTTATCCATCGCAGGCTATCGCCAGCATGAACTAAACTGATCACATTTGGTATGCTTTTTTCTTTTGTTGTAAAGCTAATTTCGCTCAGCGTCCTCACATCCATGCTTCAAGATTCTCTTCCTGCATCTTGTGGTTGCGTACTGATTCGGTCACAATTAACCGGCAATCTCCATCGCATACAGCAATGGCAAACCAAAAAAGTAACATTTCACCGAGACTGTACCGGTAGCACCTGCCAGAGGAACGAGCAGGTGGGGATTCCTGAACTGCTCACTGCCAAGCCAGCTTGCTCACGGCGCTGCTGAAGGTAGGCGTGACATCATGCCCACCAGCTCGTGGGCAGGCGTCCTCTCACAAAATGCCCAAAATACAGCCATCCGCTCAAAAAACACTGGAATGAAGACTGTGTACTCGGGCAATTGTACCTTACGAATGAAAATCTAGCGTTCTTTCAGTATTTCCAGATTTTTGTTCAGCATCCCTTTAACGAAAGTTTGTGCGCTCATCATAAGTCGTGAGACACTGCATTACCACTCGAACTTGGGTGTTCAGATTTTTGTTCAGTATCCCTTTAATGAAAGTTTGTGCGCTCATCGTAAGTCGTGAGACACCGCATTACCACTCGAACTTGGGTGTTCCCGGTATCTGCCATGGCACCCCAGGTCAAATTAGCCGAGCCGGTGCAACCTGACGAGCCGGATTAACCCGAGGAATTTACATTACAAAATTACGGAACCACAGAAATCCTGCGAATTATCCGGGATTTCAAACTAAACGAGTTTGAATTATCGAAGTTTTACTGTTCTTCACCAACTCTGTCCTGTCCAAAGAGGGCTTCCAGACACTCACCATTCCCCTGCGCCGAGTGTGGGTGAGTCATTCTGGGCAATATGGTACAAGGCACTCATGGCATTCATGTTGAAATATGGAGGCTTCCTTTCACCTGCACAGTGGGGACAAGCAGGGACAGTAGTGTCAGGCACAACTACACTCACGACAGCAGGGACACCAAAGGTCGCCGACTCATTCCAAACAGCTGGCTCCAGTTCAGAAGGACAGCACGCAGCAAAACAATTCCCACACTGGTGTATCATATTATCTATACTTTACTGTGCACACTGGTTCAATTCGGTGTGGTGCATCATATTATCTATACTTTACTGTGCACACTGGTTCAATTCGGTGTGGTGCATCATATTATCTATACTTTACTATGCACACTGGTTCAATGACGAAAACCATGAGGTATGATGTGCAGCATATGCAGTGCCACCTGGTTTACAGCAACACTGGGACTTTTTTTTTTTTCTTGGAGACTGGGAAGGGGGAATGAAGGAAGCATGAATGCCTCAAGCAGTGCCAAAAGCACACAAGGACACCAACGCCACCCACCACGAGTGAAAAACAAGCACAGCCCTAAAGAGTTTTTGCACAGTAAGCACGAACATGTCAAGGCTACATTTGTCCACCAACATCGTACGCCTCAAATTTGAACACCCACGACGCCAGCATAAAGTCTGTGGGGATGCACTCCTTTTGGTTACGGCACAGCCAGTACATACAACCCATTCACTAAAAGTTGCCGTAGCCTCAAGATGCTTTTATTAGCTTGGCACTTGAACGTTTAAATATTCACAGTAGTTACATGACGCATGCTGCATACATTGCAACCTACTGGTTCTGCAGCCTCCACATTCTTCAAAACGAACCTTAAACAATGCACAGCCAAAATTTTGTTCGAAATCAGTGGCTTTATCTCTCTTCCTTGTGTTGAAACATGCTGGAAGCTTAAGCAGCGTGCCCGGTAAAAAAAATGCATTATGCCACTGGCATTCGATCAGACATAAATCACCATGCTGTGGCCGCTTTCATTTCTTTTTTTTACAATGCACTCTTCAGCAGACTTTTCTTCTCAACTACAAAACGTGAAAGCACTATTCACCGGTTCTCACAACTTTTAGTATAAATAAACTGCCCATCCTATCGTGGGCTTGCCAGTAGCAATTAAGAGGTTTCAGTGGTAACATACTCAGTTCAATGCAGGTGATCCCTAGAGACCAGACGTCCACCTTCCCATCGTACTGGCCTTCGTCCATGGCCAAAATGACCTCGGGCGCCATCCAGTACGGGGTGCCCACAAAAGAGTTGGCCGGGCAGATCATGGATGCTGACCCAAAGTCCGCTGCAACAAAACAAGCTCAAGTTGATTGTTTCCTGGACTTCAACCACAGAGAAATGTGAACAATGCAAAGACAACACTGAGATGCACAGAACCAAAGGCTAGTAATGGACCAAATTACCGTAAAAGCCGGAATATAGGTTGGACTGGAATATATATAGGTCGACCCCCCAACTAAGCAATCCTAAAAATGAAAAAAGATCTTTTTCAAAGGCAAAAGTACCAAGTCACACCCTTACCTTGAAACAAATGCGACTCAACCAGTTGCACAATGGTGACAGTATTTATTTTTATTTAGATGCTGCTCGTATGTACACCCGGCCGATTCTTTAACACTATCGCGCGACCATTCACCTGCGTGCTTGTCAGTGCCTTATTAACGGCACTGAGCGGCGAAACAAACGAGATGCACACATGTGTACACATGGGCATACTCTCGCTTCTTTCGCCGCTCCGTGCCGTGATAAGGTGCCGTGATAAATACGTGAGACGATGGTTGCACAATAGTGTTAAAAGATTGGCCAGGTGTACAGTACAGAGAAGGGCATGAAGTGTGCAAGCGTTACTCTGAGTTATCAGAGTCGTCCCAACTCGAGCCAGATGACGATTGCTTCTCGCTGGCTACGTCCCATAGAGCATCATCCTCTGTGCCATCTAGCGCATTGCTTATGCTGTATTTTTTAAAAGACTTGCGCACCATCTCTGCGGGGAGAGATTTCCACACCGACGACGCACCCGGCCAAAAACCAAAATAACTTTGTGACAACAGAAACGCAAAATGGCGGTGCCACAACGTCCCCACACCGCGCTGCTGCTGATGGCGATGGTGATGTAGGCTGCTGACTTCAGCCGCCCATTGTTGCAAGACTTCCGCAGTTTTTCCGCCAATGACCGGTATATATGACGAGAGTCGACTTTTCGCCATATTTTTTTAGAAAAACTCCGGCCTATATTCCGATTTTTACGGTAGTAATAATTACTTCATGGAAAGTTACGCAAAGGGTAAACAACAGGGGCAACATAGACAGGACGAAGGCATATAGTGGGTCAGGGAACAAATGTGAGTTAATGATATCCTAGCTGTGAAATCAAGAAGTGATGAAATTTGGCAGACTGGCTTAGAACAGCGTCGAACAATAAGGTATGAAGTTTCACAATGACAGCTTCAGCAGTTTCCCTTTTATCATTGTTTATATGTTGTCCCCATGTTGCTTGCTTGTGGAAAGCCTAGCATGACAAAAAACAAGCTACAGGTCTGTAAATTCTTTTAATATTTACTAAGAAGTGTGGTGTAAATCAAGACTCTCTTAATTTTTTTTTTAAGATTTCTCTGCTCTTTTTCATAAAGGACACAATATGCACCTTCTTTTATGTTTAGAATGTATCACGCTCTAATTACCATGTAATAAAAACATGCGGGCCTAAATGGTAAATCTGAGACTGTCTTGACACAGACCACATTTCAGTGATCACAACGAAACAAACGTGGTAAAAATCCATGCACCCATTACTGTGTGACGCTTTCCACGAACAAGGTATTAAGTTCAAAACAAACTTTTGAGAAAACAAGCCTGAAAGTTCCAAGCTAGCACACACTGTCTATGTGTAGATGCCGACAAATATATTTATTTGGAGCGCTTAAAGTTTATTTTTGGGTGAAATATTTCAATACAACATAGAAACAGTGTTGGAGATGCCAAAAAGTGTACTTTTCAAAAATAAACTTTTTTCGCGATTTTTGCGATCTGATCCCCACATCCCCCCTTAACGTCCCAAAGCAGCTTAGGCTACGAGAGACGCCGTAGTGGAGGGCTCCGGAAATTTCGACCACCTGGGGTTCTTTAATGTGTACTGACATCGCACAGCACACGGGCCTCTAGAATCTTGCCTTCATCGAAATTCGGCCGCCGCGGCCGGGATCGAACCCTCGTCTTTCGGGTCAGCAGCCGAGCGCCATAACCACTGAGCCACCGCGGCGGGGCCAGTGGTCAGTATGAGGTGGCCGCAGCTGGCACAGGATATTAATCGAAAATCAATGGGAGAGGCTTTTTGCCAGCAGTGGACGTAGTTAGGCCGCTGCCGACAGCGATGACTCTCAAATTAAAACCCAGTAACCAGGCAGCCCCAACACATAAAGCAAGGAGAGCAGCTTCGGAGGCTGGCTCCCTCACCCAGCTTGACCGTGCCGTTCTCGGTGAGCAGGATGTTGCCAGCCTTGACATCCCGGTGAATGCGGCCCAACGAGTGCAGGTACTCCAGGCCTTGCAGGGCGTCCTTGCATATCGCAGAGATCTCCTCCTCCCGAAGGGGTTTCTTGTGAACTGGACAAGGCGGGAGCAGGTCAGCACAGGCCTGGTGGCAACAGACCCACTTCCAAAGCACTCCTTCAAGTTAAAGTTTTACAAACAACCCAAGCTTTTCACGTTTCGAAGGAGTGAGAAAAACCAACAAACACATGACAACGCGGAGCTGGCATTCGTATCCGTGCTACCTCACTCGTGAATGTTAATGAGGCATGCAACAGTACACAGCACACACTTAAGTGCGTGGGTTGACTGAAGCTTGCCATATTTTCTTATGTATAAATCACGTTTTTTTCTCCTGGACTTTTTTGTCGGTACAACTTGGCAAAAAATGACGCGTCACCGCGTGCCATCTTTTGTCGTGCCCAGTGGCTATGCTTGAAAAGAAAATCAATATGTACAAGATAAAAAAATGAGTTATTAGAGTTTTGAGCACAGATCGATCTACGTTCTGTTACCGTGAAACACTTCCATGGAGATCCAGCTGCACCTGCGCAATGGCAGGTGCGCTCCTCGGGGACAATCTGTCTGTGCATGCAAAGATAGCTCCCCGTTGAAGCGGATCACAGTAGCGGAATGCGAATCATGCGATGCTACAAATGCCTTCTTTTGTAAATTCTAACCTATGGGTAGAATCACAATCTCGCCACATACAGTCCAGCCAGTCCAGCCATTTCCTAGGAAGTTTCAATTTCGGTATTTGATACATATGGCTTCTTTGCACGCATTGTGCGCTCTTGCTCACCATGAACAGGTACCGTCTTATATGTGTTTTTGTTTCTTTGTTGTTGTTTTTTCAGAGAATTCCCGTTTATGGAGGGGGGGGGGGGGGGGGGTGCCACTTATACACAAAAACGACCTAGAGACCAGAAAAATATGCTATTTTTTCTTGTTTTTTCACTAAAGTTAGGAGTTGTAGCCTGTTTGGTTTGGTTCTATGGGGTTCAACATACCAGAGCAGGTAGAGTGGTAGAGGGCTCTGGATAATTTTGACCACCTGGGGTTCTTCGCATGCACTGATATCACACAGTATATGGGCTCTAGTCAAATTCGAAAAAATTCTCCTGAAATACTTCGGTCCACAGATTATAACAGAATATTTATGGCAAAGTATACAAGCACAGATAATGCGACCACTCAGCGTACATTCCACAGCCCAAGTGGGTAACATCCTCACTAGCCACCAGGTGAACACAAAGTTTTTAGTTACAACACTGATGCAGTCCGTGCTAGAGAAAGTTTCCGATAAAGGTTGTTTTCCACATCCCATCCCTATAGGGGATATTCAAAATTCCGCAAGCGCATTTTCCCACATAACTATGTTGCCCCAAACAAGATGGCTGGTTTGGTTTGGTTTGGTTTATTGGGGTTTAACGTCCCGAAGCAACTCAGGCTATGAGGGACGCCGTAGTGAAGGGCAAGATGGCCGACTTCGCTATAAAGTAACTACGTGGGCTACAGGACAGGCGCTAAAAGGTGTGGATAGAATGTAAGAAACGTATTTTGGAAGAATCAAACAAAAAACCAGTCTTTCTTGCTTTGTTTCAGCTGGAAACGCATGGTCAGCCATCTTGTTTGGGACAAATTGTTATGCGGGAAAGCGCACTTGCGGAATTTTGAATATCCCCTATTGCCCTCGCGAACTCAGTATGCAGAACTGTGCATTCATGCCACAATTTTCTCACTTAATTAAACTATGCAAGCCTTTGTTTTTTTCTGTTTGTTTCAACTGAAAATTAGCCACCTGACAGATGTCACTTCCTCACTGTGCGAATGCCCTTCTGCTGTTTGATTAATGCCTCTTAACTTGGTACCCACCTAAACATGGACCTAACCACTGCTCCACTGCCAAGAAACACAACCCGGTGTAAGAAAAGAATTCTTTCCAATTGGTCATACGGGCACTGAACATGAAGAAACCAAGCAGGGGCCCTGGAATGTCACTTAGGCAGAGTTACACTAATGGCTCACAACAGCTGTTGCCCAGCCAACTCTTCTACTAGAAAAGTACAAACCACTGAGGAAAAGGAACCCGTAAGTACCCACACAGAGTTAACTTCTCCCCTTTTAGCACCCACCAAGCATAGAGATGCTGCTCAGTAGTAACTCAGCACAGTTTCTGTTGTTCCGATTAGCAATTCCATCTTGCTGAAAGAACAGGTTGCAGGGCACGGGCTCCCCGAATTTCTAAACACCTTTCCTAGGAAAACCGAGAGAGAGGCAGAACAACACGTCACGGAACACAAACCTTCAATGATGTCTGATGCGGACCCGAGACAGTACTCCATGACAAGCTGCGAGAGAGCCAAAAGGAAAGACGGTGCTCAGCTCCCTAGCATTGGGCAACAATTGACCAAGCAACAGTTGCTCGTTCTCTAAACAAAATCCATGCAAATAGACAGGCGACGACACTAACAGGAGAGCCGTGGCAGCACTTACCCATGCGGTGTGTTCTTTTAAATAACAGCCCTTGTAGTCTATTGTGTTCTTGTGCTTTAACTGGCGCAGGAACTTCACTTCTTTGACGATGTCTTGCCATTTCTAAAAAAAAAAAAAAAAGGCATTCACAACTACAGCAGAGACAACACAGAGAGCCCAGACGACTGAAATCAGTTAGCGTGTCTTACCTCTGTCGACTGCTTGCCCGTAAACGACATCTTTTTGATGGCCACGACTTCCTTGCTCGTGACGTTCCGGGCCTGCAGCACAAAAGGAGGCAGAGTACATAAGGTTTATGGTTTAGGGGGGTTTAACGTCCCAAACCAACTCGGGCTATGAGGGTCGCTGTAGTGAAGGGCTCCGAATATTTCGACCACCTGAGGTTCTTTAACGTGCACTGACACTGCACAGCACATGGGCCTCTAGAATTTCGCCTCCATCGAAATTCGACCGTCACGGCCAGATTAGAACCCGCGTCTTTCGGGTCAGCAGCTGAGCGCCGTAACCATTCAGCCACCACGGCCAAATCAGTCTTCACTAAAATGGCAGAGGGCGTACTTCCAACATACTGTTCTAAGGAACAGCCTTTACTGTGTTGGCATAAAAAAGCAGCCTCTTTGCAATATGAGAGATGTTAAATTCAACTAAATCACTGCTAAGGGCAGAATGTTCTCGGGAAAAGTGCAAGTACGAATACGCGGGTATCCATTTTAGGATTACCAACAAGTCAAACTATTTTATGATCCCATTTGCTTTCTGCAAGTCCAAGCTCAACTGCATAGAGACGTCTCATTTCTCTTTTTTAAAGGGGGAGACCTATTTTCCTCATCTTTAGTCCAGTCATAATAAATTGTACCACCTTGCTCAGTTTCAACAATGAAATTACCTTTCTCATAAACTCGTCGGTTCCCAAGATAATTTTAATTAGTTATTCATTAGTACCTCGGTGCAAAACGAACTGCTCAATAAAAAATTAATCCATGGCTACATAGTATGGTGAGTAAAGAGTGCAATAATCAAAACCATTTTTCCATTTTACCCTCATTAGTAATTTCACAGCACTTGGAATATCAATGTTCAAGGTGTGAAAGTAATGCATCGATAAACTTTGTGAAATTATAAAATTTTTGAAGCGCGATTGAACAAATCTGCTTCGATTATTGCACACACTATGACTTCAGCTTCCCTTAGCAAACAATATGACATCTCTATCTGTCCTAGATGTACAGATATTGATTGACAAACAGACAGCCAGACGTCCAAAATTTTCATGTCATTAAATTGTCTGCTTCTGCATAAATTTAGCCCGCACGATGATCTGAATTTAAAGAAGCAGTGAAGACGAATCTGAACTCCACATTTTTGCCGCGGGAACTCGATCTACACGTTCCGAGCATTCATAGAAACCGTGACTTATTGCCCTGTGTGGCCGATTTCCCTAATTAAATCGAATTAACGTCCGGCTCCCGCCTTTATTTTTTTTAATTCTCCCTGTACGGTGGGCGGAGTCGACCAACGCGTCGAGTGCCTTTCAGCCAGCTCCGTGGAGGCTTTGCTTTTGCTTTATTTTGTTTTTTAGGTTTCCGTGAATAAATAGTTTCATTTGCAGATAATATAGCCGCAAAATAAGCCCGCAGAAATAAAAATATGCGTGGACTATTTGCTACTACAGATTACTACGTATTACTCCGCCGATGGCAGAGCGGCAAGCCGCCACGGGAATGGGTGAAAGGCACTCCACGCGTTCAAATTCAAATTCAAATTTTATTTTGCCACCATGGTACAGATGATGGCGGGGACCCGTAGTAAAAGCTGCCGTTTGACAGCTTGACAAGGCCACGGGCCCCCACTTTGACAGCAATGCAGTGGTTTGTTGTTTTTTTTTCACACACACGAAAAAAAAAGAAAATACAGGAAATACAGATAACAAAGGAAAAAATACATATAGCAGAGCTGTTATCAGGTTACAGTAGTCAGCATAAAATCAACAGCATTGTCCTGGCTGGAAAGAAAAACTTACAATGATGGTGAAAGAAAGAAGAATTAGGTAAACAAATCACAGAAAAAAAGGTTAGGTGTAGGTGTTGGTCGACTCCGCCCACCGTACGGGAGAATTAAAAAAAAAAGCGGGGGCCGGACGTTAATTTGATTTAATTAGAGAAATCGGCCACACCGGGCAATAAGTCGAAGTTTCTAAGAATGCTGGGAACGTGTAGATCGAGTTCCCGCTGCAAAAAGACGAGTTCAGATTCCTCTTCACTGCACCTTTAATAGTATGGTCAAAATGTTGATTTCTTGAGGGAAAAAACTGAAACAGTTGGAGAATAATAGATGTACATTCCACAAATGTCATTTTTTGAAAATCGATTTTTTGGTCATTTTTTGGTAGACCAGTGTCCCACTACCTCATAGAAACGAGCAAGAACTGCCTGTCCCCACACTGGCAAAAGAAATGGCGCTCATGCCCCAGTGACTCACGTAGTAGACAGCCCCGAAACTGCCATGGCCAATCTCCCGCAGGTCAACGAAGATCTTGTCCGGGTCATCCTTGTCAAACAGCTCGGCCAGCTCGGGGTCCTTGAGGTTCCCGAGGCGCGAGAAGGATGGCATGCTGGGTCCTCTCTCTCTCTTCCGAGCGGGAGGGGAGGGGGGAAGGGGGCCAGCAATGCCCACTACCGGGGCTGCAGTCCCCCAGGTGGGCCCCCTACAGGCCGACACTCACAGCCCGTCCTACCCATAGGACTCCTGTGACTCCCCTGCACAAGCAAGAGCAAGCAGGCACACCTCTGATGATACAGTCAGATGCATTGTTTGGTTTGGTTTGGTTTATGGGGTTTAACGTCCCAAAGCGACTCAGGATATGAGGGACCTCGTAGTGAAGGGCTCCGGACAATTTCGACCACCTGGGGTTCCTTAATGTGCACTGACATCGCACAGTACACGGGCCTCAAGAATTTCTCCTCCAAAGAAATTCAACCGTCGCGGCCGGGTTCGAACCCGCGTCTTTCGGGTCAGCAGCCGAGCACCATAACCACTGAGCCACCGCGGCGTGAAACACAGCATTACCTATCTGCGACTGCTGTCACATGGCCAAGTTTTTCAAGGGTGGCTAAGGACGGTGTACAAAGACAAAGGACAAAGCAAGGACAAGGTCTAGAGTTGCATCCTAACTGTCTGTTGTCTATGTGTGCTATTCCTTTTAGAGTCGTGTTTATTTGACTCGATGTTTCGATCAGGAGACCGATCTTCTTCAAGGAGATCGGTCTCCCGATCAAAACGTCGAGTCAAATAAATATTTTAGTCATAAGGGTGCAGTGGTTCAGCTACTGAACCATCCCATAGCTGTCCAAACTCATAACCAACGTTGGATCTGTTTGTTGCAACCAGCTTATTTACTGGTGGAGGCATTTAGCAGCAGATGACAATGCCTGTACAACAATGGGGCTCCTCTACAACACCAGAAGCTAAAAAAGCCTTGGCTAGAAAGAGCAAAAGAGAAGTTTTAGGAACAGGAGCAGTGTAAACACTCACTCAATACAGGCACATACAACCAGCAAACATCAAGCATGCTACTGGGAGCATTACATGGTTGGTTGGTTTATGGGGTTTAACGTCCCAAAGCGACTCTGGCTATGAGAGACGCCGTAGTGGAGGGCTCCGGAAATTTCGACCACCTGGGGTTCTTTAACGTGCACTGACATCGCACAGTACACGGGCCTCTAGAATTTCTCCTCCACAGAAATCCAACCGCTGCGGCCGGGATCGAACCCACGTCTTTCGGGTCAGCAGCTGAACGCCATAACCACTGAGCCACCGCGACGGCCGCATTGCATAGTGTTTTATCCAGATGACAATCCATATACAACCCACAGGACGAAGAAGCAGTACGCTACATGTGCCCCATTAGTCAACCCCAGAAAAAAATAGGAATGTCTGAAATATGCCAGACATAGTTCAAAATTTCAGATATCGGTGCAATTTCAGTTTTCTGTGTCCGCAGGCACCTTCCCCACATTACAAATGTGAAAACAGAAGATACACAGACTTTCAAACACTATGTGTGAGATCACTTCAAATGTGCAGCACCCCGCAAAATAGACATCGACAGTCCTTCAGTAGCACTTCGCAGTCATGAAACTTCGCCTAACTCTATGGGAGAGCTTGGCACACAACTGACACCAGTGCTGCCGCACGACGCTGGCATCAGTTGAAGAGCATGCTTTGGCAAGCAGCCAAGTGGGAGGCTGCTTAACTGGCCTAACTGCACAGAAAGCAAATTTCGCGGTGTGGACGCATCTGAATATGTGTGTTTTTGTGAACAAGCGAGTTCTGTCCATCAGCTATGCCTTCTCCCTGTTGTGTGAAAGGCTGCGTCTCCGACTACAAGAGTGACAGCGAAAAAGTGACACGTCTGATACTAAACTGCGAGAAGTGGAGACGTGTCATCCCCCGAAAAGAAGTTGTTGGCTTCACTTTCGATTCGCTAAATGTGTATTTTTGCAAGAAACATTGCGCATCCCATAAACACTGTTCTGGAGGGATAGTGAATGGAGATGCTGTGTCACTGTAACGTGAGCTGCCCAAGCTGAAGCCTGACGCTGTTCCTAGAATATCTGAAGAACACCCACGACACTTAACTAAGCCCAAACCATGTTCTCGGCCATCAACAAAGCAACGCCGTACCGCGTCAGATGCTTGTGCAGCACCGAACACTTCCGGTATGAGTAAGTAATGTTATCGATACGTAATGTGACTACCACAAACTTCGCTCACATTCAGCAAAAGAACACCAACATGGCTTGAGCACTTTCCATACTCAAAACCGAAACTGGTCGTGATACATGGCAAAATAATCGTTTACTACACACTGCATCAATGAGCTTCATATGAAGATTATCAAGCCAATTTCCAGACAATAAAGTAGAAGCAATGGGACTGGTTAAGATTTCATGTCAATACTTCATGTCAGTACACCAATCCATATAGATCTCTTTTGAAAACTTTCATTTTGAATCATAGTTCATTACAATAAAATTCAAAGATGCAGCGCTTTATCATTTACAGTAACAGTATTTATTTTAATCACCATGCCGCCGCTTGCGTTAAGGAAAATTTCAGTGGTGATGGGTCTTGCTACAAATGAATTTTACTACAGTAACAGTAACAAAACAAACTACTGAACACAGCAAAAATAGCCTGAATTAACTGTTTAAGTGCCATTAAAGGCCAAGTCATCACAAAATGAAAAATTTTGCAACCTAAGCTGAATTCGAACGAAAACATCTTCGACGGAGGTCTTAATCATGACAATATTACTGACACTTCAAATCTTCCCTTTTATTTATGCAGTAAGACTAAAGCATGCCAAGCTTAGCAATTCAAATCTATTTCCTTGACTCGTAGTGAAGCCATTACACGCGATTTGATTAATGGCATGATGGGTGAGCTTCTAATGTTCTCTCATGCCTGCACCACAACACATACTGGCCCATATATCGCAAGAGCACATCACTGGAAGGTTCTGCTATAAATGACCTTAAAGAGCACTGAGGCCTGACACTTCATTAATCTCACCAAACAGCCGCTCCTGCTAAAATTTTCTGCAATGAAGATTAATACAGAAAGTGGCACACTTCTCACTGTCCTGCTAATTCAAAGGATTTCGACAAAGGAAGGATCTCTTTGAGAATACAAAGCAGAGTTCATGGGCTCTGCAGACAAGCGTCTCTGGCATTCAAAGTACATAAGCATAAATGCCTCGGCTAAGTACGTGTACAGTGCACCACACAACATGCAAAACTGAACCATAAAGCTAATTGCTGCCAACGTACAACCATGACTTTCCTCAACATCATGACACACACTACGACACCAGAAAGATCACATCTACAGCTGGTGCACCACAACACGACATGGTAAGAATTAGGTGGGCAGTGAGTGAAAAGCACTAACATCACACCATGAGGGTGAAAAGAATACATGGTTAAAATGTTGAGAGGAATTGGCGCAAGCAGTAACTGCGAGGCCGGAAGCAGCTGTCATGCTGGGCACTATAACACTCCAGCCAATCTTCAGCTGAATGTGAGCAGCAGCTGAAGAAAGAAATAAATTTCTGCCACTAACCCATGCTCATGTCTACACCCATGAAACAATTCAGACAGAAATTCATTAAGGAAAATACTCATGCAATATTCCCTCACTTTCACGGTACAACAGAACTGTTAAGATCCCCTTAAATTGCACGCAACAATGTGGCTACCAAGACCCTTTTACCACAAAACTGCTTAAAAAACCAGTGATTAAGTTCTCGCAGACATTTGAAGGAGTCGACATTCAAAGCTAGAAGCATCGACATGCCTGGAATGACCCATTATAAAACTTCTAACGCCCAAGCTTCACCATGAGTGTCAAGCAGCAACGAGTGACCTGGAGCACTTGAACACATTCTTCTGTGGCTCTCGTAGTGCAAAGTGAGAGGCACTGCACAGCTGGTGCACTGTTTCAGTTTTCTTGGCCATATCACTTGGTTTGGTCTACGGTATAATCCACGGGTTTAACCACCCAAAGCAACTCTGGCTATGAGGGACACCACAGTCGAGGGCTCCGGATAATTTTAACCACCCAGGGTTCTTTAACATGTACTGACATCGCACAGTACACGGGCCTCTAGCATTCTGCCTCCATCAAAATGCGACAGCAGCGGCCAGGACTGAGAACATGTCTTTAGGGACAGCAGTAGAGCACTGTTACCACTGAGCCACCGTGGCAGCGTCACTTGGTTTGTACGGTTATGTTGTCTGAGCGAGGCGCACCCACAAACAGCGCTAAGTGTGGTATGGTACATGGGTTCAACATCCTAAACGTGCTCATGGGTTATGGTCTCCCACCCTGAACATGAAAAAGGGCAGAGCTGATATGGGGCAGCAAACCTGCCCTCACAATATTTTGGCTGCACTGAGTGCTTGACTCCTGCATTAGCGTGCTATACTCACACTTGAGAGAGAGGCAACCGTGATGCCGATTCCAGTGAATCAAGTAGTTAAAGTCAGCTCAGCTTCAATTAGCATGTTGCTCTTTCGAAAAAAAAAAAATAGACTGAGAGAAGTTATATCAACGGCTGCAAACTGTATTAACATTTTTCACTGTGATGCAAGCTGAATAAACTTCTAGAACAAAAAGGCAAAATAAAAAGAATGGGGAAACAAGCTGGACATCATTATGACTTGACTACACAAAGAGAAATAACAAGCAGAAATTCATGCTCCTTCTGAAATTGTGCTCTCCTGCATGTTTTTCATAATTCCAGGCACCATTCACCTGCATTACCCCTCACAAGAATCCACCACAAAGAACATTCTGTGCAGATACAGAGAAGCATCGACCCTGACCTCTAGGCTTTTAAAAAAGTTTGCAGCATATGTTTTTCACCTATACATGGGTTTCACATGATGTCATGGGCACCATGACAAGAGGCCAAGGCACAATTTCTGCAGTCCAGTTCGGGACAGATGACGAAAAACAGTTAAAAATTGTACAAGCTTCTGGCGTACATCTGATCTCAAAAATAGTGACAGCTATGATGTCGGCGCAAATCATGTACACAAAATGCATTTCTCTCCACACAGCCCGAACTTGAAGGGTGCTTTGCTCGTGTTTCTCACTCCACTTAACACAAGACTTTACTTTATGCTGGCAGCAGGCAACCTGTCTGTTTTCAGCCTTTCAACAGTGCCATTTAAGACCCGAGAACGTGACTATGACCAAATCGAGGCAAGAATCCCACCAGTGACACCACTGCACTTGTATTAGAGATTTAACAAAATAATGGTACAGTGATGACCACACCTATGCCAGTCAGTGACTATTTCGACAAGAATGCTCCACATAAAGAACCGATCCCCCATCAAGCAACCTCTGCAATCTGTGCCTTTCAAACTAAAACCAAGTCTGATGCATGTTCTGGGTACTAGAACAACACCACACACTAAAGTTTGGAATGTATAATACTCACTCTACATCTCTCAGCATATTTTTCAACCAGAAGAATGTAAAACTGAAACATAAGAAAAAGTAAAATATGTGATCAGTACACTGACCTATGCAAGGGAGAAGTCCAATAGTGCTCATAAAAGCTCTAAACCGGGATGCCAGTCGCACTAAGCTAAACAAACCATCAACACCGAAAGCAAAACTTCAAATGAATTCCCACACAACGGACAAGCCTTTCCAACTTGGGGTCATTAGACAGCTACAATAGCTCATGTGATACAAACAAAAAGCTATGCAGCTCATTGGTGTGCCTCAGTTCCAGTGGTATATGCTGCGTGGAGGCTAGAACATATCAAACAAATGAGATAACAAACAGCCTTTGTCTTATTCTACAAAACAGATTAAGAGCTATGGATGCTATGTTAAATCAGAAAATGGTTTGATAAGGAAAAAAAATGGGTGTGTAAGCAACATAAATCAATGGAATACTTTGTAGCATTGCAACTTGCATCTGCTGACTGCTCAGACAAGTTTCCTTGAAAACTACTGTTTATTCTTTTCACCTGAACTTGTTTTCATAACATAAGATCTCTACGACAAGTAGTCTACACACTTTCTGCATAATACAATGGATCAACGATCACAGTATAAGGGCTGTCAAAGGATTCCGCTTTGATAAAGTTAAATAAACGAACACATTCGGAGACTTAACTAGACTCAGCCTCATTCAATTCAGGAAAATTCACGAAAAACGATGTAGTACGTAGCCACACCAGGCTACGCGCGATGCAAATTACGGTGACTCACTTCACTCGGCAGCCTTCCTCAGAAAAGAACCGTTTTCAGACACCTTCCCGAGTCACGGTACCGATCAACGTCGCTGCGCTAACAGAAACTGCTATGAACGCTATAAACCGATTCACGTGCGATGCTGCTGCTGCTGCTGTTGTGCCGACGATCGGTCTAACGACCGCAGGAATGCGAACGCTCGTCTATTGCCGGGGACATTCCCACGCAGCATGGGACAGCAGCGAAAGTTCTACGCGTTGTTTTCGTGCAAGCATCACACAAAACGAACAAAGACGGAAGGGAGACGCGCCTGCGTCACAGACGAAGCACCTTTGACAGGTTCACGGCTGAAACGATGGTTGCCGAGCTGGCGTCTTTTCGCGTTTCCAGCGACGCTCCGTAACGAGCGACTCAATAGGAATCTCCGAAACGTCAAACGAAGAGCCCGAAAGACCGCGCGAAGTCGCCTGGTAACGATCCTGTTCTGCAAACTCACAGGTGGATTCGTTGAAAGACACTCCCTGCAATCCGAGAGACTTCTATGAACGAGACGAACCGCGGCAGGCAATACGACCCAGACGTCACTGCTCGGGCTTCAATAATGACTCAAACGCACGTCCAGAACAACAAACGATGCGTGCACGATCACGGACGAGCTGAGTGCCTCTTGACGTTTCGGTTCGGCACACCACAGTACCGGCGCCTCTAACGTCGGCACGTTTGACACGGCAGGCGGTTCCGAATGAATCATGGCTAAAAAACGAAATTATTGGGAGATTTCGACAGACGCATTACTTCCGATCGAGGCGCCTTTCACATCCAAGGAGCAGCGTTCAAGCCTGCGAAAGGACATCCAAGCAATGGGATGGCCAGAGACGATTTTCAAACGAAGTAAGAATGCGATGCGGTCTGTGTGCTGCATAACCTCGCGAATAAAATGTAGCCGATGCCCGCCCCAGTACATTTAAGCCTAGACAGTGCATTGAACCGCACAGAAGTCATCGCGAAGCGGCCTGAAGCTTCAATGACTAGCGTTTCCGACGAATATGTACGTGGATCATACTCACAATTGCTTGGCGTTGATTTCTTGTGAAAAGGAGCCGTTCTTGTCCAGTTTATTCGCCGCGAAAGACGCCCTTCCGACCCAACACAGATCAAAAATGGCGTACTGTTGACATGCGCACTTCGACACTTCAGAGGAAAAGCTAGAAGCGGCTTCAGGTCGAAGGAGGAGGCACAAAATTTCGAACAAGAAGTCTTTCAAGTTTTCTTGGTCACAAATTGTCTTTACGCTCTTTCTGTCAGGGTGAAAACTTGGATAAAAAGAAAACAGTCAAGCTGCGCCGAGCTGAAGACATATGTAAAATTCCATTGGCTGAAGCTTGAAAGAAATTGGCGATCGGCGAGACTAAACTATTTGGCTAATTTAGCCATCGTGCGCGGAGAATTCTTCATGGTATGCATAAAAAAGGGACGTATAAACTCCGTTCTTTTGACAAAGAATGTAATACAACGGCTTGCATTCGCTCATATGCCTGTTTTACAATTAAAAATAAACAAAACATGATATTAACTCAAGATGTTATCTCAGATGTTTTACTTTTCTTAATTACGCTGTATGTCTGATTCTTAGGCAATAATATTGGTCATATGTGTTGGAAAGGACCACTTCGACAATTTAGTTTCTGTTGAGGGCGCTGCCGCTCCAAGCGATACATGTTCCCTGCCTGAGCGCGAGATTTTGAATTTACGAGATGGCATACACTCACTTTCTTAGATATTTACTCACAAAGCGAACTTGTAAACAGCGACTGGAGCCCAAATATGTATGATTATGTGTTAGAAAGGCCATAATGTGCCAGTCTGATGAGCTGTGCAGGGTCCTCGGCCAATAGAGGCCAACGTCGGAAAAATCTGTCCGTCCTTCTCGGTTGGCAGTTAGAAAAGCGGAGAGAGAGTAATCCCTTCTCCATTTTCAAAGAAAGTAGGGAGAGAAAGTGAGCGAGGGCACACGAAGAGAGAATGGTTGATCGTCCATACTTTCTTTTTTTTCTAGAATGGCAGCTTGGCTGATTGTTTGAGCATTTCAATGTGAATCGCGAGTGTTTTACTCTTACCTTGTCTTCGTTCCCCTGCCGTTCACCCTGAGTCGCTCTTTTTTTCTCAACATAAACCGCTGAAGGATTGAAAAGGTGCGCTATGAGATAATAGTGTCACGTGAACGTAGCAGAGAAGCGGCGGCAGGTCAACAAACACTGATCTATCGTTCCGTGTTCAGCGCAGAGCAGGCACAATGGGGAGACCGCCAGACCAGATCTACGTAGGTAGAAGTTTAATTGAGGTACGCGACTACTTATATGGGTGAAAGAAACATCAAGCTTGCACGATCGCCATCCTTTACTGCGCCATGGATTGAGAAGATGCTGGAAGTCGGGAGAGGAGATCAGTGCTGATGCTGCAAACTTTTTCAAGAGCAGTTTCCTGCTAAACCTGGCCACAGTAATATATGCGCAGGGCGGAAGGAGAGACACGACGGGGCCTGGAAGAGATGCCTTCTCCAGGGTATCAGCAACCTTATTTAAATGAATTCCTCTGTGCCCAGGCACCCAAACCAACCGTAAAGAGCACACGTGGTGTGGTATCAAGCATATGAATAAGCGGAGTGCCTGAGATGCCGTAGACGCGGGGAGAGTGGAACACAGGGATAATAAATTCGTCATAATTATGGAAGCGCTGTTTAATTTGCGCAAGTACTACCTAAAAAATTGGGGGGGGCTTAGCTTTGGTTAAGCCTGGTAGGTTGCGAAAGCAGTGGGAAGAGCGCGGCGCGCCGTGCCAAACGGCCGTCGTTACCCGACGAGCCGAGTTGGTAGCCCGTCTCTCGCTCCTGGTATGACGTCACGCTATAACGTCACTAGCGCCTCTAGCGGGAGGAGCGCGGCGTGCCGTGCCAAGCAAGGCCTGCGCGCTCCCTCCGTGACGTCACCCAACTTGACCCAGCCGCCGCTGCCTGCGTCTCCTCCAGTGCAGGTGCACGCGCGGAGTGCGGGAAGTACTGATGCGGGGTAAAATTTTGGCCTACGGGAGTCTTTTGGGAACGAAAACACACGCACTTTTGGCCCGTTGTCATAGTTTCCTCTACAGTTGGGCACGCAGCAGCGACCCATTGCTTCAACAGCAGGTGCACGACACGCAAAGATTTAGGTATCACGATGACATGTCCGGCTACACGACTACGGAAGGGTGCAGAACTGGTTGAGGGAAGAAAGGAGACGTCTCAGTGTCGGAGGAATGCGGAGGGGTCAGCGGTCAAAGTGGCTGACGTCAGAGCGGGGGGAAAGGAAAGCGCGCAGGCCTTGAGAATTCAAGGCGGCTCCCAAAGCATCGCCGGGTGGCGCTGCTGCGCCTGATGTGCAGCGCCATCTATGGGAGAAAAGTAAAAACTAGGGCGCTGGTGGTGGTGGTGGTGAAAACTTTTAATTTCTGAAATAGAGTTTGGGAGCCACAGAGTGGCCACGCTACATGGTCGGCGTCCCTAGTCCGGGACACCGCATGACAATGCCCCGTCTCTAGCCCGTTTCACCAGAGCCCTTTGGGACTCAAGCGAGGAGCAGTTGAGAAGGGCAGTCTCCCATGCCTCTCTGGAAGGGGTAGGGGAAGGGGGGAGGTGGGGATTTTGAGTACATGCCCAAACCATGTGGAAGATATCACAGGTCTCCCCACAGTGTGGGCATCGCCCATCCGTGTTAGGATCGTAATGCTTTAAGATTGCAGGACAGAGTAGAGTACCTGTCTGCAGGCGCCTTAAAGTTCGCTCCTCCGTCTTACTCAGCCCCTTTGCAGGGGCCGGGAAAAGGCGGTGGATGTCGCTATAATGCGTTATAATTTCCTTGAATCGCTGCTCGCTGCTCGCGCTGCTTTCACCCCGCTTCTCTGCACGCGCGCTTTCTTGCACGTGCGCGCGCCCGCGCTGTCGCGATGTGTCGCCTGCATGAGCCACAATAAGATCGTTCAGACTGACGCGCAGTACTGCAATGCAAACTTATTTAAAGGGGGGAAACTGATTAGTCGCGTCTACTGTGTGGAGCAGACGATCGACTATAAGGAGGCCCATTTGACTGTAAAATGCGTTTCTCGAGTGAGTATTAACGTCGTACTGTATGACATGTAACTAGAGGCAAGTCCACTGTATAATTATATGCTCGAAATATGCGAAGTACTATCAGCTCTGCGAAACAAAGCGAGACACTTGTTGATCGTAGTTGTCAGTTGTTGCATGCGATGCGCAGGGCGATCCACTTACGTGCGAGTCGAAAGGACATGCGACCAGGCAACAGTTCGTCAACATTCTACTCCACCTTGGGGGAACCCCCTAAACATTTGACCACCATTGTTCACACTTGCAAGTGCGACCTGCGGGTCGCCTTCTCGCTTGAAACGAAAACTCTCCGGAATAACATTGCTTGCGCGCTTTCGAGAATTTCGTCTGCTTTGACCGCGTCTCCTGCACTCGCGCTCGGTGCGATTCGCAATGCACTACGGCGACCAGGAGGATGTCGTGACGGTATTGATGTGCACCGCAGTCGTATAAGCGTCATGATGACAGCGACAGCGGCGCGCTTCTCAGGGCCGGCCTGCCGACCTGTTTGCCTGCCGCCGCCGTCAGAAAAATAGGCTAATAGTGTTTGTTCGCGTTCATACCAAAGCCTGGAGTAGAGCAACGTCAAAAATGAATCATTTTTGAGGATCGTTGGCCAATACCGAGCTGCTGGTAGAAGTGATGACTGCGATACAAGCATATTTCTTTTCCAAAGCCGCTTTGCTGATGCCCAGTGCTGCTCGCCTGTTGTCACCTGGCTCCGCAGTTAAAGGCATCACGGAAATCGATCACGTCTTTGTTTTATTATGTGACGGTGAACATAGTAAAACGGTGACGCGAGTAGCACCTTTATTACAGCGCTGGCCAGTTCCGAAGTGCCCTCAGCTGCAGCATCGATGCGAAATGGTTAGGCTTAGCGACGACTACGGCAGCGAGGGAGCAGCGCAGCTCGTCGCCCGGCGTGGCCGCGGGCGACGTCGTTGCCGAAAGCTCGACTGTCCGCGGGCGGCGTCATTGCCAAAAGCTCGACTGTCTCGCCGATTAGTTCAGCGGCTTGCGACTTGCCGACGCAAGGCTGGAAAATCGAGCAGCGAGCGACTTGCCTGCGCGTCGTCTGCCACTTTTTTCGTGCATGGTAGGGACAGACTCACTGGCTCTCCGAAGAGCGCGGCCGCATACTCGCGTGTTCGCGGTAAGAGTGGATCACCGTGTACATGCGCTTTGGTTTTTACATTACGGCCTTCGTACTACCTCCTTTTTGCTTCGCCGAGACCGCGTCTGCCACCGCGAAGATTGCGCCTCGCGCGACTCTCCCGTCGCACGTGCACACAAAGCTAGCAGGGCGTCTGCTACGGCGCCGCGCCGAGTTTCCGCTGCTCGCCGCTGCGGCGCTGGCGTCGCGCTCCCAAACTTGAGCTTGGGTTCCCTTATGTCTCTAGCTCCTGGTATGACGTCACGCTGTGACGTCACTAGGCGTGGTATGACGTCAGGGGTCATTCTAAAGGCCAAATGTGTTAAGTGGCCGCCGCTACGCGAAATACCTTTCTTGGGAGTATTGCTTTCGCAATAAAATTCAGCCAAATAAATGGTGGTGTATCGGGAAGACGGAGTGAGTACCACTCGAGGGAGAGAGAGAAAATACCAACACCGGCCTTTTCTTCGCACTGTGAGGCGTCTGTCGCAATGAACACATGAGAGAAAGCGCATCCAGTAATCCTGTAATAAACCGCTGAGCAAATGGAAAGGCATTAATTTTGCATGTTTTGGAAAGATGTCATCGAAGTCAATCTGAACAGATGTATAATTGCCCCCGCGGTGGCTCAGTGGTTACGGCGCTCGGATGCTGACCCCAAAGATGCGGGTTCGATCCCGGCCGCGGCGGCTGAATTTCGATGAACGCGAAATTCTAGAGGCCCGTGTACTGTGTGAAGTCAGTGCACGTTAAAGATCCCCAGGTGGTCGAAATTCCCGGAGCCCTTCACTACGGCGTCCCTCATAGCCTGAGTTGCTTTGGGACGTTAAACCCCAATAAACCAAACAGATGTAGAATCGACGCGCACCAGAAGTAGGTCCGAAATGCGGACGTTTAAGGGGTCAAGGAGAGATTGCACAAGACAAATTTGTGGAGTATGGAAACGATACCAGCTTTCGGTGAAAGATGGCCTAGGCTGACGAAGGACGATCAAATTTGAGGCATGGAGCGACGTATCGCACATTTTTACAAACGTTTGGAGTGTTAAGAGCCGAAATCTTGAAGGTAATGAGGGAATACGCGCTTCCAGGTATGTACAAAACGGAATTAGCCACAAATTATGGAAGGCCCAGACAGAGGCGCAACGCCTCCCGGTCCAAGAAAAGAAGGAAGCGAAGTTTACACGCAGGTGCGTCAGAGAATAAGACACAGCTTAACTCTAATACTGGACGGACATACATTCTATAAATCATCAGAAGCGAGTGCCTTCTCAAGCCGGAACGAATGTTGCTGAGTCTGCGCGGCATACGGACTGCTCAGACTGGATAATAAATTACTTCCAGGTATTTGATAGTTTGCACCTGAGAAATTACATGGTGCCGATAAACAATAGAGATATTAACTGGATAAGACAGCGGAAAAGCCAATAAAGCACATTCATTGACATTAAGGGACAGGTTAATGTCACCAAACCATTAGTCCAGGACACTGAGTTAAGATTGTAAGGGCTGGTACGGAGAGTATATATCACTCTCGGTCACTCTAGGAAGCAGAAAAGGCGGTGTCTTCTGCATACACATAGTTTGACACCTTATGACTGCAAAGAATACTGTTAAGTAAGATGCTGAAAAGTACAGGGGAGATCTGTGACTGCACCGGGACCCTCCTCTCGCTTGTCGGAATCTGCTTGAGGAAGCACCGTTCTGGGAGCAGTAAAATTCTCTGTCAGCCAGAAATTCAGAAACCCATGCCACAAAAAACCTTTGAAGTCATAATGTCTGTAATATTTGCAAGAGCGTCCAGAGTTCAACGCTGCCATAAGTCCTAGACACTTCTAGAGTGGCAAGTGCTGCGTATTGCTTTCGGAGACGAGCTAATTGTATGCGGCTCACCAGGTCGGTATGGGCACACCATATAGAGCATCCTGGCCTGAAACCTGTTTGGCAAGCGTTCAACAACCCATTCTCTGAAATGACTGCCATTATTCGGCCATGCAACTCCCTTTCAGTTAACTTTACGTGATTAGAAATTGGCCTTATGTTGTCTAACACATAACTGTCTCCCTGATTTTTAAGCAAAGGGATAACCTTTGCTAGACGCCACTCACTTGGAATCCATGACCCTTTAAGAGAGTAACTTATAAGCGTCAGTAAGTCGGCGGGAGATTCCTCGAACAAAATTTTAATCATAGAAGAAGTGACACCATCAGGGCCAGGGGCCGCGGGTGGAAGGCGGGACAGAGTTTTCGAGAGCTCAGTGAGGGTAACTTCCTCGAAATCTTCCAATATGGTAAGAAAACTCGGAGGAGAAGGAAGAAGAGCCGTAAACCGACGCTCAATTAAGGCCTCTGCCTAAATCTTCGAAAGACTTAGCAAGCTAGTTCAGCAGGTGTCTGAACTATAGGGATCCTGCGTTCATGGCGGTCGGGGTTAGTTTTCTGGACTACAGGTAATTAAATAAAGCACGTCTATTGCCAGATTTAGAAAGGAATTCGGAGTGTTGAGTATCGTACAACTTTTTTGCACGCGATACGGTGCGCTTAAACGTAGCCGCAGTGAACTTATAATCGATCCAGTTTTTGGGGAACTGATTGTGGAGAAGTTCCTTCCATGCAGCCTTTCGGCGCCTATAACTCGAGTGCACTCTGCGTTCCACCAAAGACATGGTGATGTTCCCTTATTGGTCTGTACCGAGAAAACAGGTTTTTTACGAGCTCCGTCCAAAATTGAGCGAATGTGGATGGCGTTGTCCCCACTGTTTGAATTAGATAAAGCTTGAAGATCTGATTTGAGGATATTTTTAAAGCTGTCGTAATTTATGAAGGTGCGCAGGAGGCTGGTAGGAGTTATCAACTGGCACGCTACTTGGAAACTGATCGAAAGGTCACCACTATTCGAGGCCCAGTCAACTGGCGCCCAAGAGGAAACAGTTATTCCAGGGAAGGACAATGTCAGTTCTAACGCTGAAGAGATAGTGCCACAAAGAGGAGCAGTGGAGGCTTGCAACAAAGTGGACATCTGAGATGCCATCACCTGCGAAATGCACGCAGATAGAGTCTCGACTATACGATCCATGGAACTTGCCATTGCTTTCTCCACCGCCGCAGCAATCGCTTGCGACAAGGAGGAATCTACAACGGTTGCATGCCGCGCTGCCACATCTGCATAGCTAAATGCCCTATCTTTGATGACTGCAAAAGCCTCACGTCTTGAACACCTGCGCTTGTCGATTAACTCCAGCATTTGAACTTCTTTAGCCCACGCTGGGCATTCGGAATGGCTTGCTGAGTGTCCACCACCACACAAACAGCGATTCTCGTGTTGAGAAAAACACCCAGCGGGGTAGTGGCTCTCTCCACACACACAGCGACGGAAACTCGATTTACAGGCCTTGGCACTATGGCCAAACCTCCAGCAATTGTGGCACTGTAGGTGCCTGGATGTGAACTGATCAACACGGAAAATCAAAGGACACAAGTCAGCCCCGCAAATGTAGCTATAACTGTCTCCGTTGGTATCTTTGTCCCGTCCATCATTCGACTGCCTCGGTGAATGGAAATCACGACAGCCGAAGTTAGTTTCTCTAGCGTCTCAGACGCGCTTAGTCGTGGGTCTGCACTATGGACTAACCCTTTGGAACACGCCACGTGAGGAGATATGAACGCGCTCACCGGGTGATTGACAAAGGAAGAACACTTGTGTAAGTCAGCCACGCATGCCTGGTCTGGCGATCTGCAAACTATACCGCCACGGCCGAACTGCCGGACGTCAGTGATCCTCGTGTAGTGAGGGGAGGTCGATTTAAGAGCTGCGTGCACAGCTTCGGGGTTATTAAGCTTGATGGAACCCTCATCCGCGGGGAGGAAAGCAACCGGAATGCTGCTTACTCCTCCACGGAAGAAACAGTCAAGGGGTAACTCATCTTGGGAGAGACAAGCCGACCAGGGGGAATTCCCCTGGCCCAGAGAGCTTGTGGACATCAGCCCACAATCCTGCGTTCAGTCACCCTGGAAAGCAGGAAGAGAACGCACGAAACCAAGCAGAAATTCGAGAAATAACGCAGCACCCCCTGGCGAGAGCGCAGGAATGTAGCACGGTCATCTGCGGCGACTGCTGAGAAACGCGCCGCCCGACGAGAAGGACTAAAGAGGAATGCCATTCGAAGAACGAGTATGCGTGGAAAAATAAAAAAAAAGACAGCGCTCTGTAACTAAACACATATGAAGTCACTCTCATGTTCTCTACCTCATTATATCGTGAAATATAAATACCTTACAACAGCTGTCCCTGAATCACGCGCTACACAGTGGGAGGCATCCTGTGAGTTTTTTTTTATTTCCACACTATTTTTTTCTCTTCCTGCGGGACCTATAAAAGAAACCGCCCGAAGGAAAGGGCGAGTACTACGTCATCATACGGCGGTATTCTGTAGACACGCCTTAACCCCTGGCAACTACCCTGTGGAACATTGTAATAAGGGAGTAATTACTCATCGACATCCACACAAGCGCAGCCATACGGCTACAGAGGAAAGCTGTACAGCTTTCTCAGAAACTTCGCAGTTGGAGAAATATTCGTCCTGGTCCGGGGTTCGAACCCGGACCCAGCGTTGACATCCACCGGGGTTCGAATCCGGTGGATGTCAGTGAGTAAGTACTCCCTTATTACAGATCTACTCCACCTTGGGGGCTTTCCCTAAACATCTGACCAACCCTATGAAACAGCGCTTAGTTGGCCCAGTTGGTGCAGATTCCAGAGCAAGATGAGAATACAGCGCGTTGACGCGCGCCCATTCTCGTATCCCGCTTCAACACGCTGTTTCCTGACGTTCTCAAGTTACTACTCCAGAAGTTCCTCAAATAGCTATTGAAACTGTCGTACACGGCAGTCTCCGTCTCCTCCAAAGGAGCCGCACGTGCCATTCGTGCCTCCTCCAAACCCCGTGCCCCCTCCTCCTTTTTACTTGTAATTTGCCCATGCCGACCAATGAGCACTGGCTATAGCCTGCAGCAGAGGAAGTGGGAGCGTTGATGCGGGAGTACGGGGCATTGGGAAGACGGCAAAACGCGTCGAAAATTGCTCTATATACAGAACAGACAGCTTATAACGGCCACAGTTATAACGAACACTCGCATATTACAAACCGAGAGAGTGCTACCGTCAAGAGATGTATAGGGCGATGGCACTGAGCCTCAGATAAAACTAACGACCATGGCTGAGCCACTTGGGGAGAGCGAACGAGAAGGCGCCATAAGCACGCCTCCACTGCTCTGTCAGAACGCGTGCTTTGCCCCAGCTCGATGACCGCAAAGCGTATGCCTTCTCCCGTGACCCCCTCTCCGAAGAACATGGTGACCTAAGAAAAGCAATAACAAGCTCGGCATTCCTAGTCTACACTCCAAACATAAAGGAGTAAAAAGAAAGTAAAGTTGTCCTCCAGCGCACACCCTTTTTAAAGGGTGCCAAAAGACAGCTTATTCCATTTTTACTCCCACATGGGCGTATTCGTGTCAAGAGAGTACCCATCCGCTGGCCGAGCGTGGGCCATAGGGCTACAAGATCACTCAGTGCGTGCGCATGTGCCGGACGGGGAAAGCTTCTAAAAAGTGTGGTGGGCAGGAGAAGGAGGCAGCAAGCTGAAAGCGAAGCTACTTCGCTTAGTCACACAATAACGAATGGCAGCGATATGAGAAGTTTGAATTCCAGCCACGTGCCATACAACACGCTGGCCCAGCCGATAACGTGACGCACGCCGCCTGTCAAGGTCGGGTTCTTCGACTACGCTGTTGTCGCTTGTAGGCAGAATGTAGGCATAGACAGCAAACACTACGTTCTTCGTCTATGTGCGCTGCTCTTTCTTCGTTGCTGCATCTTTCCAGCTTCGATGATATCGCAGGTGATGAAGCCGATCTACCACCAGTTGTCGGGGACGCTTCAATAAGCACTCTGGTATGAAGAACTATCTCTTAGGCCTCGTTCAGGCCTTCGTAATCAGTAGACAAACTTACACGGTACCGTATCTGAAATTAACAAAGACGGAAAAGGAGAAAATAGAAGTCCCCGTACAGGGACCGTATGGCAATCAGCCTAGACAAAGAAGCTGCTCGCCATGGGAGTCCACAACACAGTAGACGAACTGATAGAGACGCACACAACGGCACAGATCGAAAGAATTACTATGACCCCTTCGGGAAGGCAAATATTAAAATCAATCAGGACGAACTACGAGCTCATACGAGGACAAATAGTGTCAATTTCAAGAACATGAAGATGATATGCGCAAAACCTTTGCCCCAAAACATGCGTCGCCAAAGGCGCACAAAGGCGTACTTGTGATGTGCGATGTCAGTGCGCGTTAAAGATACCCAGATGGTCGAAATTATTCCGCAGGCCTCCACTACGGTACCGCTTTCTTCCTTTTTTCTTTCACTCCCTCCTTTATCCTTTCTCTTACGGTGCGGTTCGGGTGTCCATCGAGAAATGTGAGACAGATACTTCGTCCCTTCCTTCCCTCAAAACCAATTTTCATTTTTTTTTTTTTCAGCCGCAGCGCGCCGAGGAAGACAAAGAGTGCCGATCATCTCGCGCTGATTATTTAGCAAGGTCAGCTCTTGACGGGTCAGTAACGCATCTCGTCCCGAATTTCAGTCTGCTGGCGATCTCCAGGTTTCAGCGGTTCCAACACATATCAGCCAGGTTACGCGATCCCTTACTAAATACTACTGATTATCAGCACTTAGCGTATAAATGGAACGTCCGTTCGTGTAAAACCAGGCAGTGTGAGGTATCAATGACGCGACTGCGGTGCAGGATTCCCAATTTAATTTATACCTGTGCAGATGTGGGTGGTCACCGACAAACCTATGTGACTCATGCGGGGACATTGAATCTGTGGACCATTTCCTTCTCTACTGTCCAAAGTTCGCACTTCAGAGAAAGATTTACCTGGAGGTCCCTCTCTCTAGGTTAGGGCTCCCGTTATCTCTGCCAGTGTTGTTATCGTTCGGTGCGAGCGCCAAAGGATTTGCATTGGGTTCAATTTGTGGAAATCTCCATGATTACATAATTGCAACTGGTAGGTTGATTTGCTAACTCCTTTAAAAGTCTTGGATTTTTTTTTGCCAAAATGTTTTTGGTTATTTTACTTCAAATATTCTCCTGTCGTTTTCCATGAATACATTTTTCAAAATTCACGTTTGGCTCCGATATTTTGTCGTAATCATAAAAAAATTTCCTTATTTATACCACTATACCTTGGCCAATCCCCCCCGTGGGCATGTGCCATTACAAAGAGGATGAAGAAGAAGAAGAATCTCGCGCTGCTTTCCGCATTCTAAATAAAGCAAGGCGGCAGATCTCGCTTGCCCAGCGAATCCACGAACGCCGCATGGACGTCAGCCAACGACCTCCGATATCGCCGCGGTAAGTTGACAACTTCGCAGGTCATTCGCCCCCAGGAACTTTAATGTCTGTTCACGTGGTGTACACGACAAGCGTGATCCAAGCCGACATATACGGCGCAGAGAGACCGGAGCAGTAGCCTGCATGCACATGGGAGGCAATCGTCGGCAACGTCCGTGTTAACTAGCATGGAAGATTGAATGAGCAAAAAAAAAAAAAAAGTGTAGGATTTTGACGTAGTTAAACTGAGTAGACGTGCAAAAGCATGTGTTTGGCCTGGTTGACTCATCGTTCTGCTTTGCTGGGTCGTCGGCACAAGGGGGCAGGAGTAAAATGGTGAACAGAACTAGTAGCCAGACCCCCCCCCCCCCCCCCCTACACACACTCACTTTCTTAAAGCAGAAAGTACAAAAATTGCAGTTTTAATCACGCCGCTGAGAGTAAGGTGTCAGCATGAAATGCTTTTCAGGAGCTGCGTAGCACGACAGCAAGCAGATATGGTTCTAGTCGCATCTTTTTTAGCAGATTTCAGCAAGACCCCTTCTATGCTTTGCAGAAGAAGGCAATTAAAGTATGCGGGTTCAGTGCTCCAGGTGAAGTTCTTCGGTACGTCGGCGTCATGACACCTCGCTGGCATTGATTCGGCGGGCTTTGTTAAGGTGGAGTCGCTGGAAACTGCAGCAGCACTGGGTTCGGACTTGTGATTTCTAGATCAAGTAGGCTCGGAGGGCACTGTTGAGCATGTACAGCCTTTGTCAGAAGTAAATTGCCCACGGGGTTTGCTTCAAAATCATGCAGGGGGGTTCCGCTAGCTTTCATGGAAGTCATTGTAACCTTCATGTGATTTGCAACGCTGGGGATGCATTACGAGGATTAGGGTGTGGCTCGGAAGCATACCCCCGGGGCTTCAAACTTTTGACAACGGGTGCACCTTTCGAATTCTGTGCCGGAGCGTGACACCTAAGAGGGGCTACCATGCCAGGAAGGCACTGCAGCGCGTTGCTAAAAAGAGTCTCGCGATCTATTATTCTTTTCTTTTGCATGTAGCAGGTAGTGGGTGTTATATTTTAGCCACAAGAATTCTCGGTTGACTCGGTGTTCTTTCTATTTTTGTCGGCCGCGTTTATCAAGGACAAGAGTGTTGGATGAAGGCGCCTGTGAATACCTGGTGCGCCAGTCTGCAAGGGTTGAGTGAGTATATACATATGCATCCCAGGTAACACTAAAACGTTATAATAACGCCATTTTTTGAAGTCAACGTTAATACATTGTTCTTAATGTGATTTCTTTTCTAACTTTTCCGAAATGTTACACTCAAACGGTAATAATGCTTTTGCAGCATTATTAAAACCTCTATATAAGAAACAAACAGCCTTAAAATAACAATTTTGAAAAAGCGCACTTAGTAGTTTTTATATTAAGCACATGCACACTTCAATATACTTCTATAAACTCTAAGTGAATAAACTCAATAAATTTCATTAAACTCTTAAGTGAAATGTACTACAAAGGCGGCAATAAAGGGGTACAGCACAGCTAAAACTAAAAGGTATATGCTTATATACCTTATATACTGCTTGTCGGTAGCTTATATGCTACCGACAAGCAGTGTCCCAAAAAGTGTTAGTGGTGAAATATTAACAAGCAAAGTTTTTTAAAGAATTTGGATATGTGAATAATGTATGGCTGGTTCGAAACCATGACGTTTAGTTGCAAAGTTCGGTCAGTTGAGTTTATTATTACCTCCTGAAAAGTAGAACAAAGCTCTCGAACAGTGCTTAAATTAAGTGCTTCATGTAAGCGTTCGTTCGTCTGTAACGTCTTCCTAATGTTATAAGTTAGTGCTCTATAAAAATTACTTAAACATACTTGTAACGTTAAGGAGGTGTTTTGTTGTGACTGCAATATAGCCATGGTCACTGTTCTAATGTTGAACATGAATAGTTAACTGTACAGCAAGCTTCATATCTTATGTAATTGCCTGTTACACCTGTGCTTGTTTTTAAGTATAATCGCCAGTTCTATATGGAACATAAATATTTCGAACATAAAGTATATATTAAATGCCAAGTTACAATGTTTTACAAATGTTTTTTTTTTACTATAGTTAATATTTAGTTTCATCTAAAACGTTCTGCAAACGTTT